>NC_054058.1:74417855-74727075 GCF_017639655.2 Falco naumanni | reverse complement strand
TATCCACCCCTCTAAGCCCTGGAAGGAGACAGACCATGACTTGAATTGCACTCTGTGACCTGATACTTTAATGAGAGGGGCACTTCCCCTGGTTCTATTTTGGTCATTTCTTGGTTTGATATGGGTGGCATGGATTTCAATTCCACTTAAGAGACTGGCAAGAGCAAAAAGTGTTACAGAATCAGCTCTTGCAAAGCTGTAATTATGTTCTCTCTATTTTAGCTGGATTTCTCAGAGAAAATATTTTATGATCTCTGTAGCTTATGACAAAAAGATCTATAATATGCTTACCTATAAGCAGTTTCAGGTGCTTTCTCATCGATGAACCTGCCTGTGTCTTATCTGTCCATAGTGCATCATTAGGAGCACAGGACTTGAGAGTGATTCCAACCCTGGAATGCATAGTCAGGATGATGCTTGGGATGGGCTCAGATGCAAGCTTAACTGAGCATGTAGACATATTGTGGACTCAGCTCAGGATTGCAACTTGCATGCCAGCGACCAAGCTCTCTTTGCCTCTGTAGAAGCTGGCATGGTGGGAGTTCACTGGGGAAAGCACACAGAAAAAATGATGGGTTTTGGCATGACCTTCAGCTCAAACTTTTGGAGGATCATTACTCCTTGATAACAATATAGTCATGTAAACTATCTGACATATAACCCAAAAAATGTAATAGATTAACAGCCATGATTAAGACTGAGATTTTCACAGTTCTTACCAGCAAACAGGTGTTAGGTCCTATTTGAACATCAAAGGAATCCACATGCTTAACCTGTTCAGCCACCTCAGCCAAGCATCTGAAAAAAGAGGTAGGGTGAGGCTAAGTTAATTTCAATTTGTTAAAAAAAAGTTCAGTGAAATATACAGTTCAAATACACCTCCTGTACTTGAGTGATAGCACATTATAAGGTAAGAATTTTTACAGCATGGGACTTAATAACCTAAAGACAAAGTGAGACCAAGTGGTGAAGTGACTGTCCTACCGTAACAGACTAATAACAGCAACAGGCAGGATTTAACCAGGTGGCTTAACTCCATCAGCAGCTGGCACCTGCTACGCCACAGCTGTAAGGATGGTACCTCACACATCACCAGTGTATTAGCGTAGCTTCTTTCTTACTCCTTTGTGCAAAAGAAATAGGTACTTCTGGACTAAAGACCTGTGCCACAGGTTTGCTTCTGCCACACGAATGAATGGGCACCAGGTGCTTCAGCGTGTCTCTTCTGCTCTTTGTTGTGGGGCAGTGTGGTCAGCTTGGACAGAGACCCAGGAGTAGAATCCCAGTTTTCTTTCTGTTTTTACTTCCTCTGATAAGCTATGTGGGGATCTCTCACAGAGTTTTTGATTTGTAGGATAGGGAGATTTTATCCCCTGCCTATTGGAGTTAGTATTGCTTACAATAGGGAAAGAAAAGATCAAAACATCAGTGAATAGTGTGTTGCTGTGATCAAGATTCAAGGCACAAATAATGATATATCATAAGCCTAATTACTAGTTTTTAATTACAGCACAAAATAAATATTTGCCCTAAATAAACTGATTCCTAGAGCTTTACCTTGCTTCAAGGCTGAACTTTGTGACAGTGCCAAGAAAAACAATTTGCCAAAGATCAATCTGATTTTGAATTGTAGTCTATCCTGCTGAAATTGCATCATCTGTACACATATTATGGTACTCAAAAAATACATCATTTATGTTTCCAGAAGCAGAACAGAACAAGCTTTGAAATCATGGAATTATGGAATGGTTTGGGTTGGAAAGGACCTTTAAAAACCATCTAATCCAATCCCCCTGCCATGGGCAGGGATATCTTTTACTGGACCAGGTTGCTCCAAGCCCTGTCCAACCTGGCCTTGAACACTTCTAGGGACTGGGCATCCACAGCTGCTCTGGGAAACCTGTTCTAATATCTCACCACCCTCAGTGTAAAGTATGTTTTCCTTACATCCAATCTAAATCCAACTTTTTCAGTTTAAAACGATTCCCCCTTGTCCTGTCACTACAGGCCTTGGTGAAAGTCTCTCTCCATCTTTCTTATAAGCCCCCGTTATACATTGAAAGACTGCAATAAAGTGTCCCCAGAGCCTTCCCTTCAACATGGGTGTTCCCTAGGCTGAACAACCCCAGCTCTCCGAGAGGTGTTCCAGCCCTCTGATTATATGTATGGTCCTCTTCTGAACCCATTCCAACAGGTCCATGTCTCTCCCGTTCTGAGGACCCCAGAGCTGGCTGCAATACAGCAGGTGGGGTCTCACCAGAGTAGAGCAGAGGGGCAGAACCACCTCACTTGACCTGCTGGCCACACTTCTTTTTACACAGCCCAGGATAAGGTTGGCTTTCTGGGCTGTGAGTGCACATTGCTGGCTTGTATCCAGTTTTTCATACACCAGTATTCCCAAGTCCTTCTCTACAGGGTGGGTCTCAATCTGTTCATCACCCAGTGTGTGTTGATATTGAAGATTGCCCTGATCCACAATGCAGGACCTTGCACTTGGCCTTGTTGAACTTCATGCGGTTCGTATGGAGCCACTCCTTAAGCCTGCCAAAGTCCCTCTAGGTGGCATTCCTTCCCTGAAGCAAATCACTCAGCTGGGTGTCATCTGCAAACATCTGAGGGTGCACCTGATCCCACAGTGTCATTGATGAAGATAGTAAACAGATTCAGTCCCACTGCAGACTCTTGAGTGACACCACTCATTATTGGTTTCCACTTGGGCATTGAGCCAATGACTCTTTGGACACGACCATCCAGCTAATTCCTTATCCATCTGACAGTCCACCTGTGAAACTCATATCTCTCCAATTTAGTAGCAAGAATGTTGTGGGAGAGCCATATCAAAGTCTTTAGAGAAGGCCAGGCAGAAGACAACCATAGCTCATCCCTTGTCCACTGACGCCGTCAGTCTATTGTACACATCCACTAGATATGCTGATATCTATTTACTTCTTCAGTTGTTCTACCCCTAACTTGCTACTTTAGGAAAGTGGTGTTCTAGAAAGGAAGGTGGAGGAGAATATCCCCTTCAGGGAATTGTCTTTTACAACACAGAGAAACAAGAGAGGTGGTGAGGTGACAGAGGGTTAGACTGATTTTCCTGCCCAGTTCCTCTCTACAACCAATGGGAGTTGAGTGTCTTAGTATATGTTTGAAAATACCAGTATTAGAGAACAGCTATCACTGAAAGTTACTTCTGTCTGATGGAAGTTCATTACTCTGTAAGAGAATGGTTCCGATTGACTTTCTAGATGTTCACTTCTTTTGCCCATCAGAACGCTTCCATGGGAAATCAGTGTGCAAGCGAGTGGTCTGCGGTACCTGTGTATAAAGCCTTACCATTATGACAACAGAGCAGAAGGTATAATATTTAAAACATCACTATTCCAGTGAAAGAGTTAGCGTAGACATTCTTACACTACCATAAGGTGCTTTTAGCAGCAGCGTTTCATCTAAGGATAAAAGGCTATACTTTTGTTTTGGTATAACTATCTAAACTGGAAGCCAGTTTTACTTTTTTAAATACATCAGAAAAATTCAACCCCCCCAAATGTTATTAATCAGACCTATAAAGCAAGTGAGGGCAGAAATACCTCTGAACATGTTTTCTTAGGTGTGTGGCTTTCTACCTGATGGAGAGGTTTGGACAGTTATAAACTTCATTGCTTGTGTTCTGAGTTGTCTGAGTTGTCAAGCAGTCTCCATTCTTGAAGCCAAAGAGCTATATTAGCGTGTCAGTATCCCAAGATACCTTCCTTTTTCACCATGGCTAAATGCCTTCTATATCAGAGCTGATTTGCATCTAGGCACGAGCAAAGCTTTCCCTGTATGAGCCCCCTGCAAACATCCCAGCATCATTCATTAAAATGTATCCACCCCGGAGCTGAAGTATCACCACTCATTCATCTCTGCTTGACAGACTGGTTTTGACCATGGTCACACAGAGGGTGTACAGAAGTACACCCCTCGCCCATCCCTCCTCCCAGAGGTTCTCACACAACAATAAAACACAGCTGCGCTGCTTTGCAAGGCTGTGTAGGAAAATGCATCCGTGCTGTACTTGTCCTGAGTATTGGCAGACTATCCCACAAAGCCAGGCTGCCATCCTGCATAAGTTCAAGAAATATGGCAGAAATTTCACTTAAAAACATTACAAGAAATCCATGTAGTCTGCATAACTGCTAATGACAGTCATTCCAGTGCTGGTGACAGAGCTTTTTGTATGTGACAAGGAAAAAATGGCTAAAGATATGTGACAGCTGCTTGCAAACTCATTCAAACTGACAAAGCTCTTGAAGTAACTGCCTGCGTACACAGTGGTGAAGAGATTCACTGCAAAAGCAATCACTTTTAATTGTAAGAATTTCAGTGGCTCATGATTTTGTTTTGCACTGAGTCAGATTTTCTTAAATCAAGGGCACATTACAGTTTAGGCTGCAAAGGTGTTTCAAGTCTATCCCAGTTTTTCAGCCAGAACATTTCCTGGCAAAATTCTTTGTCCAGTTGAAGTATTCTTCTAAAATGTGAGCAAAAATATGTAAACAAACTGCAAATTATTTTATCTTTCTGACCTATCCTTTATACTCAGTCCATCTGCATAAACTTTGATACTGGAATTTTTACATGTATCTATGGTGGCCAGATGCACATCGTGAAATTTTAATGGAAATGTGATGCCTAAGAGTATTTCTACATTGCTTCCCCTTTACATGACATTTTTTAAAATTTACTTTCTCCAGGACAGAGAGGAATGTTGTTGCCTCGTTATGTCACTCAGCAATGTCTGCCTGCTTTACCCAAGATACCGGGTGAATTTTGCAGTTTGAACTCCGTGCTCCCATGGTATGTGACCTACCTGAGTTTGCTAGAGTTCATCTACAGGGTCAGTAGTCCTATCTTGAACTGCAGTAGCCATAATGATAAGGTCTTTAAGACTTGTTTCAGAAGCTTGGATGTGGGCTTAATTATTGCTAATAGACTGTGAAGTCTTCTTGGGGAAGTTCAGGAACTTTGAACATGGAATCTCTGGAACAAAACCATGAAATAATGTTGCTTTCGGCTCTTATCGTTCAGATTAGCACAGAGTTGAATTATCTATAAATCAGGTGCAGAAAGGGACACTCTGCAGGGTTACTGATACTTTGCATTTATTTTTGTGATTAATTACAGCAAAAGTACTAGTGATTTTAGGAAATACACAGGTGTACACATACAAACTACTAGGTGGAGGGAGTCTTGGGAACAGTAGAGACTGGTGTGTGCCAATCAATACATAAAACATGATAAGTAGCAATAAATAAGAAGTTAAATGCAATGGTGAGATGTAACAGATCATAGAAAAACTAGTGGTTGTTCAAGATGCTGAAGAAAAACCATCTAAAATTTTACAGATTTTTCTGGTTATTTTTTTAAAAAAGTTGAATCAAAATCCAGATCAGAAACATAACAGCTACTGGGATGATCAGTAGAATGGAGAGCCTTTTTATAAAACGTCACTAAAAAAGCTTTGCTTGTTTAGTCTGTCAGATGAAGTCTCAGAGAGGATATGACTGCTCTATAAAGATCCTTGATGGGTAAGCATCAGGAAGGGAAAAACTATTTATGGTAAAGGACAGTGCTGACACAAGAATAAATGCATATAAACTAGCTATGAATGCAATTAGGCTGGATACGAGGAGATTTTTAACCATGAGAGAAACAAAATTCTGGAACAGACTTCCAATTAGAAGAGTAAGGCTATAAAACCTAATCGACTCTAAGACAGAACCATATTGCTTTACGAAAAGAATAATACAATGTATGTTATTAACAACTGGACTACAGGAGCCAGGCTTATGTTGCCTTATTGTTATGCATAGGCATACGTGTGGTTTACAAACTGTGTAGAACACCGATATTTCTTTTTATATTTTATAAATTTTGAAGTTGTTATCCACATGTAATTTTAATCCATTACTACTATGCCTGCATGGTACCTTTCAAATTGAGTAGGATTCATTTTGACACAGTAAAAGTGATTAGTCATCAAAATAGTTTTATGAAATAACTAACCAAATGGGATGATGTGACTAGCACATTATCAGCTCCCATTTGAAATTCAAAGCTCACCTGTCACAACAGAGGAAAATGCGAAACACAGAGACAGGAAAATATGAGCTATAGAAACCACAATCTGATCAATGTTATGGTGAAAGACTAGATACCCATATTTGATCAACATGTAACATCCCTTTTCCCTCCACTGAAAATATTTGGGATGCTAAAAGTTTAGAGCACAGGAATCCCTCGTAGAATCAATGATAACTTTCTGAATCTGATACGCATCAGGACAAATAAATCCATACTTTTTCCTGAAATCTGTGATAATTAGGTTCATGGTTGAGGAGGCATGAAGGGTGAGACTACATTTAATAAACAACCTGATGTGCTTTTCTATCAACAAGGGCATCCACTATAATGTGCATCTTTGGCCTTGTAGAAATAGGTTTTCATATTCCTGTTTATTACATATGTGCTGAAATCTAAGATTAATCAAGAATTCCATCTTTGAAGCTTTTAATTAATCTCTGATTTTTGTAAAAGAACCCCCCCCCATACCTTCAGCACTGCTATCTGCATTGTTCCTCTGATTCTCACCCCAGTACTCCCACTTCATTACAGAAAGTAAAAAAAAAGATCTGTTATTGGAACTTTGGATTTCACACCTAACTGTAGTTAAGAAAATTACATAGACTTGCAGGTTTTTAAAACTTAAATTACAATAAAAATATCAATACAAACCCTCTATGGACTTTAATTTAATAGACATGTAGTTGCATGATATTTACACAGACTCAAACAAAAAACCCTGAAGTATAAGTAAAGGCTTCAGTCATCCAGCCAAGCAACAGGAGAAACTCTGCTTTGCCTCTCCTTATGACCCAAACTGTAAGCTTTCCCCAGAGCTGTCAGATCAATAACTTCTGTATGCATGAGAAGATCTCATAGCAGCTCTGCAACAGTGGTTCTGTGCTTCATGGAAAATGCCCTTCTGATGATGCCCTTTCCCTTAAAAGAAAAGGCGATCAGTTTGATCAGTCAGGCAGCTAATATCACCCCTGTAAGTACATCCAAAGGAAATAAAGCGATCTTCAGACAGGTGTGTTCTGTGCTGTCAGGAAATGCTTGGCACTCAGCTGCCTCCCTTGAAAACAGCTGGAAGACCATGAGGCAGCTAGCATGGGCTGGACTCTCTTTGTAAGCCTCAATGCAGATTTTACAGCATCATGGCATTGTGGTGGAGCCTTGTGTTTTGGTAGTCTGATTTGAAGGTGTCCTTGGCTGAGATAAAGATAGCAAGGTCACATCTAAAATGAGCACTTGCCCGTTACCTGTGTCAAAATAGCCAAATGGACTCTACCCAGATGAACGAACAGCATGTGCCTAGGGACAGCGTCCAAAGCTATCCTTGGTATGCATCCTCCTTTGCCTAAGAAGGGCCACAAGCTTTAAGTCAAAGAGGCTGGGGTTGCACCACCGTTTTCTCTGCTTCTCCAATATACGCAGCTGAGTTTGAGCCAGCTCTTTCATTCCTGCCCACTTCTTGCATAGACGTTGGCTGAGGCCTGACCCACATCAAGGAAATGGAACAGAACATACGATTTTATTGAATGTAGACTTCATAGAGATGCTGCATCCTAGGCCTGCTGTATGGCCCCCGTAGCCATGATAAATAAATGAGCAGCTGGGCTACCCTACCTTCACTTTTCCTTGGGTGGTGAGACTATTGTTTGAAACCTCAGTGCACTCACAAGCCTGTTGAGATCAAGAGTGATGCTGCGATTAGGAGTTTTTACAGAAACTGGTTTCAAAACTCTTCACTGCTCTGTATTCATGATCTAATTCTCTGTACTCTGTTTCTCAATTACCTTTTTTTCCCCTGTAAATTATCTGATAAAACTGAAGGAGCACTGGTAACAAATTCCATTGTATGAAAGCCTAAAATGCTTTAATTGTTGTCTTAGCTAAGGATTCAGCAGCACTGGCTTCCATTAATAGGATCTGTACCTGGTGTCATCTCACATAGTTTTGGTGTCTAAATGTGTTTCTGTTTTTAATCAAGATAGACTTATGATTGGTGCTAATTTATTGATGAAATTAAGACTCAAAAAGCACTGTAGAGATAGATACAATAAATTAAAGCTGATTTTAAAGATGATTTATTCAAATGGGTTCAGTTTTAAGATTGTGTTAGCTTTGCACAGTTGAAAGCTTCACTGATTGCATTAAAATGGTTTTAGATATGTGGTGTCAGATCAGACGGAGTCACAAATAAACTGGATTTCTCCATCAGAAAACACATTTCATGAAATTTTCAGGACATCGCTCATTATACATTTCCTTTTGGTGCCTTCTTGAAACGTTCCTCTTCAGATACTGAAAACACAATCAAGATCACATACTCTTGGAAGTATTTTCTTCCTAAATGTACTGTCCCTGATTGTGCTCCAAATCATGAGCATATTACTTTTACTTACTGATGTGGTCCTAAGCTGTTTAAGTAAAATTATAAATGATGCTGAAAATGGCTGACATAAGGGAAGGTAGAAATCCATTGCTATTCTACAAATCCCAGATTCTGAACCTTTAACTTGTCTTGCTCTGCTCTAGACTGCATACATTTTATAACTCCAGTCTCGAGGGATTTAGTGGGTTGAAGAAAAGTAACTGTTTTTGTAAAACATTAGAAGCTGTGGCTGAAATCATCGGAAGAGTTTTTCTTCCTGTTGCGTATAAATGCCACGTTTCTACTTCCCTGAAGAAGACATTGCTCATGCATCAACATGGCCAACATTTTATAGCCTGGACTTTCTTCCAACACACTGTGCAGGTAAATCAAAAGCAGATGAAATTCTAAATGCTTCTGGCTGCCTTAGATTAAACATTATTTCCCATTTCTCAGGACTGTGTAGGATCAAGAACACAGAGCATCAGAGCTGACTGTCATGAACAGTCAGAAACGGCCATAATGTAAGGCAACGTGGAAAGTTTTTCTGTCTCAAGACTCTTCTGGAATCTGCAGTCCTTTGGATCTTCTATAGCAGCGTGAGATTGAATCATGAGTTGCTTTTGGTGCATGTCAAGGACTTCTGGTCTTGTTGTTATTAAGGTCTGTAGCTTGCTGATCTCCAGTATGTAACAGATAAACATGTCCCTCTCCTCTTGAAAAACAACATCAGTTATAGTATTGATTTTCATCTAGCACTGTTGTATTGATAAAGCACAATGCTTCCAAACAAGCTCTGCTGTGCTCTAATTGGTGTATGGAACAAAATCTTTGGTTTAGAGTTCATTAAAGCCAGTCAGTTTTTTCTGAACTGCAACAATGAAAGTTTATTTTTTAAAAGACTATGCTCATTCTCATACTCAGTAAGGCAATAATCTCATATATGTTGCAGCCTCCACATATTGAGCACAAGATTAATAGTAATGACTTTATTCTAGCACCAGATTATCTCTGTTAATACTAAGAAGTCTTCTGAATTACAGTTCATGCTGTACCACAACAGAGAGGCTTCATTGCTGTTCTAAATAAAGATCATCCTCTTCATAGATATCAGCATGTCAGACTGAAGATATTAGCACATTGCCATACCTTACCTGGTATGGTATGATTTTGGTTGTGTATCTATAAACTAACCATAGACACTCCTTTCCTTTAGAAGTGGTTGTTAAACAGCAGGCTGTCGGGTTTTGGTTGTTTTGTTGTGAGTTTTGGTTGTTGGGTTTTTTAATATTCTTAAAAGCCTATGTTGCTTTGGCATCAAAATTGTTACCAAGTAATAAGAAACCCTTAGGGAATAGTGTTATATGACAATGATCATAGTGTCACTTGTGCCAATCAAAACCGTATAAATGAAATTCAGCTCTAAACCAAGACATTTAAATCTAGAGCATTTATATGTAGGTGTCTATATGACAGCTACGGCATCTAAGATTCCTTATGTAAATAAGTATTAGAGACCGACTCAGTTCTGGGAACAGAACTCATACAGCAGTTCATCTTCCATGGACAGTGGTACCTAAGGCTTGATTCTGTTGTCCAAATACAGGCAGAAGGGTGCTGGGTTCCTCTGTAATGTCTGCCACTGCTGTGTGAGTGTCTCAGATACCCCAGGGTATCTCATCCTCAGAGCTTATGTTTAGGTTAAGACCACTGACAGTGGCTAGTCTGCTTTTATAACCTTCCCAGTCACCAGTGTTATCATGGGCATAGAAGCTGTCCAGGTGAAACTGTTCAGAGCCGGAGTCTTTAAACATCTCATAGAGAACATCTATGAAAAGCTATTACTGACCTAGATCAGAACGTACCATATTATTCAGCAGAAATGTGCTTTGGAAAACAAAAGATACCCTTGTATCTCCTTAAGGGCAGTAGGCTACTTATCTTCTTATGTAAGGATTAAGGTGGGAGAAATGGGAGGAGGAGGGGGAGAGAGAGAATGGAGGAGGTGGAGTGAGAAGGAAGGATTGAAAGGAAAACAGACTGGAAGCAAAACTGACTAAAAATTGCTCAAATGACTCTACAGGAAAATGAAGATGCTTTTCCTCTTGTTATGCTTTTTAGATGGGTTGTGATTGTTGTTCATTAATTATTTTAGGTAGATGGATTCTGCTAGAGACTGTTCCTGTTCTTTCAGCTCTAACTTGGAGTTACAAATAGTACTAGGAGCCATAAGAAAATTTGCAAATGGTCACATACGCAATGCTTGTGGTGAACCACTTATTTTGTTGTATACACAAAAGCTAAGCTCTAAGGAGAGAACCTGGCCTTAAATGCAATATCCTGATGCCACTGCAAACAGTTGTGAATCTCCTCTGGATTTAATTTGGAACAAGATTTGACCTTGAGAAAATAGCTTTGTGTAAAAAAAAAAAAAAATGTCCATCACTGAATACAGTGTGCTGGGGCATTTTATTAAAAAAAAAAAGTGCTGTATTCATACCCTCCCCCCCCCAAAAAAAAAAAAAAGAAAAGAAAAAGAAAAGAAAAGAAAAGAGTTTCTGCTTGCCATAGTGTTTCAAATGCATATCCACATGGGAAAAAACACCTAGGAGCTGTAAATCACATTTTGAATCAAATCAAAGCCTTGAAAAGGTGGGGGAAGGCTGAGCCTTCCTGGACCTGCTGCTAGCAGTTCTCATATTTCTGTAAAGTGTAATCGGTTGTGGCACCAGCAGCACGAGAGCCGGATGTCAGTGCTAGCAAAGGAGCTCCTGTTGTGCCTCACAACTGGCTAAGCATCTGAAGGGCAAAAGGAATCCTTCTGCTTTAAATATCAAACATTTATTTTAATATTTAAACGTGGAAGCTGTTCTGAGGAAGGTATTAAAACTGGTAGACGCATGGCTTATAGTCTGTCACTGGGGAACCGTGTTACTCTCCTATAGCAGGGTATGTTCAAGATAAATAAGAATGCTTTGCTATTTCAGTTCTTTGTGAAGCAATATTTTAGGGCTATCAATTACCTTGGTGGTATTTTGTTTGTGCTGTCTGTAGGAAAAAGGGTACCGTGGCATGAAACACTGGACGGCCAAAGGTGAACCACAAAAGGAAATCAAGGGGCTGGAAGGGGGATTTAAAGAAGGATTTAGAAAGGAAAATCTGTGTATTTAACTTAAGAGGTGATGAAACATTAATCTAATTTATAAATCTTTGATAAGTGGACTTTTGAGGTAAAGGAGTGTTCACAACAGTGCTCCGCAAAACAGCTGAAAACAGAGCTGTGCAGAGAAGGGGTGTGAGAAAACACGAAAAAGGAAAACTCCCTTGAGAAGTATCAGCCTATAGAATAGTCTCCAATGACAGTGATAGAGATACTACTATTCTGAACTCATTATTAACATTTCTTTACATTACTGTAGTAAGCAGACTTTCATGGGATCAAAATCTTTTACATTGAATGACAGCTGAGAACAAAATATGTCATAGACATAATCCCTGCCTTAGAGATCAGATGAGATTGATAAGGCAGATAAAAAATGAGAAGAAAAGTAAACCTTTCTGAAGGTTACAACCTAAGTCAGTGATTGATTGATTGATTTATTACTAATTTATCTAATGAGATAAAACCACAACACATGGGCTTTAAAATTATAGCTGTGCACTAAAAGGAGATGAACTGGACAACCCTTTCACCTGAAAACCTCCCCCATTTGCGATCATCACCTCACATGAACAAGCAGAGTAACGCTGTGGCATTTGGAGTGCATTGTAGGTTATTAGCATTTACCTTGTAATCAGGTGGTGTCAGACAACTCCGAGTATTCTAAGCTCCTCTTACAACTTACAGCTGATAAATAAATTTCCCTCATTGTTTCCTACTGCTGAAAAATGCATGAAATCTGAGTTAAAAGTCCCTCTAGCAAGGATTGCACCACTCTAGTGAAAGCACTGCAATAACCTCTGATTTCATGCAGATTATCATGCCTTTAATAAGCATATACTTATCTGGGAAGATCTTATGATGCTTTAAAATTTTTAGGGAGCCTGGGAAGCTTTAGGAGTCCTACAGATCCCTGTGGTTGCAGAAATAAAGGCTCTATCTGGCAGGAGTGCCATGTTTGGCAATCAGAAATACCAGAAAACAGCAGATTTACGTGCTGACTCTGGGCTCTTAGAAACAGTATTTATGTCAACAAATGTATTTTACCACATATCAGCAACTGCTACAGACATTCCTAGTTTTCTTTTAATGACAAAACACTGGTTCACAGCCTCAGCAGTACCCAATAAATTATACAAATACAGTTTTTACATGCTGGAAGAAGATGCATTAAGTAATACACCTCACATTTTGCTAAATTTTTGCACTCATTACTGAGATAAGGTAAAATAATATTTAAGAAAATATTTGCACAGAAGGGAAAGTGTTAGCAGGCTTATATAGCCCTCTGGCAGAATAGTGCAATAGCAAGATATATTTTATGCACAAAAATATTGTGCAATTTATTTTGTAAAATTACTGTTTCTCAGAAAAAAATGATTACTCATATGCTTCCCTGTATGTAGGTAAATAGGGCTTGTTGGGCTTGGTCTTCCTTTCCTTTCCTTTACATTTTACCCCCTTTTTCTCTCTTTTCTGTGTCTAATTTTCTGTTTGTCCTTTTTTTCTGTCCTTTCTCAGAGTATTTGTTCCCTGCACATTCCTTCTGCCTTACATGGCTTGCCTCCGTATGGTTCTTCCCAGTAACCGGGAAAGAAAATCAGCACAACAGAGAATCAATGCGTTTTAAATGAAACAGAGTGCTGGTGTGGCATTCATCACACATTTACATGCCTATAATACACTTTTTTTAAAAAAATAAACCTAAAAATCTGTGTTTGTTAAATTCCTTTTCAAGTTCAAGACAGCTGAAGATGCCCAGCAAACATATTGGAAAAACAAACCCCTTAAATACAAATAAATCATCATTCAGTATGATTGTCTTGAGTTTCTTGGATACATGAACAAAATATGCTTTCTGTTTTCCTTATCTTACTGTGTTTCCCTTCTTTTCTTTGACTGCAGGTCCTGAAATACGCTAAGCATTGTGCATAGAGAGGCACAGATTCTGCTGAAACATATGTGCAGTCTAAACAGATGAGAGAGGGAAGTGACATTCCAGGCAAACCTTTGTCGATATTTCCTTCCTTCTCCCAAAGGTTTTCTCCTAACTGTTCCTTCTCTCCAAGGGCAAAATGTCCCTGGACAGATGTTTACAGGTATTTTGCTTTCCTTCACCTCAGATCACCATCTGTTCGGCACAACTCAGTGGGAGAGGAAAGTCAGATGGAAACTGGCACACTGATGGTTCTGCCTAAAAGGCAGGGACTTACCCACCCTTTTCTGCACTCCCCCCTCATGGTTTCCTATCCTTGTGACCACATTCATCCACTGCTTACATCCATCCACGTCTCAGGGTGCCTGCTGATTTGCTGTTTTCCCTTTTGCTCCTTTTTTTAGCTTTCACATCCGACATGAAACCATTTTGCCTCCACTTTTTATTACATTTTGTTTCCTCCTTTCTCTAGTTGCAGGCTCCTGTGGTGCTGGTGAATCCTACAGCACCTCTTCTCAGAGGAGACCAGGATTCAGCATGAGAAGGCATGGACATCCCTGCAGTTTAGCAGCTGACAGCAACCACAGCATGTGCTGTCTGCCTAAGTTGTCTCCAGTTCTGGTTTGGACTACATTTAGCATTGATCGACTTAGAGCTAATTCCCTCTCTCCGTGCTATAGTCACACTCCAGCTGAAAGAAGTCATCCATCAGAAGATGCTTGCTATGTCACATGAATCTTCAGTGGACTATTCAAAATGCCACTCGCTGTTCTACCAGACACCTGCTCCTCCTCACTGACCAGAACTAGGATCCGTCGGCCTCAGGGGGGCCCTTCTCCCCCTATATTTAGGATGGAAATCCCACCTGGCCGTTGTACGCTTCATGGGGCAGCGGTGTGCAGCCCTGAGAGAAGTCCATGTGGGAGCACAGGCGGCAGCTCCATCCTCTGCATTGCAGCTGCACAGAAACTGTCCTTTCTGTGTCGTTCACCAAAATGCAGAAAACTTGTAAAATATGCAGCTGTCTCAAGATTATTTATGTGCAAACTCAGGAGGAATGCAATGAGCTCTATTGGGAAAGAGCAAAACTAGGTAAACAGGCAACACCACTGGAGATGAAATTGAACTTTGACAAGTGCAATATAATGCGCACTGAAAGGAGTGATTTAAGTTATAAGTACACACAGATGGTCCCTGAATTAGCTGCAGTCTCATGTAATAAAGTATGGGATTTTGTGGCAAACAGCTCCCAGTCTGCTCAGAGAATGGGAAAGAAAAAGCATTTAGGTGCTTTTAGGAAGAAAGAAAATGTGTTCAAAATCAGCACTTGTACATACATGTAGACATATGGCAATGATTTCCAAAGTGTTTAAATAACTTAGATCCATAATCAGACTAGTTTTTCACATCAACTAAAGTGAGATTAGAAAATCTGTATGCAATTAATTTCATGGGAATAAGGGAGAACTGTTACTTGTTACTGATCTGTAAGCACCAGCGTGCTTGCTTTCAGCCCTCATCAGCTGAAAACGCACTGAAGACCAGATCGCCCTTTATGGGTAAGCATTGCTACCTCTGTCTCTCACATTTGGAGAAAACCAATTTAAATTAATGGTCTGGCATTATAAGCCTGAACTTTGGGTTGCCCTGTGCAGGGCTGCGTCTGGGTACGATTCAGACCATTGCCTTCCTGGGCTCCCTTTTGCACTGGTTCTAGGCAGCTCCCTGATGGATGTGTGGGAAGCTGAACTGCCCTGTTAGGAAAGACAAGCTTTATATAGCCAGAGAGATGTGTGCCATCTGAAAGCTTCTGGGAATTTCCTTCTGAGAAGTAGCTCCTCATGTTTGGGTAGGGATCCTGAGTATTTAAGGTAGATGCAATGAATCAGTCTTTTGGACCAAATACTTGTCGCTTATACAACTGTAGACAGTTATTTGAACATTACGGAGTTCATGTGCTACTGCATTAGCAACAGGTATGTGGCTTAGTATCCCCGAAGATCTGAACCTGGCAAAACCCCTAAGTCATGAGTTTTAACTAAGATATTTTTTTTTAAGACTGGAGTGTTCCTCAAGAAAACACATTTCAAATGATGAGAGCTACTGTGAAATCAGAAAAGTTGTGACCAGTGAACAGCTGCAGCAACTTAAGTCCTGGATATAGCTGGAATATTAACAGAAGACCATTGTGGCACAAGAACAAATGACAAATATGACTCATTACAACTGAGACCTCAGCTTTAAGGAAAAATCTATTCAAATCAATATCCAGAAATAAAACCAGAGCAGAGAATGTATGAAAATAATTTCTACCATGCAGCACATGCATAACTGAAGGTGTGTGCTCCCTTTCTGAAACCACAGGTTTATTTTTATAAGTGCTTCAAATCCATGTGGTTAATCTCTAGCAAAGTATGACTAATGGCCTTCAAACAGGAGTAATTATACAAAATAATAATAAGTTGCAACATGGGTCATTATTTGAAAAATAATTTAAACCCCCACCACATCTAAATTCCCTCGCTAGTCCATTTGCCACCCAGTAATTCTCAAGTAAGCTGAGTTAATGTTCCAATAAAACATGCAAGCACAGTGAAGCTGAAAAGCATACACAGCACAAAGCATCTTTTAAATAGTCCAGAATGGCATTGCATATAATTAAAAATGGAAGATGTAATTTAACTGCACATAGAGATATGGTATCTGTAGCACAAACCTGTATCTGTACGGGTGAAGTCCAGGAAGGCCAAACCCCACCAGTAATACCATTTGGCATGGTAGCGCCACACCATTCTGCTTGGAAAGGAGCTTCACTGGCAAAGTGATGTGGTGATTTTTCTGTGCATTTTGATTGGGATCACAGTGTTACTTCTCAGGAGCCTCAATGGACTTGTTTTTATATTTTAATGAGATTATATATTGGAAAGCTATCTGCTTACCTAGAAATAACTATCTATGCTGCTTTCTGCCCATCACAGCAGTGCCTTCATTCCTTTACATTTGCAGTAAAACTTCTTTCCAATGTAATCTCAAGGAACAGTGATTTTATATTAACTTAAATGGGGCCTGCTAAATATATATGAATACTCTTCTGCCTCCCCAGGACTGTGTGTTAATCGCAGCATGACTGCAAATATATCTCAAGAAATAAAAATATACATTTGTACGTTATAAAATGGATGGAAAGAAAAATGTTACTATCCTTTACTCATGTGCTTCATGCTGTATGTTAGCTGGCAAAACTTGCATAAACCAGATAGTTGGAAATAATATGAACATAAAGATTTCATTGGATTTTATTTAATTCACATACTTATATAAAAAACCAAGATATTGCTAAAACCACAGAAAAATGAATACCAAAACATAGCAAAAGTTCAGCTCAACGTACTCTCTTACCGGTAAGCTCAGCAATTCAGGAGCTCAAATAAATACACTGTTGCTTCCTACATTTCCTACCCTTCTAATTTCCTACACTTCCTTCCCCTATTAAAAAATGTCTTGGGATAGAAAATTAGACTTGCAGCCCTGAGGTCACCAGGGCCAGGGTGAGAAGGAGAGAGGCAAGGGAACTGCTGGGTGGTGGGGCTCCTACAGGGAATATCCAAGCAGGCACTTCTCACCCATGCCAGGGAAAAGATAAACACAGGGTAGGCTTCTGTTACTAATGCAAAAAGGCACCATCTTGCGCATAAAAGCAGGTCTTGAATAGTTGCAAGTTGACTTTGGAAACAGAATTTTGAGCAAAGGGGTTCCGATGGGCTTTGTAAGAAAACTAGGTGAGCAGAAACCTCTTTTGCAAGCCCTGTTCTTGGGAGCATTTTGCCTCTATAGCATGTGAGCACATAGTCACCATCTTGGGGTGTTACATGGGGTGACTATATCCCAGTGCAACGTTGTTAGTATGAAACTGTAACTAATAAATCAGCAGAGAAACACAGCCCATGTGTCTGGGCACTCTCACATGCCTGGCTTGTCATGGCCAAGTAACCAACAGGCAGCTCTTAATTTTTCCTGTGCTCAGAGCCAGGTGCCTACAGGTAGGCATGGTGGTGATCTGGTGGCCATGGGCTGCATGGGTGTCAAACCATGTGTCTGAATGGTTTCTGGAACAGAAGCTGGTTTGTGCTGCCCTTGGTGGTGAATTTAAATGTAGAGGAATTACAGAGGAATGAAGGCAGGTTAATTAACACTGATAATACACAGCTGTGGGCTGGCTTCAGGGGTTGGCTGAGGTGGATAATGTGCAGCCGTGGCTGGTTCCTGCTAAGTGGTTAAATAGCTCTAAGGGGTATGGAAGAGGAGCATGGGATGAAGAGTGCACTGGGAGAAGCAGAGGGAGGAGAGAGAGTGCCCTGGCTGTAGGAGAGGCCCTGGGAGAAGAAGGGGGCCTGGGTGAGGAGAGGCTGGCTGGAAGAGGAGCCGGGACATGGAAGGAATCCAGACACAGCAGAGGCAAGAAGCAGGGTGGGCTGGCCTGAAGAGGCTGGAGAAACAGCACGGGCAGTAGATGAACTGTGGAAACCTTGTGTGGGATGGGTGGCTGTGCTGGGGCAGGGTGCGGGAGCTACTTATTGAAGTTAACCTGGTATGGGGTGGTAAAAGCCTTGTTGCAGGGGGCTAGTTTGGAGAGTGCTGTGACATTCAAACACTATCATGGTACCATCAGTAGCTGCCTCAGTTTCTCACTTCTTTTCTACCAGCACAGATGTAGGAAGGCCATGGTGTGGTCCCTTCTGAGCCTTGGTCACCAAATGTGCTGTCATCTGAAGCTAGTTTTTCCTGGTTCATGCCTTGCTATATTGCTTTTTGGCTACCTTCATCCCTCCTGGTGAGAAGAGGGAGTCAGCAGCAATCCCACCTGCCACCTTTAAAACAGCAGAGAGTCATCCCCTAAATTCTCCAGCATTCCTAGGCTAGGGCCACGTGCAGTCCCACTCCAGGGGCTAATTCTGATTGTTAAATGAAGTGCTACAAAGAAGCAAAATATATTGTCTGACAGGGCAAAAAATAAAGTGGGCCTTTCCAGAGCTGAATGATGTAAACTGGGAGCTATAGGCATTCAATACACAGATGGATTTATGAGGAACTGCAGGACAGGGAGTTGTGGCAAGCTGTATGCTTTCATCTAGGAATCAGAATGTGTGGCTGAATATAGTTGGCTGAGCATAAAGCCTCAGCACCTGCAGCGCTTGCATTGGTACTTAAAGGAAAAGCGTTATATCTGAATGAGAAAACTGCCCTAAAATAGAATTACCTGTATAAACTAGAACATGACGCTGTGGGGGAGATTGAAAACACAAACCAACTCAACACAATGCCAGTGTAAATACAATTTAGCCCATGTTTAGAGGAATAAATTCAATGATCTATAAATTGGTCTTTTGATAGGAAACATCATTTAGAAAAAAGAAATAACGTTACAGTAAAACAGGTCTCTAACCTTTAAAATCACATAACAATGAATAAACACTAGATAACATGGAATATGCTAAATTTAACCTTCAGTGAGTATGAGGAAGCTATATCAAGGCTGATGTGAGAAGAAGAGATTAGGATTCCTGTTTGGTGTGATTGGTTTACATGATTACTAGTTGTGGTTTTTTTCTGGATTAACTTTGAGGATGGAAAGGTTTTTCTGAATCCCATGGCATGAAAATGCTGTGCACGGTTTGGAGCTGCCCACTGGTATGTTGCCAAGATAGATACCTTTACCTGTTTCTTTAACTCCATCCTTAGAGATAGGCACCGCCAAGACTGTTCTGTTTACCACCTTTCAACAGGGCTGTGCAAGTCCTCGTAAAAATGTTTGTAATGTTAAGGAAGCCATCTCCAGCTATGTGGTGTGGGTTAAAAAAAAATTAAAATTCTGCTTCTGTTGGTAACCCTGGATTTTGTTCTCCGGATGCTTCTAGATTATTGCCTTTAGTACTGATGTTATTTAAGCAGGCTGCCAGCAGATCTTGGGTCTTTACATGCTGAGTCAAATAAATTCAGCTGCTATGCCCCAAAGATAAAACTGCTTGTACATGTGTCATCAAATAGTACTTCTGGGATTCATTAGTATGGAGTGCGATTCTCTTCTCCATTAATACTGAAAGGCTTATTAGAAATTGAACTCATACAGTAGCAGACACACCATACTTCTCCTTTGGAAAAGAAAGTTTATTATTAAGACCTTCACATGACATGCTAAAGGCATTTATAATATACTTTGGTCTTACTCTCTTATAAAGTTTTCCTGAAATACTGACACAGAACACAACCCAGAAATGCAACTTAGCTAATCAAGAAATAAAATAGCATTCCCTCTCTTTTTTTATAGAAGATGAGTTCTAATTGCTGATCAGTTTTGGATTTCATTTTTCACCTGGTATTATTTATGGTTTGAATTTTGTTATGTTTCTGTAAAGTTGTTGTTGGGGGGCGGTTTCCTGCTTTAGTTCTACTAATTGTGAACTGGCATGTGAACTACTTAGAGACAAATATTTGCTTTGGTTTTGAAATGTTTCTCAAGGAGAAAAAATGTTGTATAGATTAGCAGAGAAAAGATTATTGGAAAAAATGTAAGAAAATATGACATTATATTAAGTATGAGTATTGTGTTAAAGAGATGACTATCATAATTTCAGGATTTATTTCTGATGCTAAAAATTGAGCAAAATATACAAAGCACTGGCTTCAGGATAGATTGTAACACATGTTATTTTTTAAATTTAATCAAGAAGTTTCTGTACATAAAAAATGGGAAGTAAACCTCAGATTTTTACAGGCAGTTCATCAAAATGCAGAGACAAAGAGTCCCGACACTATTGTATGTGACATACTATAAAGACAGTTGAAGCAGAACAGTTGGTATGCACTCATAAAAATGAGAGGACTTTTAACAAAGGTTATGGAAGTTTCACGAAGATGAGAGAATGAACTGGAATAATAGCAATGATGACACATTCCCAGCAAATCTAGGACGGTAATCGAATAGAGCAGTGGCTTTTAAAGGTAATACCATTTATAAGTTTAGCTGGATGGCCTGAAGTTGAATATATGGTGTTGCTGATATTCGTTGAATTCAGCTTCTTGCGGAATTTTCCCAGATCTGAGTGGTAGGTGTAGGAAAAACAGTATTTATCATGTGAAATAAAACTAACAAGGTGATTGACTTGAACAGATGAGTTCTGCTGCAAGGTTCAAGGAAATGGTCCATGTAGAAATGTAATGACTCTGGGACTCCATTTGACTAGACGCTGAGATGCTCTGGTTCTTTACAAGGTACTAGTTTAGAAGGGACCAATGGACTTTGTATGCTGCAGCAACTGTGAGTAGCCTTTTAGTAGCTCTGTGAAGTTCTGATTTCTTAGTGAAACCAGTGAGAAGCCCCTTATATAGCACCTTCCATGCACTCAAACAATACTTTTGTCATCAAAGTCAGTGAGTTAGATTCCCTATGTGTAATGTTGCACAGTTTCATTTGCCTTGTTCTTTCTTGAATTATTAGTATTTTTACAATACACTTTCAGGGCAGGCAGCTAGTATTGTAAGTAGTCCATATATATGTCCACACTCTTGCTTTTTTACAAAGTCTTTATATTGTTCGCATTATTTACTTTCTTATGTCTTGCAAAAGGATTATTTACATGATCAGACTATTGGTATCAAAATATGCAACGTTTACAGGAGAAAAATATGTTCCCATGTATGGACGTGTTTTGGACAAGTTACCCCTGGGCCAGCAGTGTGCCCTTGGGGCCAAGGAGGCCCCTGGGACCCTGGGGGGCATCAGGAGGAGCGTGGCCAGCAGGGCGAGGGAGGGGATCTCCCCCTCTGCTCTGCCCTGGTGAGGCCTTGTCTGGAGTGCTGCGTCCAGTGCTGGGCATCCCAGTTCCAGAGAGACAGGGAGCTGCTGGAGAGGGGCCAGCAGAGGCTACAGAGGTGATGAGGGGACTGAAGCATCTCCCTTATGGGGAAAGGGTGATGGAGCTGGGCATGTTTCACTTGGAGAAGAGAAGACTGAGAGGCAAATTTATCAATGTCTACAAACATCTTAAGGGTGAGTGCCAAGAGGACAGGGAGAGGCTCTTTTCAGGGGTGCCCAGCAACAGGACAAAGGGCAACGGGCACAAACTGCAATGCAGCTAGTTCCACCTGAATATGAGGAAGAACTTTACTTTGAGGGTGACGGAGCATGGGAACAGGCTGTCCAGAGATGCCGTGGGGTCTCCTTCTTGGGAGACATTCAAAACCCACCTGAATGTCACTCTGTGCAACCTGCTCTGGGAGAGGCTGCTTTAGCAGGGGTTGGACTAGGTGATCTCCAGAGGTCCCTTCCAACCCTCACTATTCTGTGATTCTGTATATCAAAAATATATATGTAAGCTCTGAGATCCTGCACAGATAAATAGATGTACTTACAGGGATTCTTTAAATGGTACTAAAGGCAATTGCCGTAGCAGGGAACCTTTATAGACAAGTTTGCTGTGAAGATGAGGCAGATGCAGTTTTGTGTGAGCAGGCAGTGAAATCAGACACAATACAAGTTAAAATGACATTGGGGTCCTTGAACAAAAAAGAGGTCTGTTGGGGAAGGAAATCCTTGAGACTGAGGCTGTCTGTCCATTCCCCACATTATGAAAGCATCATTAAACTCAGAGCAGATTATGTGAAAAGGAAGATGAGCTCATAGGTAGCTCTCTTTAGAAAATGATGGTATAGGCAAAACTGCAAACTGTTCAAGTGCAGAGGATGACAAGCAAAGAGACTGTTGCGGCTGGAGCAAGAGCTGGCAATATGGGAAGGATGTCTAGAGATGGGCAAATTAACCTAAGTTACCAGGGGCAGGTCAGTAGAGATAAGCATCTGTGAATAGCAGCAGAAAGCACAAAAAAGTACAGAATGAGGTGTGGCTTACAAGGGGCATTAAGATGGACAAAAAACATTAAGTGCCTTAAAAAAGAGACGAAGAACCCAGGGAAGTGTTGGTTGGCTACTGAGTGGGGAAGGTAAGCGCATCACTGTATCTAGGTGGCACAAGTGTTGTGTTGTAACTGCAGTCTTCACAACAAAGTCAGCTGTGTCAGACAGCTGACAAAATTAGGGCAGAAAAAATACAAACTCAAGCTCTAAAAAAAACCCAAACAAACCACAATTTAAAGAGTACTTACACTTAATAGATATTTGAAATTGTTGAGTATTTGAACATATATATATATAAATGGGAGGCATCACAATCGATAAGGTTTCACAGGCTAAATCTTAGTTCTTCTCTCTCAAACACAGCAAAAGAAAACCCGAAGTACCACCTAACCATTATTTTAACTTCAGCACTTGGAAAAATAGAGGATCATATAAAGAAACTATAGATCTTCTGTAGAATATGGCAAGGCAAGTAGCAGCCAAGCTTGACTTTATGAAGAAAAATCACATCCAGCCGTGAATGCTTTGTGAACTCCTGGTCAGTCCATCTCAGAGAAGATTTAACAGAACAAAGCTGATCAAAAGTTCAAACAACTTCTATAAAAGAAGGTGATTAATAGAGCAGAACAATTAGATTGGAAAAGAGATGATTTAGGCAGTTTAGATAAAAGTCTATAAATTCCTGAAGAAAGTGAATAGGAATTGATTATTCACTGTTTCTCATGATCCAACAACAGCAGGGCAGCCAAGAAAATAAGGTGTAATAGGTTTAAAACAATAAAAGGAAAGCCTTTTTTGAGAGAACATCACTGAACTGTGGAACATATTGACATAATGCACTGTGGAGACCAAATGGGATCGGTTAAATTCATGGAGGGTTTACCTATCAGTGACTACTAAACATAACGAATAGTAAGGAAAGTTGTAGAGAGTCTAGAGGGGACCAGGGATCTTGGAAAGCTGGCCTAAGAAGAAAAAATTGGAGAAATTAGTGTTGTTCATGCTGCTTGCTGTTCTTATTATGGACTACAGAAGAAATGTCTGGTAAGAGATCTGATTATCTTAGATAACCCTCTTTAATATGGCATTTTTCAAATAGTTTGTGTCCTTGTTCTAGTTCACTGATAAGTACAATACTGGAGTCAATACAGAGTCATGATGGACTTTGCTATGAATTTTTTTATTTCTACTATTTATCTTATTATTATCCAGTTCTTAATCCATGAAAAAATCTTTGCCTTTTATTCCAAAGACATATTTCTGATGATTTAAGTACATTATCTTGGTGACTCCTCTTTATTTAGCACTTCAGTCACTTGTCATTAATTTGTTCCTCATTAAAAAATATTAGTATTATCTTTTTGTAGCATTCATATGGTTTATCAGCTTCTTTTAACATGTGAGTAAGAAGAACTTATAGCTAAGATACACTGCAAGTTCTTAACTCTTGGTGTCTGCTACAGAAAGTAGCAAAGAGTGAGAGGAACAGATAGAAATGTAAGCAATCATAGATCCAAGACACATAACCTGCAAGGATATGCTGAATAAAGTAGAACTGTTTAACATAATAAAGATGTAATGGAGATGTAGTAAAAAAGTGAGAGATTCTGGTAACACTCTTTAAATACACGAAAAGCTGCTGCAAAGAGGAAAGCCGTTCTCCACGTCCCTGGAGGGTAAGAACGCTGTGTGGGTTGGGTGCTAGGGGAAGGGTTTTCATGGCAATATAGCAAAAGTAAGGAATACGCTGCTTGCAGAAGTTCACACTTTTCTGCCATTGGCAATGCATTTGGGAGCAGGTTGGACTCACTGCTGCTGAAAGGGGCACAGAGTCACTCTTGAGGATCTGTCTGGAGTTCAATATGCAAAACTCATTAAAGCTTCCCAGCAGCCTTCCCTCATTAAGCCCTGAGGGGAGTACTGTGAATTCTTTTACTCTTTAGGAAAAAAAAAAAATCTTTTTGCTCACCTTCTGGCTGTTCTCTCTTTTAGAGGAAAGAGGAAGCGCTGCTAAGTGATCACATGGGTCATGACCCGCTTTTTATAAAAGTTAATGGGATTTTTGTTTCTTCAGAGGGAGTTGGACCAGAAGCTGAGGTAGCAAGTTTTGAACTTACAGCTACAATGAACAGTGAACACTATTTAAAAGAAAAGCTGGAACGAATGTGAAGGTCAAGTGGACAGATTAAAATCAAATGCATTCCCCTTGATCTTTTTGTTTCTGGCCCTACAATATGTTCTACAGTTTCTTTTGTTGCGCTGCCTCAGCTTTCTTGAAAAATAGGGAAGATAAGGGTTCAGTGGTACCTTTGGCAGCAGGACAGGTACTTTCCAGCCAAACCAACCTGGGAGCCCGGGTGGCAGCCCCTGGATTAAGAGAGCAGTATATGCTGTTGGCCAGCGTGCTGTGCTTTGCATTAGACATAGGAAGTTTAAAGCTTTATCTATTGATTTTGGAAATGGTTCAAAAGAAGAACTCATTAATCATAAACATTCTTTGTTTTTTATGACTCTAATTTGTAAAATGCTTTTTATAATGTGCCATGAATTAATCAGTGTCCAATCCTATTTATTATTAATAACCAAGAGGATTATTTTTGTAACAGCAGGCTCATTATCATGTTACTTGATATAAATTTCCAATGTAGTCTTGTCAGAAGCAGCAAGCAGTCCTGAAGATCTTTCCCTAAGTCATGGTTGTGAAGACACATTTCAGTTAAAATTATATTGTTTAAACAAGTACCATTCTTCTAATGACTAAAGTAGGCAATGACTGCAGCTGGTGTTCTGACAAGATTTTGAGTAAAAGTGACTGAATCGCCTTTCAGTCTCATTTCCAGATTAAAATTCAAAATGCATAGCCTGAAAAGTCCAGAAAACATAGGATATTTTTTAGCATTCTTAATTTTTTCTTTTGAACGTGCAGAAGTGTTAACTACTTAACTTCTGGAGCATCCCAAGGTACTGCAAAGAAGACTTTTGCAATTTTTTCATGTGAGACCTGATTCTGTTGTTGCTGCAACAAACACTCAGACACTTCAGAATGGAAATTTTTGAAGTTGCCATTCTAAAAAGTCACACAGTATAATATTTCACAGTGACGTAGAGCATTTGCTAAGGAAGGAACAGTAGAATTGCTTTGCTGCAGCAGATACGCAAACTACTGTGTAAACTTTGTGTAGATGTATATTTTAAGCTTCAGTCAGCATTTAATTCCAAAGTTGTTATTTGTTTGCAGTTGGCAGTTGGGTGAATGCCTCCAGTGTCTTGGAAATCCACATTCTTGTAATACAGGAGATACATGCAAAAGTATTTCTACTTAGACAAAGCTATTAAATTGGTCATCCTTAAAGAGATATATCCCCTTTCATGTATGCATCTGCAATATCAGTGTTCACAGACACCTACTCACCTAGGTTTCCTTTACAGATGGTGGAGAGAAACAGGACAACTTGCCAGTTGGGTCTTTGGACCTAAGCAGGATCATCTATGTCACATTAATCCAGTCTGTCCTCAGGAACTGGCAGCAATGGAGCTTCCACAACCTCCTCAGCTGCTGCTTCACCTGTTTAACGTTAAATAGTGTAATTACACCTAGCATTCATACCTCATGCTTCAGTTTAAGCACATAAATTCATTTCAGACATAACTTCTTTGGTGGCTAAAGACTGACAGTCTATAACACAAACCTATAGGCATAAATAGAAGTGGGGACTGCATTGAAGAGCAAGTGCAGAGTGCCAGCTGTACCCAAAGGTCTGTGTTGCGATGTAAAAATTTCCAACCCGCTTCTAGTATATGCGCATATATACATGTAAGTGCCATAACCTTAATTCTGCAAGGTTTTGCAAAGAATACCAAAAATACCCAAGGTTTTTGTTCAAGACTAATTCAGAGGCAGATTGCAAGCTGGGATAAGTGCTTAGAACTATTCTCTGCAATATGAGCTCTGTGCCCACTCCCTGCATATGCAGCTCACCTGGAGGAAAGGGACTGGGCAGAGGTGACCAAAGAAGTTTATAAATATGTGGATTTGTGCTATAGAGCTCGGTCTGGTGATGACGTACTTAGCGATGTGTAACTGTCCTACTCATGCTGCTCAGTTCCTGTTAACGCAAGATCAGTACCTCTCTCTTCTACGTCTCTCCTGCTCCTCTACTTTTAACTTGTATTTGCATGCATTGTTTTGATTTCTGCACTCTTCAGGTATAAATGAATGCTTTAATGGCTATAATAAATCACAATCACATGAGCAGTCTTATGGGAACATTATTAAGAAAACATGGGGACGTTAATAATAGGAAATGCTTAGTAAATATATTGCAGATAATAAGTGTGAATCGGAAAGTTTTGGTAAATCAATTGCTCAAGCCATAAGATGTGGTGTTTTTCACCAGTTTTCATAGTTTCCATAGTATTTGTATCTCCAACAATAGCATTTATTGATAAGCAGTAAAAATATTATCTTTGAAAAGTATGCTGAATGACTGTCAGGTAAGACATACCTAATGGCGCTCTCCCTGCCTCAGCAAGCTAAAACTCAAGGCCTTTGGCAATACTGTCAGGCTTTGCCTTCGCTTCACCAGATACTGGAAGAGTTGGACACAAATAAATGCTTCTGCATCCTTTGAGTCAGCCTCAGACTAGATGCACTGGTATTGGAGAGCTGTCTGCCAAAATAATGGTTGCAACAACAGCAAAGACAGTTGAACTGAAATCCTGGAACTCTGAAATCCTGTCTTGAAACATAAACCACTAAAAAAAAAAAGTCTTAAACTACTAGTAACAGTTTCTGAATCTCTCTGCTTTTTTTTTTTTTTTTTGATATCATACGTTATGTCATCTGGTGCAACACAGAAGGTGAGGAAAGAAGTGAGAATTCTCAGGAGTGAACAGGGCTCAGCAACTGATCCAAGACAACCTAAAGAAATAGCAAAGAGATGAAATGAAAAGTTGACTTACGTATTGGTCTCACTCTTCCAAGCTCTGCAGGTTTTCCAATCTATTTAATAAATGTGAGGTTGCGACCATGCACTGCTGCCCGGACCTCTGCTGCCTGTGTCCTTCCCAGGGATGCGAGGGAGCAAAGCCTTCCAAAATGCTGTACGGTGTCGGCAGTAAACCAGAGGCAAGGTGGCAATTGTGCTGTTAACCAGCTCCAGAGTGCTTGTTTGACACTGCTTCCCTGTTCTTTGCTGAATAACCTGCTGAAGGGCTAAAAGGAGCTGAAATAGCTGTTTCAAACTCTGCACGGTGTACCTGTTTTCACATCTTCAATGCTGATAAATATGCATGATAAATATTGCTTCCCAGAAGTATGCCTACACAAGCTTAGATCTGAATGGATGTATATAGTACAGAATACCTTCTAGTTACTAAGAGAGTGAGTACACAATAGAAGCACATCTGCAGTGAAGCCAGCAAGCATCATGTTGCATTCCTGCAGTGATGTTAGTCGGAGCCCAGAGGACAAAGTGGAGCCATTTGTGGTTGCATGAGTCAAACAGTGGTCACGCTGAACCTGAGGCCATGCAGTGTGCAGTGACAACAGGACAGTTCTGCAGCTGGTACCCACTAACGTGACATCAGTTGACTTCAGTGGAGGTAGGCCAGGTCACATCAGCTAAGGATTTAGCTAAGACGTGGTTTTCTGCATCACTCTTTATTTCAGCAACTGATAGCAGCCATGTTTTATTTCTGCTCTGTCTCTGAACAATTTCATTGCACACATGGCAGCAATATGACCACTTCACTCTCACCTCTAGGTACGGATGAGATATGACGACTGATGGCTGTTCGTACCTTTTATCATTGCTCCAGCTGTCTAAGCTAGGAGCAGTAGCTGACCATAACCCAGTGTGGAACACTGCAACTATCAGCTCTGAAGGAGAGTTTAGGTTGGCAAGAAGCCATCACCTAAGCTTGGAAGTAGGTTCAAGACTCTGCAGATAGGATTTTATATTTTCTTTGGGGAATACATTTTATTCTTCATCTCTTCCAGCTATTTGGCGGGAATAAGAAAAGATGTCAAGTCAGTAATAAAAGAAAAATAAGGTATTACTGAACACATGCTTATTCCTTGTAATATTGTGCAGTTTATTTTAAAAACCAGGGGACTCATTTATAGTTGGTTTAAATTAGTGGAACCACAGGACTGAGTCAGCCCTCATTAAAATGAAGGGGAGTCTTTCTCTGAACTTCACTGGAGGCTGGAGCAGCCTATTAGGTGGTATATGTGGTCCTTTTGAAAGAATCAGAAAGAAAATGGTTCAAATTCCTTTCATTGCATGTACTTAAACAATTTGCCTATTACTTTAATGCAATAGGTCAATGTATCTGAGGAAAGTATTTTTGTGAAAGCATGAACAATTTGAATTTAAGGATTGCAGTGTATTAGATGAATTAAGTGGAAAATTACTGCAGTAATCATAGTGGTCTGAAATCAAACCTGCTAAGACTCACATGCTATTTCTCATTTGTAATGTAAACTCATTCTTCAATGTTGGTAAAGCTGTTCCTTATCTCCATTACATTAGCTGGGATGCACTGACAGTGGTAGCTAATAATTTAGTTCAGAGATATATAGTTTAAAGTTTGCAGGTTATGAAGATTTGTGAGAGGATATTTCATCCTATGACAACGATACTTTACTTAGCCATGCTGATTTATTCCATCAGTCCTTAGCACATAGGTTCTGGACCAAGGTCAGAAAAGTCAATGGTGCACAAGACTGCCTTTCTACCTTTGTGCCACTTGCATTGCTCACCCATTTCCAGGCTTCTGGTGTTGCTCACAATTACTCTAAATGATTGGGGTTTACCTCTTTATACTTTTTCACAGGCTATTCCTTCTTGGGACTGAAACTAGGAGTCACGTGTCAATGTCGTATGCCATCAGGAGTCAAAATCTTGCTTAAAAGATCCTTATATCAAGAGATTTACAGTTGAGGAGGCTCAAGAAAAATAAATATTTCTAGGGCATGAGGAGGCTCAAGAAAAATAAATATTTCTAGGGCATGATTCATCCCTTCCTAAAATAGTTGTCGAAGACAGATGTTCAAAGTGCCTGTTTCTCTCCATTGACTGGAGAGGTGAGGCTGGCTAGTTCAGATTTAAGTATTGCAGAAGTCTGAAGTGAAGTAAAATGAAACTACACCTTTCTGCACCTGTCTCTTTTCAAGACATCCTCGCTGAATCTATAAGCTATATGAATGTTAAGTTCCCTCTTTAAATCAAAAGCTAATTGTTCAAGCAAGGGGAAGCTTCATTATCACTGAGTGAGCTGAAAGAGACATTTGCCCTCAGAACTATGTGTTTGTTTATGCCTCAACAGTTGTCACTTATGCTTTGTACATAACAACTGATGCCTCATTTGGAGTTACTTAAGACTGCATTTTGCTCATTCTGCACCTTTCATGTATTTTTTTTTTTTAATAGCTGAGACACTTCTGATGATCCTCAGAGACCGGTGCAGCTGCTAATACCAGAAATATAGCCGTTTTCTCCTTTTCTATTTTTATTGTTAAATTTAGATCAGCAAATTGGCTTATTGTCCAAAGTATATTAAAACCGCTCATCCTATGAGTTAATAGAACCAAAGAGACTTGAAAGGAGGTAATATTGACACATGGTTTTGGAACTGTGTCAGAGTCTGTCACAGCTAAGTTCAGACAAATAATTTTCTTTGTTCATTGCACTAGTAATTGTAGAAAAAGTCATTCTTATATAATTCAGGTGTGCCTTCCTGCACTGATTTTTGGCAGCCGTTCTGACATATTCTCCTACCTGTGCACATACACATGCTCACACTCACACCATGCATGTAAGAAACTGCTGGCACCAGCATCAGCTGCCTCCTGTGCTGCAGTCTCTGAACCGACAGAGAGCTCAGGGACATGCCTTTCTTTCCCTCTGCCTTATTGAGCTTCTCAATTACAACACTTTGTAACAGCTCAGATCTTTTTGTCTCATAGCCTTCTGCTGCAGGAAGCTGTGATTCCTTGATGGTTAGGGCTTTTAGGATGTGTTAGTGCTTAGTTTCCTGAGCTCCATGTTGCAGCTGCAAAAACCCAACCATATAAAACCCCCTAAAAATAATTTTTAAAGAAATAATCAATAAGAAATAATAAGGTTTGGAAAGTGTAATTCTGAGAATTGAACCATTTGTTTTAGGTATTGCAGATATGTGATATAGTTTGATTAAATCTGGCCTTTGGGACAGTAAAGGTTAAGAAAAAAACAAGCAGAGCTGTGTCAGAGAAAGCAAGTACATGTCCAGACACATAACTAAAGAAAAGTTGTATCAAAGTACTATATCACTCTCTATGAATCTTTGTTACTTACATTCTCCTCTATTAAGCCAGGCTTTTTATGTCGCTATAAACGAATAAGGTCCAATAAATCCAAATTAGCTAATCTATATATATTTTATTTTCTGCAGGGTGTTCTATTATTATTTTTCTTTGTTCTACACCAGCAAAACATGCTGGAACAGCAGACAAGAATCCAGTTGTTCATCAAAATTCCTTTTGATTTCTGCTTCTTTCTGAATTTCTTTTGGAAAAGGCAGCAAATAGGCTTTCCATCAAAAAGCTGCATTTCATTGCAGCCAGGCTACAACATGAGATATTTCTCATGAACAAGTATCTCCTTTATGATAATATTTAAAATTTCATTAGTCACATGCAACACACATCCTTCAATGGATCTGAAATCCTTTGGTTGGGTTTAAGATACTTTGATTTCTAGTTCCAGCTCTGTCACTAACCTTGACAAAGCCATTTGACTGCTTTGCACCTGTATTTATCAGCCCATTCACTGTCTTGTCTGCTTACATTGCAAGCTCTTCAAGATAAAGACAGTTTTTAACTCTATTTTATTAAGTTACCCTACAGAGCCTGCATATGTTCCTTTTTGATAAGCAATATAATCTCTGTGGTGATTGTACCCCTATTTCTTCTTGCCCTAGTTTGACATAGGCTCTAGCTACGTAAATTAAAAGAGATTTCAGCAGTTCTATGGGTGTTGCTTATGCTGGTGGCTACTGGTGTGGAATGACATAGGTATTCTTCCTCAGGGATCATACCACACTGATTCCTCATCAGAGACCATCCTCGTTCCAAGTGGTTTCTCGGACTTTTGGGTATTATAAATCCTTGTGAAGTGATGCCATGAAAATATACCTTAATATACACATAGATAAGCAAAGGCTCAATTCAGATTTTGTAAGAGTTATCAAAAACCTTTTTACTGAGTCTAGTGGGGTTTAGGAAAGAAGCATTGAGAGAAAAGTCAGAAATGTGGTAAGTTTCTTATATAAGTTAATCATCTAAGTTCTGTGGAAATGGTGGGAGTGTGTCTAATAATGAAGCTTGATTTTACTACTTTGCCACAGCTTTTCACTTCCAGTATTAATTTCAAGAAAATTGTTAGTTTCACATTGCAATCATCCACATTGATTTGAAACTTAATGGCCTATTTCTCCATAGTAAAAACTCCATGGTGATTATTTTAAGCATTCGTTTACTGAGCATATCACAGAGAAACAGAACAAGAAATTAAAATTCTCAGGAATAAATAGTTAGATGATCAATTACTGTTTGTTGATGGGGAATGGGAGAGAATCAGAACATTGTGTGAAAGTCTTTTTGGTGCATCAGAGAGAAAGATGTTTTCTTTATTTTCATGTGCCTTTCCCATGAGTACTGAATATATTTTCCAAAGGTGATAAAAATTAAAAAAAGAAATAAGATAGGCTCTGAGAGGGAAAGAATTTTAAATCACAAACATGAGTATTGTTTATGGATGCCTGAGACCACCTAGTTCTTTATTTGACCTTTCAGTCCTATCTCTTCTGGAACAACATATTAAAACTGATTGACTTACCTAATTTTCTCCTCAATGGGATTTTGACTCCTAAATCATATCTATGTTTTTAGAAAATCTATCCCATATTCTCACCTATTTTAGCTTCTTAATATACTTTTTGTCTTTAAAGAAAAAAAAAAAGAAAATCCATTGACTTGCATGGTTTGTTTACCTACATTACTAACGTTGCTTTTTGTATAGCTAACAGACTAGAGGGACACACAAAAGAGAAAGGGGAAAATTTCCATTCTCAGTTTGCTGTCAAGAGATAACAAGCATGACTTTTACTGCATATTTCAACTTTCTGTCCTCATGAACTCCAGCTCATTTCATGGGCCACGCAGACAGCTGGTTTGCTCTAGCAGCTCTCCTTCCTGTTGGAAAAGCCTATTTCCAGGGTCTTAGTCCCTAGAAATTTTATGGAAATCTTGGAATTTTGAGTGATTTATACATGATTACATTTGACATCTACTTAAGAACTGATAAGAGGAAAATTAGGGAAGACAAAATGAAATGATAAGTCTGCAGGAGGATAAGAACTGGGACCATAAAAAAAAAAAATATCCAAACAATCCAGAATCCACTGACCTCAGCAGCTGCCCAATATTATCTGCCTTATCTGCTCTTTCTAGCAGTCCATGATACATTTGTGGCCTGAAGTTAGAGAATTCCTCTCAATTTGAAAGCAAAGTTATTGTAGCTGAAATGATGAAACAGACAGTGAGGTCTTAATTCCCCAGGGAACTGACCTTTCCCATTTTAAAATATAAGAATCTAGCTGCCTCGCTAAAATGTTCAGTAATGATGTACCGAATTTAAACATTTCCCATTATTTTAAGAGATACCTTGTCCATTACTGCACAAATCTGAGACTGCACAAATGTTCTGAGTTTGACTTGCCAGGATATTCTGTTCCGGTAATTTTATGTGCATAACACACAACAGGTTTTTTTGACAGAAGATGCACCTTTGACTGTGTTTGTGTAGCCCAAAGAAATAGGAATCTTGAGTGAAACGTCCAGCTAGTCAGTAGTGCTATAACATTCTATAGCTATAACAGCACAAGGCATTTTGAAAACTATGTTAATGCGTTAAATTTCTTCTTTAAAGATGTTACCCACTACTACTTATGAGGTATTTAATAATACCTACCCAAGCTATAGTTCTGCCCTCCAAAATTTTTAGTTTTGTGTAGGACAGAGGGTGAGGGAAAGGGATGAAAAAACAATTCCCTTAATTTCCTCTGATCTGTCTGGATGAAACCAATGTCTTTGAAGGTGCTTCACAGGCAAAATAAAACAAAACAGCCTAGAAGCCCAGTAAGAGTGTCTGACACCCACCCACAGTGGAGCAGCAGGAAGGAGGACTGCCGCTCATGGATCACCATAGCCGCCTCGGGTCTGTCAGGTTTCAGGTTCCTGACTTCCCCTTCCCTGCTGTGGAGACGAGGCTTTGCACCACAAAAGTATTGTAGGGTAAGGCTCTTTTTTTCCTGTGTGTGATAAAGAGTTCCAGGGTGAAATCCAATAACTCTTCCCTGTGAAAGCTGTACAGAAGTCACAATGTTGCTTTGCAAAGCATTTTGGAAAATCCGGACCAGCTCGATATTACAGGCACATTCTACAATTGATGTTCGTGGACTGGCAATTCTGCTAAAAGATGTATTGAATGCAAAGAATATGTTTTCCCTGTTCCACCATATTCTGCTCATGTAATAGAGAGCACAATTTAGACCAACTCTTATCAATTTTGATTTTACCAGATTAGTTCACAATAGATCAGGTGGGTGAAGGACCTACCTCAGAATTACATTAAAGGTATAGCAAACCCAAATAATAGATGGAACATCTAATCAGTCACACAGTGCATGGAAAATGTGTTTAAATCAGAAACTAAGCTGCAAAAGTGTTACAATCTTTTATTAAAAACTGCAGCGGAGCATAAATACTCTTGAAATGAAAGAGAAAATTAACATATCTTAAATAATTGATATCTTAATAATCTTCAGGGAGTAACAAATAGTTCTTTACCGTATACATCTATCACACACCATTATGTAACAAATGTAGAATTCTCTTTAGGGCTGACCTCTGAACCACGAGGGTATGTAACTGCTGACTACATTGGCTGCTCTTAATATGTCTAATTCCTTGAAATAATTGCTATTTTGGAGACTTCAGTGGAGTTGATCAGCTTTCAAATGCTTTATAGGCATAATGGGGCATTTTTTTTTCTCCTATTACTTCAGTCAATTTGTCTTACTTGGATATATAATTATTACTGTTGATAAATTGCAATATTACCAATGCAGAATATAAAGTAGAATTTATGATTCCAGTGCCTTCAATAGCTGTAGAGATTAATTTATCTACATAGTAGGTTGTGGGTGGGTTTTTATTAAATACTTAGATGAAAGGTAGATCTGTTACGTAAAAAACTTATGGACAAACAGAAAAATATAATCCATAAGTAAAGTTTGAAATGTACTTTCAATTAAGTCATTCTAAAAGAAATCTAATGCCATTTACAATACTGAAAATTAAAATGTTAGTTTCATAAATAAACTTGTATATATGTATATAATTATATATATATAATTATATAAAGGGATTATTATTATTTCCATCAGTTCAAACTTTGGAAGTATTATGGTTCAAAGGAGACAGAGCTCATTACTGATTTTTTAAATAAAAGATTTCAGAGTATACCATTCTGCTTTCTCCTACTATTTTAGCTTGCTCTAATTTTAAAAAAACAAATCACCACATGTTGAAATAGAAATGTTTCTGTGGAACTAAGATTCTCTTCTCTGATTAGGTATCAGTTTTGAACTGTTGGTAAATTTTCTCATCACTTTAGGGGGTTCTGTGAAAACTGAGATCATCATACCCTCCTCCATTGTTAAATTACAGATTTATTTCTCATTTCTTGTATGTGACTGTATTATAGAATTCTTACAGTTCAGAAATTATCAAACTCCTGCTTGACTACTGTAGGTCACTTGGTAATTGGATACATAGCTGCTGAGGAAATTCTATCTCTTTCCCTTAAAGCTGACTTTCAAAAGTGTCACTGGGAAACTTAACAGAAAAGGAAGAAAAAAAAAAAAAAAACATTGAGGATTTTCTCAAGTATATTTCCACAATAGTTTTGGAATTTTCTATCGTAGAAAATGTTATTCTGTGAAGGTATTCCTAATGAGGCCTCATTTACAGCACATTTAAATCTTGGTATGTAAACTTATGTTAAGTTCAAGTTCGTATTGCGGTTCATTTTGCAGTTCATTTTGTGGTTGGTGTGTTTATAAAATGTAGTGTTTGGGGTATCTCAAGTAGGGGTGATCTCACATTGCACTTCACATAATTTATATACTTTGCATACAGTCTGTCCACTCTATTTTCATAAAACTTAGTGTCTGTGAGGATTTTCATTTTTTTTATCATCAGGTGATGTTGCCAGGAGTTACCAAAAGCCTTCAGGCAGTCCAGAGAGCAGGGACAACCATGTATTCAGAGCGTTATGGCTCTGTTCTATAGGAAACTGGGATATCAACCAGCCAAATGGGCCTTTCTCTGCAGAATGGTGATTCTGCATTCCTCCTCTAATTTTCTTCAGGAGCTTTTACATCTAAATTATTCCACAAACTCTAAATCAATGGCAGCATCCCACCTGACAGCCCTGGGAATAGGGCAGAGGTGGGATCTGTGTCAGCAGATCACAGCCTCTTACCCTATTCTCTTCCTTCTCCCAGTCCTGTAATCATAACAGGTTATTTTTTTGTGATTTCAAGTCGGCTGCCCTGCCTGGTGTATCAAGAAACAATTTTTCATTCACATGTTTGGGAGAAAGTTAGCGTCATTTTATCTGTTACTGTCTTCAGAGAATCATCACTGCATGCTTCATTGGACCTCGTCCTGATTCTGTAGCTGTCTCCCATTAAGGACAGCTATAGTATGGTCCATAGCAGTTAGTGAGATTCAGAGTGCATTGTAGATTGATCTGGCTTTGGAAGATTTTTTTTTTTCCCCTTGAGCTGTCTGTTCTATTAACTACAGTACTAACAGAGAGAAAAATCAATTTATATTAATCACATCTTCCCAAATATTCACTACATGAACCCTTTTTGTTAAGGTGTTTGCTTTCACTGCTCATTCTGTGTGTCATTTCCACCGTCAGATATTCTGTCACTTGACTATCAGAATAGAAATTATCAATTAGTTCCTTTGAATCTAGAGTGCATGCTTTTCTTTGATCCCTAATACTGTGAATGTGAAAAGGCAGTAGTCATCTGCATGTCTTTCTAACTATGTATCTCAGTGAAAAATACTCTATGGCAACCTGTGGTGGATAAAGTAACAACAAACTTTTCAGCCTAGAATGAGTAGGGAGCCCTTTCTTGCAATTATTAACTTTTTTGTCCTTCTTTCATACTTGACAGCTCTATTTCATATATTTTCTTATTAGGGAGTACATCAGTGCTTCACATAAATAATTAATATGTAATTTTAATAATTCAATATAGAAAATTCAATATAAATATTTAGAATTAATGCAGCTATTTTTCAATGCAACACACACTTGTGTATTGCAGAATGTTAGGAAAGCTTAATATTCTGGTGTTTAATTTAGGAAGGACTTTTGGTATTTTATTATCTGTTAAAGCTGAAAAAATAAGATAGAAAAATTTAAGATGCTGTAATTGTTGTAGCAAACTAATCCTAATGTTATCATGTTCCACCACAGGAGTTTCAGAAGCACTTCATTAAGTATAATTAGCAAATGGAAGATGCACTTAAATCAGAAGAGCGTAAAAAAAAGGTGTTAGTAAACTGTGATTACGGAGAGAATGCTGACCCTGGGTGTTCATCTGGAAGTCTGGTTAGATTCAGCTGCAGGAATGAGAATGGAAACATCCTCCAGGTGACTCACTGGGATGGTTTGCAGCTTTAGGGTAGGTTTTTATATTGCAACTACTGTGATGTGGATGCCAGGAAGGGTCTATATTTAGTTTATATTAGCCTGGGAGCTTGGCCATTGGTAAGCAGCCAGGAAAGCTGATGTGCTCCCCTTTGACTTATTTCACCATAAATAATAGAGTACACGAGCCCAGTACATGCTCACCAACAGCCATGGGGTCGGGAAGGAATTCTGGCAAGGCCAGGCAGGCTGGTGGGCAAGGGTCAGGCTTTCATTCTGGGGACACAGGCTGCTAGAACAACCTCTTTGAAAAGTGCAAGGGACTAGGATTCTACGTACACAAGATTCCCCGCCCCCCAGTGCCCCCCCCCCCCCAGCCCCCCTTTTTTTGTCTCCAAGAATCTAAAATGGACCAATCCAAATTAGTATTGCCTGAATGTGATACACAGTGTTTCTCAACACCCATGCATTAGACACAGGAATTAGACCTCAGCATAAATATGTGATTAAGAATAAGGTGTGTGATTATGAGTAAAGTAGCCTGAAGATCAGTTGAACATCAGTATCGATGTCAGCCATTGCCATTGTGCCCAAGGTAAAAACTTCCAATCTGTCTATAATATTTTATATGCATTTGGAAAAGACACGGAATGTGGTCATTTGCAATAATAATAATAATAAAGCCTCGCTTCATCCATTACAAAAATTTGGATTAATGAAACCTAAATGTTAATAGGTAGAGGGATACTTCAAATCTGTAATGACCACAGCAATTGAATGGGACTTAATTGTCTACTTTAATTGTATTACCTCTCAGGCAGCAAGCCTGCAGATACTAGGAATAACAAATGGAACTGTGAAAATCATAAACATTTTACTATGATTTTTTTTCCACATCTAGCTTGCTTCAAAATTCAAGATCTCACACTTCTTGTATCTATGTAAAACACAGCTTTATTTGTTACTTTTTAAGACTGCAGCACAATTTCTTTAGCTGTGATATTTCAGTGCTTCCTAGTTATTACGTGTTTGTGCTGTCCCCAGACAGGCCATACCACTACGATATAGCATTTCAGTAATTAGGAGAATAGCATTTTCCCCTTTCAGATGGCACTGATAATAAACCATTACATAGTGCATGGTAGTAGTAGAAGTATCACATTTTAGATTTGTTACAAACTGTAAATCTTGGGTTTATGATTACTAAGGAGACAAAACTCTTTCACATGTTGAAAAACTCTGAGCTCAACTTCTGGATTTGTGATTCAGCCTAGGTCCATCTGCTAGGCTTCTCGCTTTTTTGTCTTCATTTACTTCAACAAGTATTATGGGGTCTTTTCTTGTTTCTTGGATCTTCTTTCTCAATACATTTTCAATTGCCCTCACCTGAGTTATTTCCTACTGACTGTCTGAACCCTATTTGTCTTTCAGTATCAACAGTGATCAGAACTTTGCCCATTAACAGAGAAAAATAATAAGAATAAGCAAAATCCTGACAGATTTTAGAGGTAACTTAAGGCAGGAAGCAGGTTTTTCAGACGTCTGAGCTTTGCAGAATATATGATTTTGGCTATCTTACAGCCTGAGGAATGTGAGGCCATGTATAACAAAAAAAAAAAAAACAAACCACCAACAAAAAAACCAACCAAACAAACAAAAAAACCCCCAAAAAACCCAACAAAAAACCACAAAACCCCCAAAAATGGCATGTCGGAGGAAAAGCACATTGATTATTCTCTCTCAGATAAGAACAACAGCCAAAAGAAGTGACAGAAAACTCTGATGATTCTGGAGTAATAGGAAGAGTCTGAATATGAGACAAAATAATATCTTTTATGTAAGATCAGACTTAATGAATCAAGGTGTTTTATATAAGCAGATTGTTTGAAGGAGATTAGACATACTATATATACCAAAAGGATCTGGAGAAGTAAAGCAATCAACTAATAATCAGAACTCTGTAGGAAATTGTGTAGACTTCAACTATATTTTGCTGTGAGTGCCAGTACTAAAGCAATTAAAAGGAGGAAGTCAGCATGTTTTGAACATGTAGTCAGATATGAAGGAAGCTGAAGAAGCCAATTATTTAGGCACATGTGGGAAAAGAGAGCACACTTAGTAGAACATGGAGAAAGGGCACAGAAGAGTGAATGAAATTGGAGATTTAGGATTCAGTTTAGAAGGTTGAAAATGAGCAGCTGTGGAGATGAATCCACTCTTGAGTCGAGTGTGCAATCTGCATATTAATTGCTAAGTACAAGTTCAGAAGTGTTGAAATTTCCTATCATTTCTTTTTTAACCTGCTGTAGTTTTTTTCCTATCTGTTCAAAAAATGCCAGAAAAATAGATAAAAAATAGATAAAAAGCAAGCACCATAATATATGCCCTTGTTTTATGTCTTTTATAATGACAAAGCACTCTGGTATTGTGCCTTCAGCTTTGACAAATATTTTTATTGCAATAAAGCTTACATGAAAATTCAAATAGATGTTATGGGAACTTCATCTTCAGTTTCATCCCACCATATCAAATATCTTTGCAAAGTCAATGAAGGAGAAAATGATTTCTCAACAGAAAGATTTTGAAAATCCTGTTGGATGGAAGATGTTATGTGCTTCTGTGATATATTAAAACACTTCTTTAAATGACCATTTTCTAATCTTTTTGTCCTTCAGTTTTCTTTTCAGGCACAAAGATATGTGAAGCTGGACTAGAGTTATTTGATAGTCATGACCTCACCATGTGTTCAGAGTAAATCATGGGAACGCTGCTTGGAATGCAAATGTTGTCCAGCTGGCCAGGCAGCTCACCCAGCCTTCCTTTATGGTTTAATTCTTTGCTAAGCTTTGCTTTCATGTTCATTTCCTTCACCACATTTTGTGCAAACAGACATCCTTCTGATGCCGTTGCTTTCCTGGACAGGAAACCAAAATTGTCACTTATTAGTAGTGTTACTGCTGCTGTTATTAACGACATTGTAATTTTTATTTAATGATACAGGTAATTAATTCACACATAATCAAGGCATGCACAACACTTCAAATACCTGTGGACAATAACATTTTCTATGTCAGAAAAGCTTGTAAAATTCCCAGCAGCCTGGAACTTTAGAGTCTTGGAGGCATTCTTTAGATAAGGAAAAAACCCAAACTGTTGCCGTAACAATATTTTTTCTCTCCTAGACCTGCAAAGAATGATTACCTGGCTGCTTACAGCATACAGAAGGGTTCAGCAAAGGCTCATTGTTTTGCCATACAGCACATGTGGAGGCTTATTGATCCTTTTCAGAAGCTATATACAATTTTACAGTGGTGGGATTGTGAGCTCTATTCCTCCCCCATGTCACTGTTATGATGCCAATTGCCATTACCTACTAGAAAGGGAAAAACAATTTTCCCTCTGTCAAACCAGGGAGCTAGGAGTTTTCTTATGTTTCATCTCAGCCACCCAGTGATCCCACTGAGTAGCTGAGTGTATAGAATGTGTTGGTGCTGTTGTACATTCATCACACAGATTTTTCAGTCAGTAAGGGATTTCTTCAGCTCACAATAAACCAGAACTGGTATCAACACTAGGAGAATATACTACTTGAAGGATGTAGGGAATAAAGTTTGTGCACCTGTATAGCTAATGCAGCTGCTGCATAGATCTTTTTCCTCATGTCCTCAGCGTCATGAGGAGCACAGAAGAGGTTTGAATAGGAACACCGCAAGGAGATAAAACATTTAGATTGATGAAACTTGGTCTCTCTGAGTGCATTCCTCCTGATAAAAAATCAAAACAAAAAGAGAGAATGAACTCAAGAGCTGGACCCTTCATCATCTAGCTTGTTAGCTTAATCCCCAGTTGGTTTATAACATTTAACTCCATGAGATCATCTTTGTAGAAGAACTGGATATTTTGACTATTTCCTGGTAAGTCTGAAATACAATTATGTTCTCCATTTCCAGTTCTTCTCCATGCAGGGCAGCTGAAACATAAATATATATATAAAACATGCAGGGCAGCTGATGCATTGCATGGAAATTTCAGCAGCATCTTCCTGTGTGGCTGCAGTTACATCACAAAATTTTGAGTTCTTTTTCCTTCTGTCCAGGAAGCTCTATTACCTAAGCTAAAACAGATGTAGAGGTTTGCATTGCTATTCTCCTATTCCTGAGATTGAGAAATGTTAAGGTATAATGGAGTATGAGTTGTTTTTTGATTGAATTTAACAAGCACTTTTTATAAAGAACTAATACAAGCAACACTGGCATATTCAGAAAAGAATGCTTTACTTTTTGAGAAGTACTTATTTTTTTGAGAAGATTCAAGCCGAGAAGAGTCCATGTAATCAGCATGAAGAGGGCCTAGTGATTAATTAAGCATAGAATTTTTTGGAATTAACATTTAAGATAAGTATCTCACCCCTCATACGCTAGCCTGGACTATACAAAATGTAAAATAGCATTGCCCCCCTCAGAAAATCCTGACAGTATTAAAACTCTCAAAGAAATAGGGAGCTGTTAAAGTAATTTTTGAAAACAGTTGCTACTAAATGCTAGCAGCCATGCACTGAGAAAATGGCATATCATGCCATGAATCAGAAATGACAGGATGTGTATATAATATGTCACCTGCATGTATGGTCCAATGCTGCCAGGTACAAAGGTGTAGGAATTTCTGCGAAATTCATATAAAGGATTGATAATGATACTAATTCCTTTTTCTCGAGCTTCCAGTTCATCTAATGTTTGTAGTTAATCTTTGCTTTCCTTGCTAAGTTCCTTTAATCAGCCTCATTCACCCCTTTGCTGAAGTTCTGTGGAATGAGAAGAGCAAGTAGCCCTACATTTCTGCCACTGTATTAAGAGGGATTCCACAGAAGGCACTTTCCAATAGTTATGACCACCTTTTCTAGTTCATATTTATTTTTCCTTACTGGTCATTGTCTGTGTTATGAGCTAAATTGTCAATCTAGATAAACTCCATTCATTTCAGCTCGGCTACGATAATTACATCTGTCTTGGTTTCAGTTGTGATAGAGTTAATTTTCTTTTTAGTAGCTGGTGCAGTGCTGTGTTTTGGATTTGGTGTGAGAATAATGTTCATAACAGATGTTTTTCGTTGTTGCTTGGTAATTGAAATTGAGAGGGGATACAGACAGGAATCACAGAATTGTTTAGGTTGGAAAAGACCTTTAAGATCATCCAGTCCAACGGCTAACCCAGGACTGCCAAGTCACCACTAGACCATGTTCCTAAGCACCACATCTAGACATCTTTTAAACACCTGCAGGGATGGTGACACAACTACCTCCCTGGGCAGCCTGTTCCAATGATTGGCAACCCTTTCAGGGAAGAAACTTTTCCTATCATCCAACTTAAACCTCCCCCTGGAACAACTTGAGGCCATTTTCTCTTGTCCAATTTCTCATCACCTGGGAGAAGAGACCGACCCCCCAGCTGCCTCCAACCTCCTGTCAGGGAGCTGCAGAGAGCAGTAAGGTCCCCCCTGAGCCCCCTCCTCTCCAGGCTGAACAGCCCCAGGTCCCCCAGCTGCTCCTCACCAGACTTGTGCCCCAGACCCTTCACCAGCTGCGTTGCCCCTCTCTGGACACACTCCAGCCCCTCAACGTCCCTCCTGAAGTGAGGGGCCCAAAGCTGAGCCCCGTGTCCGAGGTGCGGCCTCACCAGTGCCCAGTGCAGGGGGACGGTCACTGCCCTGGCCCTGCTGGCCACACTGTTTCAGGTACCAGCCAGGACGCTGCTGGCCTTCTGCCCCCCCGGGCACACGGCTGGCTCCTGCCCAGGGCTGTCACCCAGCCCCCCAGGCCCTTCCCCCCAGGCAGTTCCCAGCCCCCTGCCCCAGCCTGTCGCGCTGCGTGGGGCTGGTGTGACCCAGGGGCAGGACCCGGCACTGAGCCCTGTTGAACCTCCTACAAGTGGCCTCGGCCCATCGGCCCGGCCTGCCCAGCCCCCTCTGCAGAGCCCCCTGCCCTCCCGCAGGCCAGCGCTGCCCCCAGCTCGGTGTCACCTGCAAACCGACCGAGGGTGCACTCGGTCCCCTCGTCCAGACCGTTGGTAAAGATATTAAAGAGAACTGGCCCCAGATCTGAGCCCCGGGGAACAGCACCTGTGACCGGCCACCAGACAGATTTAATTCCATTCACTACTGCTCTTTGGCCTCAGCCATCCAGCCAGCTTTTTACCCAGCACAGAGTACACCTGTCCAAGCCATGAGCAGCCAGTTTCTCCAGGAGAATGTGGTGGGAAATGTTTTTTTAAAAGCATCGAAGGCTTTACTAAAGTCCAGGTAGGCAAGGGACCCAAACTAGCCAAAGGGATATTCCGTACTGTAGAACATCATGCGGTGTTTAAATGGGACAGCTGGCTGGGGCCTGCTGATCACCGCTCAGGGACTGGCTGGGCATTGGTCAGCGGGTCATGACCAATTTGATTGTTCATCGCATGGTTTTATTCCCCTCTTCCCTTCAGATTTTATTCCTCTCCCATTCTCCCTCTTTTTCTTTGAAATTATTATTATTATTGTTGTTGCTGCTGCTGTTGTTGTTTTCATTTTATTTTATTTCAGTTATTAAATTGTTCTTATCTCAGCCCCCAAGGTTCATGTTCCTTACCGATTCTCCTACCCATCCACTGGGGGCGGGGGGGGTGTGTGTGTGTGAGTCAGTGCCTCTGTGGTACTTAGTTACCGGCTGGGGTTAAACCATGACAACATCCTCTACCGAGCTGCACCTAGGCTAGCATTTACCAATCTGGTGCAAAACCTCTTTCTTGTGATATAAGTCTGTTACTTTGATTTTCTTTGCTTCTAGAGTTCTCTTGTTCAGTATTGATTGCTGCTCATCCATTATAGTTTGTTGTTGTCCAAACATGTCATGGAATCATAGAATTGTAGAGTAGTTTTGGCTGGAGGGGACGTTTAAAGGTCATCTAGTCCAAGCCCCCTGCAGTGAGGAGTGGCATCTTCAGCTAGATCAGGTTGCTCAGAGCCCCACCCATCCCGACCTTGAATGTTTCCAGGGATGGGGCATCTACTGTCTGTCTGGGCAACCTGTTCCAGTGTTTCATCACCTTCATTGCAAAAAATGCCTTCCTCATGTCTAGTGTGAATCTACCCTCTTTTAATTTAAAACTGTTACCCCTTGTCCTATTGCAACAGGCCCTGCTGAAAAGTTTGTCCCCATCTTTCTTATAAGACCCCTTTAAATACTGAAAGGCTGCAGTAAGGTCTCCTCTTATATAACATGTCTGTTATGGTAGATATGATACATGATTACTCTGCTTTGTTTTTTCCAGGCACTGATCTCATTATGAAGATGACAAGCTACTGCTTCATGATGACATTATTAAATGAGAACATAATGGCAAGAGTAGTTAGTCATGTCACACTGTAAAGAAAGAACTAGAGGAAAAGTTGTGCTTAGCAGTGACAATGAATGATTAAATATTTACCTTATTGTGAGCAAGAACACAATATTTCTGGTGCTGGGACTTACTGCTTAAAGTAAAAGAAAATTTTGGTACAGCAAAAAATATTGTCCTGCCAAAGCAGGACAATCTTATTGCTCTATTTGTTAAATAAATGTAACATTTTAAATTATTTCATAATGGAGCATAAAGAAAAAATAATCTTGCTTCAATCACAAGAATAATTACAATACCAAGAAAAAAAAAATTCTCTTTTCAAGCACTATATTTATTCTACGATACATTACAGTGTCATTGGAGCCAGCACTTCCTCTGTTCTAATCTGGTCAGAAATACATTGATTTGAAAAGGATCATCCTTATCGTTGAGAAGAAAAATGCCAAGAATTCAAGTAATAGTGAATTGATGTAACTTGAGCCAAAATGTCACAGCAATGTTGGTTTGAAAGTACATAAAAAAATCATGAAAATAGGTTTAACTTTAGATGGCAAATAAGACAAATGTAAGTATGAAGTCCATGAAAAATGAAATATGCATGCATTGCACCATTTTTAATATTTTTTAAAGCTTTCCAGAAACAAATATGTTGATTGTTAAAAGGGATTAAAGTACATTTAAAGTGGTCATCTACCAAAGCAGACTAGGGCACACCTCTTAACTATATCCTTTAAGCCCACTTATATCTATACCAAGAACAAAAGAGACTGCATTGCTACAGAGACCTCTGAAAACATAAAATATGAACTGATCTTGTTGAACAGCTTTTAGCACTCCTGAATAGGCAACTTCTCTTGATATATCCAATACAAATGACCTTTTCCCTCACAGGTTTTTTAGGTTTGAACCAGGATCTGCTGCACAGAAAGAAAATGTGCTAATCAGAGTGACTTTACTGTGCCTCAGGCAGCGGATAACATGCTGCAGAAACGCATGATCTGTGTCAGTAAATATTCAGGGTAATTCAAACACCTACAACATCCTTCTGCTAGGATGGTATGTTCACGGCCTACCCCATAAAACCAAATGTCAACAGGAGCTTGAGAAAAAAAATCAGAAAAGTTTTCCAGCTCTGTGCTGCCTGACCCATATGCTGCGATAAGGCACTTCACAACACAAACAGAGGTGTTAAGTACAGAGCATCTCTGTTGCAACACAGTCAACAGCATTTCTCCCTGTTGTGATGACCCTCATTCCTGCAGCCAGGGTCCTGCAGCACCATGCAGCCTTTGCCAGATGACACGGTGGAAGATGCAGCAGACAAGGCAGAGCTGGAATCATCAGTGAAGCAAAGCTGGAAGGAAGCTCAGCAGCCCAGCCAGACTCCTCCGCACAGAAGGCAGGGCCAATTAACCTACCCTTTCCCTACATCCCTTAGATAGCTGGCTGGAATATTTTTCAAAACTTTGAACTTCAAGTAACAATGAACCAACAATACTGATAAGAATCCTGCTGTGCTAAACCGTTCTCACTATTCCATTTTTTTTTCCTAGATTATTAATTTAAATCTCCCTTGTTCTCATTTAAACCTGTTACTTCTTGACCTTCTGGCAGCAGATATTTAGGATAGGTTTTTTCCTTCCCCTTTAAGGTCAGTTTTATGTATTTGAAGATTCCTACTGTATAGATATACAATACGATATGACTTTTGCTCTAGATTAAACAATACAGGTTCAGCCACTATTCATGAGGAGTCTTATGAGGCGCAGCTGAGGGAACCAGGGTTGTTTCGCCTAGAGAAAAAGGAGGCTCAGGGGAGACTTTATCACTCTCTACAACTACCTGAAGGGAGGTTGTAGTGAGGCTGTTATCCCATAGGCAGGTTCATTACCTGGTGCACAGCACCAATTGACACACCAGGTCGAGGTATTTCTTTTCCTTCATTCTAGTCTGCGCAAAGTAGAGAGTTAGGTGGTAACCCGCAAGTGCCTAGCTCTCCCATTGTCAAAACTGTACGGTATTTATACAGTTCAGCAAACAAAGGCATCAGCCCTCATTGCTTACAAGTTACATAGTTCTTTCATTAGTTACTTTTCTATTTTTCAGCAATTCTTGCACTTCTTATGTTAATTAATCCACATGCTCCCTTTCTGCTTCTCTTTGGCTTGGGGCAGGGGTGTGTGTCTTGAGTTGGTGGTCAATGAATCAGTGGTCATTATCTTCCTCTGTTGGAATTACCTTTCCCCTAGTTAGTGCTTCTTATGGTAAACTTCCAGTCAGCTCATTCATCTTGTGGTGGTACTTTCCTCGGTTATACAAAGAACTTGCTGATGCATAATGAAGTGCTTAGCAGGGCATTCAAAAATGCTTGTAACCTGAATTAACCATTAACGACTCATTTGTTCTAATTGTCTTAAAATCCAGTTACTAACAATACATTCAATTCTACCAATCATTTGATATCAAGGTGGGTGTCAGTCTCTTCTCCCAAGTAATAGCAACAAGACAAGAGGAAACGGCCTCAAGTTATAAAAGGAGAGGTTTAGACTGGATAGTAGGAAAAATTTCTTCCCTGAAAGGGTGGTGAAGCGTTGGGACAGGCTGCCCAGGAAGGTGGTGGAATCATCATCCCTAGTGGTGTTTAAAAAACGGGTAGAAGTGGTGCTTAGGGACATGGTTTAGTGGTGGACTTGGCAGTGTTAGGTTTATGGCTGGGCTCGATGATCTTCAGGGTCTTTTCTGCCCCAAATGATTCTATGATTTGTCTGTGGGTTATATATTCAAGAGCTGTAAACATTCACCTTGTTTTCCTTTAATCTTTATGCAAGCAGTCTACATTTGAACTGTATGCCCTAAATTAAGCACAGGACTCCAGCTAAAGAAAGCAAGAAAATCACTCCATGTGACAGTTCTGTTCCAGATTCAAGTATATTGCTTAACTTCTTTTGCAAGAGCAAATTTATTAGATTTCTCTCCAATTTTGGATCCGCTATTACACCTCAACCTGATACTGCAGTAATTCTACCTGTGTTAATAATTTCACATTCTCTATTCTTGCTGTTGCTTTTTCTTGTCAAAGGATAGAACTTTGTTATTGAATTGCATGCTGGTTTTCCAAAATATGTCTTCAATTTTTCAGTCTTTTGAACTGCCTTACAACATACTTACAGTCACTCTAAACTGGATAACGTTTAAAAACTTTGTAAAGTCACACTTTGTTCCATCATCCACGTCATTAATGAAAATATTGAATAGTATTGGACCTATAATAGGACTGTGAGAAGTGTCATTTGTTACATTTTCCATTTTGTCAGCACACTAATTATTATTTATCCAGTACTGTTATCTGACCCATTTGCACTGACCTTGTGTTAGCTTCCTCTAGTCAACACGTTCCTATCTTTCTTAAGTGACAATATGTGATAAGATCTCTGACAACTTCTGCCTTTGCTTTAAGCAGACTGAAAAAAAATTATTTATGACTGTAACAGGCAGTCTTCTTGGGACAGGTGTTTTCTTGCTTTACTGAGGAAGATACAGAAGCCTCATGAACTATGGCTTGGTATGGAAACTAAGCTACAAGACTCCTCTGTATCTTGGGCTGTGACACAGGCTTAAGGTAGCAGTGTTATTGAAGGGTTAAAGAAAGCAGACATGTTACATACGTTTTCAAAATCACTGTTACAAAGTCATCTGACGCAGCATGTGGAAGGAGATGTCAAGTGTACCACTAGTCTTGTCCACTCTAAAATGTTCATCAGCCATGAACAACTTGAATTTTTCGAACATGTTGCACACTGGAGGAATCTGTTCCTCTACACAGAGACCTAAAAATGGCTATTGCCATTAGATCAGGCAGATGTCTCTCACTGACTCAGTTAAGACCTACCTATTCCTCTCATCCAGCGTTTATCTATTATTGTCAGTAAAATGATGAAAAATCAGTGCAACATGCATAAGCACATAAGTGCAAGAGGGAAAAAAGCCTATATATTCACATGCAGATCAATTCAAATGGTATTTCTGTAGACAATATTGTTTTCTTGATTTTTAATTTTTGCACTGGTGTGTTTGCGATAGTGAGGTAGCATTAAGAATTTTTTCCTTCTGCAGTGCCACATGTTTCTAAGAAATAAGTAAGTTTTTAAAAGTAATGAATAAAAGTAAATGAGCAAAGAAAAAAAAAATAAAGAAAATGAAATAATGGATCCCATAAGACCTTGTTGTAACTCTGTGTAGAGAAACCTTAATAATAGCCTTGCTTTTTGTGATGCTGTTTGTGCCATATTTAGATCAGATGGACTATTTTACAAATGAATTCTGTTAAGAGTTCCAAGTTACAAAACTAACAGCAGAAATTCAGGTCATCCATCATGCAGTGCACATGTATGACCACCCGAATAAAAATATAAGTGACAGTTGTTGTAGGATGTCAAAACAATAATCTGAACCCTTCCTGCAGTAAAAATACCACTAGACAAACATACATACTTCTGATTCAAAAGTTGAAAGACTGGATACTTTAGTTTTTCTCAATAGAGCTTTAGAAATGTGATTGCCCAACAGTGCACACAATTCCCTTGGCATAAACAAAGCGACAGAACATAAGAAGGTTTATTCTTAAAGACTACAAAACATTTTTTTCAACTCCTCTCAGTTAAGGTGGGAATAGAGCCAAACACAAGTTTAGCACATTACCTGCCAGAATTCTCCAACAGGCGAACAGGACTGGGAAAAGAGGAAAAAATGTGGATAGTTTAACAAAGGAGAGATTAGCATGGGATTTTCTCCTAGGTATATTTTTGCACTTATTATTGTAATGACCAGTGTTGACACAGTGATAGTGACTTGCAATATGAATTACGTTCAACTTGAAGCAAGATAACTTGCATCCAGTAACTTTAAGAGAGGTGGCCAAGTAGCTTTCTGGCTCCTTCACACTGATTTTCATCCAGCCTTGGAACACCACAGGTCTAGAGCACAGGAAGGAGGCAGATGCTACAGCATTGTAAACAGGGCATTAGAGGCGTGATCTCAGCTCTCAGTCCTAAATTCAATAACACTATGACTGTGAAAACGCAATTAAAAACTATTTAAAAGGGGATGATGTACAATTGATTAAAATTAATTTGTTGCTTCTTTTTAAGTTAGGGTTAACAAAAGGAACCATTTGAAAACTTAGACTTCTGTGAAGTATCCAAACTGAGCTTGATAACCATTTTCACTAAGAACTCAGAATCTACCCAGAACAGTTTAAAAGCAAGGCAACTGTGATATCTCAACACGCCATGGTAAGCTGGGTCTTTGTCAGGGTCTTTTAGAGACTGGTTCTAGGCTTCTTGTATTCTACACTGTATTGCTGACCTGGAAGAAAATCTAAAATTGCTACTGACTTATTAGTCATGAGAATGGTAAGTAATGGTGAGGATATGTTACAGAAAGAAACCAATCACAATCATTACTTGATAAATCAGGCTGCAAGCCATTAATTTGGCCTTCAATAAAATCAGCTGTGAAATTACCCATTTAGGGTGAAAGAATAATACAGAACCTGATTACTGCATGGAAAGCTCTATCCACATAAAAATGGGTTTGGAAAAAACTTACTGAAACCACAGTGAATAATCAGCTGGATGTTGGCTCCAGTACAATTCTTTGGCCAAAGGGCTAATGAAATCTTGGTTGAGTCTGTAGGAGTTTATCAAAAAGAAAATTACAAACAGGGATCTAATTGCCTTTTTAAATATCTACATGTGGAAGAGAAATCTGATAACGAAGGAGGCGCCTCTGTTCCACAGAGACATGTGTGAAAAGATACAAATGCTTGAAAGTAAACCTAAAGGTTAGTCAATAAGTAGAGCACACACTATTAACAGCAAAGGTCATTAATCATTAGTACAGTTTAACAGGAGTTGTGGTAAATAGCTTCCCCCTCGCTGGAAATTTAAAAATCACTGGCTACTCCTTTCATTTCTGCTGTAAGTAGAAGTTAATCAGGAAAATGAAATTATTTCTTTTATAGGGGTGTGCATTTTATAGTGGTCTCCTCTGTCATTGCCATGAAGATTACTTTGCAGTTATGAAGTTGTATTATCTTCACCTCTAGGCCTTCATTTTAATACCAGACTTTGAGACCTCTGTACTCTGCCATACAAAAAGGCAACCTTTTATTTTTGTATTCAGCTCATGCAGGTGAAGAGTACAGAAAAAGATTTTACTTTGATTTTTGTCTTGTTTTGATGTTCTGTTGATGTGATGCAAACATGACTGTGAGTAAAGTATGGGAAAATATATCTTGCTACTGAAGTACTAGAGAGTTCAGTTACGGCCTTGCTCTTAAATTTATAGATAAATGTGCAGGTATGACACAAAATATTTATAATGAGCCTTTGGCAACATACATACTGATGTTTTAGTCAGAGCTGTGAACAAAAGCATAGTTCTTTCAAGGTTTTTTACATACAAAATTAGCACCTGGTAAAAATTTCAGTGTATTGGCTTTCTTTTGCAAACATCTGGGATCTTTCTTGTTAATAATATTAATGCTGTATTAAACTAGACCGTCTATTCAGAATATGTTCCGGTGGTCAGCTAGCTAGTTGTCTATGATGTTAATTTATAGTAAGTGATACTAGAGCTGTATTTCATCTGAGGCAATAATAAATGTTAGGATAAACTAATGAGAAGAATTGCACTGTATGCAGCACCACCCACTCATAAGCATATATTTGGCAACTTCATACAAATCATCTTTGTTCTCTCAGAAAGTTTTCATGTAGGGTAGACTGGTTCCTAACTTGTGCTGCTGGTGATTGCTATTATGGCTAAGAGATATTTTACTCTTTCTATGGTATTAATATGTCTTTCCTAAGTAAGACAAGTTACTAATGCGATGCCATGAGAAGAAGAGGACCCATATAATTAACCTTTCAGAAAAGGAATGAGTGACCCAGTCCTTAGGAGTTTGCTTTTAAGGTCCATAATGCCAGCAACTTCCATGGAAAAATCCTTTCAAGTACAAACAAGTTGAATCATTCAGTAATAGCCTTATGCTAGTTCTAGCTCAAGCCTCAAAGAAAGCAAAAGAGGTAGCAAAACTTTATTACATTGCCCCTGAATGTGTTACAAATATAGACTGCTATCATCCAGAATCCATATCACACAAATATAACCCAGAGTATACCACCCGCTTTCATAAAGTTACTTTTTTTTATCATTTGAAACATGCAGCTTATTCTAGGTAGTAGAAGGTATTTTAGAGTCTAACAGCAAATAATTGCTAGGAGATGTTTTTTAGTAAATTGAAAATTTATAAGAGTTTTTAATTACAGAAGAAAAAAAGACAGCTACCATACTAACAGATAAATACAGCCAGAAGCTGCCTTAATATATGCAAATGTATGATAATTAGCCAGTGTTCATGGTACAACATTTTCAAGAGTTAGTAAGGCATTTTTTCATCTGATTAAGCAGTGAATATGCAATAGTAAAAGGTCAACTCAATGTGAGTCTGTCACATGATGTTCTAATAGCATCATGCCGATTTAAGTGGGTAGGCATCATTTAAAGTAGAAACTCATTTTCTCGGTCATCATTTTCTGTAATGTCTCACAACACGAGAGACCCATTCAGGAAGCAGAAAGAAATGTAAGGTGACTTCAAGGCATTTTTTTATTGCAGACATAGTGAAATACCGAGAAAAGTATGATAAGACGCTCTCAATCTCTGTGCTGGCAACCTGAGTGACCTTGGAATAGTACAGGATGAAGTGTACATAACAAAGGGCTATTTGGTGAGAAGTACCTGCCTTTGAGTTTGTCTTTTGAAATCAAATATTATTACTTTTATTTTGGAGGTGTGGAAGCTTAGGCAAGCAAATGACATGGCTACATTCACCCAATGCTTTAACCAGGCTAAAAAAAAATGAAAAATCTTGACTTCCAAATATCTGCCTAAGGCTCCATTTTCCTGATCTCGCAGTATCACCTGTCCTTTATCTGCAGTTTGCATAGAAAGTGGTTTTGTTCTCCCTAAAAGGGGTATCTTCCATTGTGTGGCTGTTATATAGCAAACAGCTGTAGTTTAAAATCAAGGGTTGGATGAATGAGCCACATATATTAACCTCTTCTCTCTTTCTTTACGAGGCTGGTGCTGATCCCAGTGACCAAGATTTACATCTTCCTCCTTTATTTTCAACTAGTGTTACACAAAGTTTCACTTCTTGCTCTACTTTCTGTTTCCTTCTCCATCCCGTTTTCCCCTTACCACTGCTCACCCTCTTTCTGTTCCTATTTGCCAGGGCAATTATTGAAAATGGTTCTGAGACTGTCTGTGAGCATCAGGAGGTCCTTTCAGTCTTCTCTACCAGTAGATACATTTCCCAGAGATGCCTTCCAGGAACTTCCAGGCCTACCTGTGCTACTGTACCCCTATCGCTGTAGGTTTAGCTCCTTCAGAGTCTGTTCTTGCTATTGAAATTCTCACCAGATAGTTCCCATAGTGACATATTGTTGCCTGATATTGGAAAGTCGTTGTTCATAGCAGCAGCTCTCACAGGGATGTGATTAAACATGTGATTTCTGTCTTCTGGAATCAGGGTGTTAATAAAAATTAAGGACATTTTACACATCATGCTCAAACTGGGTATGAGAGTTACAGTAAGTGCTATGTTGTTGGCTACACCATTAAGCTGAGCTCTGTGTATATGTGCAATGCAGTAGTGCAGTTTTAATGAGAAACTCCCTGAAAGTTATTACTGAGAAGCAAAGTATTGCTATGCAGTTTTATTGCCAGATCATAGAATTCATCTTCTCTCCCTTGGCCTGAGCTAAGCACACAGCAGAAGCAGCCAAAAAAAACCCTTCTCATTCCAGCAGTGTCTTTGAAGTGGCTTTCTTATCTTGAAGGTTTGCTGCTTTAAGTCTTTTGATCTATTTCTACACCTGTCTGATTTAGGGTGTCCACATGCATGTATCCATCCCACCTGCATTGGATTTTTTCCTCCTGTACCTCCCCCAGCACAGCACATACTGGCAGGTTGCCAGCTGGTCACTGCAGAATGTGATTTGCATTGGCAGTTCTGCGGTATGAAGACATTTTTAAGAGCAGAACAGCAGCACTCCGATAACTACATCCGATAACATGGCTGTTGCTACAATAGTTTAGAGTTAGCCACCCAGGTTTTGTTTCTTAAGATGTTGTCACACAATGGAAATCAGTATCTTTGTCTGCAGTTGCAACTGACAGGCAATGAGGGGGAAGCTGGCAGGAGATGCAGCTGATGAAGAGCCCAGAATGAAGAAAGAAAAATATGGCAAAATTGATAGGGAAGAAAGGATGCAGATGCTGCCGTTTTGATTAATGAAGTAGAAGCCATTAAAGATGCTCTAGTTAAAGATTGCTAAACAATCTCCAATAAATTACATCCTCAGCAACCTAGTAGCTCTAGTGTGGGTGTGACAGGCGCAGCTCCTCTTATGTAGGCCTGCAGAAAAGGAATTGCAGAGTAAAGGGCAACAAATAGCCAGTTTTCCTCTGCTCGGATAACTGATCGCTGACATCACTCTTTACCTGTGTTGTTGTTTAACCCTGGCCAGCAACCAAGCACCATGCAGCCACTTGCTCACTCCCCCTCACTCAGAGGGATGGAGAGGAGAATCAGAAAAGGAATGTAAAAGTCAAGGGTTGAGATAAGAACAATTTAATAATTTAAACAGAAGAAAGAGGTAAGAACAACAATAACAATAATGCTAACAATAATAATAATAGAAAAATGGAAAGGTGGGGAAAAAGGGTAAAGCAAAAGCCACGCATACAAGCAAAGCAGAGCAAAGAATTCATTCAGCACTTCCCACGGGCAGGCAGGTGTCAGACCATCCCCAGGGAAGCCGGGGTCCATCACGCCTAACAGTTACTCAGGAAGACAGACGCCATCAGGCCAAATGTTCCCCCCTTCCTCCTTCTTCCCCCAGTTTATATACTCAGCATGATGTCATATGGTATGGAATACCTCTTTGGCTAACTTGGGTCACCTGTCCTGGCTGTGTCCCCTCCTGATTTTCTGTGCCCCTCCAGCCCTCTGGCTGGCCAGGCCCAAGGAACTGAATAGTCCTTGATTTAGTATAAGCATCACACAGCAACAACTAAAAACATTGGTGTGCTATCAGCATTGTTCTCACATCATAGCCAAAATACAGCACTGTGCTAACTACTAAGAAGAAAATTAACTCCATCCCAGCTGAAATCAGGACAACCCGATTTCTTCACCTTGGGATATGGCTTGGGGGACTCTCAGTGTCTACATGTTTAGCAGTGTTGGTGCCGTGTCCTCCTAAGGACTATGCACAGATACTCTGAATTCCTGCCCTCCTGACTCATTCTGTGTTCTGGAGCAAGAAATGCAATTTCAGTGTTTCAGTCTCCCCCACATCATTATCATTGCCATTTTTTTATTGGAATGTATGCATCATTCATAGAAGTACTGTGGCAAATCATTAATTAATATTTGAACAGAACTCTAGTAATAGCCAGTGTTATCTAAATATTAAACATTTATTTGACATTCCAGCAGAAATAAGAGGAACAAACAACATAAGGAATTCTCTGTGGCAAGAGTCTCCTTCATGAACTAAGTGTCCCTTTTCATAAGCACTGCAGCTGTGGCCAGATAATCAACAACTGTAATTAAGTACATGGTGATTTATACCAGGGAATAATCTGGCCTAAATCTATTTCTTTTGAGGATAATTTGCTATGAAAACATGGATCTACTATGCAACATTTAGTTTGCTCCATGTTCCTTAAAACCCTTACGGTATCTATGCTTTCCCAATATGTTCTGTAAAGTAGTCTCAGCTTCTGCCCATGATCTCTTTTTACCAGCTGTCAGACTTGAAGCTACAGATGTGTTGACTGATGAGCTGATGTAGATGTCTGTAACCGTACCAAATAATCCAGATTTTCCATTGTAGAGGTGCTGGCTTGGGTTTTCCTCCTCTGTAAAGTGACTATTTCCAAAGAAGTTTATGGGAATGTAGTACTTTTGGGACATAGTTCCCAAAGTCAAATCTGGTTGAAATTGGCCAATTGGTTCAAAATTTCTCAGGAATTGACAGATGCATTGGCAAGACACAGAAAGACAAGTGGTTTCAGGAACATCAATTTTATTTCCTGATATATCATGGAAAAGGAATAAGAATTCTCATTTTTCTGAAAGCTAATTTTTATCAAGAGTGTTGTTAAAGTTTTGTTTCTATATATTTTTAATACAACAAAGAATCTGACTAAAGCCCCTTCCCACCTTAGACAATGAAATCTGAATTAGAGGTTTCTTATATATCCAGTAGTTCTCTGATAAATTTCAGTGCATTTCTGCAACACAGGGAAGTGCACTTAACATATACAATGGGGAAAATAACTTAACAGAAATTCTGGTCTTTCTCTATTCATCACATAAGAACATAGAAGAATCTAACATTTTCTTCTTTTTATAGGTCACCTTTACATTTGCATACATAAATTAAAAAAATGCTGTGATACAGCCAATAATCCTTGGGGGATTCATGCACTGCTGGAGATTTTTCTTCACAAAAATCAGTCCTTGCAATGATAAATACTTTTGTTAATGAGATATAAAGAAAAAGTAAATTATTTCTTCTGTATCTGTACAATTAGGTTAGCTGAGCTGCCTCTATTAGATCCATGTAGCAGTTAGCACAAGGCCGAAAAGACAATAAAAAGGGGCAAGATGTCCATAAACTAAGGAACTACAGCAGCTTAAACTTCTTCCAAAACAGGATGCTCAGTGAGCGATGGTAGATAAACTAAGGGGCTGATCCTGTGATGTACTGAATATTTCGAAGTGCTAGCATGCTGAGGACTCTCAAGGAAATATTGTTGACTCTATGGTTGGCTGTGAAAAATGACATTACTGTGGATTCTCTGCTTGCAAATAAATTACGGTCTTGCTAATCAGACAGGTCAGAAAAGCCTTTTGCAGTACAGAAATACAGGCTTATTCAGCTGCTCTCTGCTGAAGGAAAGGACCCTCACAGCTGCTGTTGAGCTAATAAATGTACTTTCAGCAAATGACTGAGTTTTTAAAGCAAACTCTCTTTCAGCAACTAATAACAGATCATCTTTGACTTGTATGGTATGGGCATGTTTTTACAAATGATGATTCTGCTTCCACTGCTACAAGTTGTGTATACACAGCTTAGCTACCTTGCAAAAATGCAACAATTCCACAGGCTGGGCAGCCAATGAAGAGGGAAAAGCCAAGGAAGAGAGAGGAGGAGGAGGAGGCACATGCGCATGCCCTGGATGAGGAGAGACTAGGAGAAGGCAGCAGAGGGACTGGCATGAAGAGTATGCTGGTATGTGATGGTAAAAGACCTTATGGCAGCTTGATAGTTTGGAGAGTGCTGCAATACCATATCACTCTAGTCTGCCCAGCACCTAACAACATGTAAACCCAGTTTATACTGCAAAACCATGTGGCAACTTTGGCAGCACCAACACTATGTTGAGATCTTTGAAATGAAACCTGCACCCAGTTAGGGCCTCAGTGTCACTAAGTGGTGCTCAGTGCAGCCCTGGCCAAGCAAGGTGACACAGCTAGTGTGTCTAGGAGGGACCAGCCTGGAGCAGTGCAGATGTGAGCAGCTCTGTGTTACTTGATCAAGATCAACTTCTAGGTGAAAATACATTTAGCAGTACACAAAGCACAGCTTTCCTTATGTGGAGTACAGCTTCACTGCCTTTAGGGTAAAGCCTGATCATGGGTGTAAGAAGAGGTTGCTGGATCATCAGGGTGTGACGAGTTATGTGATGCTTGAGGCCAGAGTTATCACAAACCATGTCAGTGCAGCTAAATGTAGTTTCAGAGGAGGAGGAGGTTCTCTTAGCATAGTCAAGATCTTGTGTAAAGCTTGTGTAAGGCCAAGAATGAGTTCCTCAGCACCCTGTTGCCACCTAGTACCAAGGACAGCTGTGAAGCAGAAGGAAGCCCAGAGCCTTTTGCTGTGCGTGGCAGGAGGCTGAAGCTTGTGCTGGAGATGTGAGTAGTTCCCTGATGCTCCTCCTCTGCTCTGTCAAGATAAAATTCACTCAGGCAGAGAGCTTCATCTTGTAGCCATGACATTCTTCTGATCCTGAAATTTTCTGCTTGTCTGAAACTTGTACTGTAGCCAAAGGAAGTTTTAGTACATGGAAAGCTGCAGAATGTGGGCCCAAGGCTACATATACATATTTATTATCCATCCAAGATGTATAATTGAAGTGGACATTCTAGCAACGTGATAATGATCTGATTACATTTTTTATCACTGTTTCTCAGAGTATCCAAAAGGCCCCAAAATGTAAAATTTATCTCCTCCCTCCACATTCCACTGCAAAACCTGCCAAGGCATGTAAGCCCCTGCATGCCATTTCTGAGGGCTTGTTGTGGTAAGCTTCTTTGTTATCTCTGCCTTATGCTTGGGCCAAGAGATCTCCTGGCTATTGGCCTAAAACAGACTCGGTGAATGGCAGATTTCTCTAGGCTTGCCAGGTACCCATTTAATGCCTAGTGCAGCCTTGTAACCTATCAAGACTTGCCTAAGGCATCTGCTGCAGTTAAGGTTTTTGTCTGGGAAAAATGAAAGGACAACATTTTAACCATATGTTGTAGGTTTTGAATGTGTTCAAGTTGATGAGACCAAGAGTAAAAGCGAATTAAATGGGGAAAACTTGTAAAAATAGTTTGCATTAGAGCAAGAAGACTATGAACATAAGTTTCTACATCTACTATGAATATAAGTTAATTCTACGTTGACTGTATTACTATTTTATAGCTTGGATTGGTTAATGTGTAATTTCACCTGACACCAAATCTCCATTTTTAATAGAAAATGTAAATTGGATTCCTCAAAGTGTTATTTAATTCTTTTCAAGTTTGTCTGTTTGAAGTATCTGGAAATAGCAGGATTTTATTGCACTTTGTTTTACAGTTCTCATTAAATAAAATAAATGCATTTATTTTTCCATCTCCAAAAAGGGCAAATAGAGGCAAAAAAGCATTCAAATGAGCTGAAAAAAAATATTACAAGATCTTGGAACACACTCAGGAATCTTCTGATTTTGGACGCAACACTTTTAATCACAAAGTCAGCTTTTTATAAATGTAAAATTACATTTTTCTTGCTTATCTCATAAAGAAAACTCAAATATATGGGGGAAGGGAACAGTTATTTGACATAGAGTTGGAATTCTGTACTTTTTTTTATCAGCACATTGCCAGAGGGAACACAAAATACCTGATAATCCATTTCCTCTTACAGTGATTTTTTTATGACAGTCACATTTTCATCTTTCTGTATACAGGTGATCAGATTTTCCTGTTATCTGTCTTATATTTTAATGGGAGGTTATAGTACTCTGTGGGACAGGAATGCAGAAATTCCAGATTGGGCTTCCTCACTAGCTCTGCTTGTGGCTTACTGTGAAGGACAGGGACATCAGCCCTGGATTCAGCAGCGTTAAGTAGTACAGGGAGGGCTTAAATCTGTACAGCAAGCCTTGCTCAGTATTGCTCCTCAGCTTTGCCTTAGCTAAACCCTGCCAACAGCTACACATAAATGAACTCTATTAATTTCAAATCCAAGCTGGCATATTTGCACGGAATTGTACACTCTTCTGGTTACTAGCTCAGACCTGTGCTATCTTAAATCTCTGTACACTGCTCCACAGCATGAAATAGATTTGGCCTCAGTGATTGTGATTGATAAACTTCATTTGATGTGTCTCAGGTCATTTGCCTCTGGAACGGGGATTAGACAGATTTGCTTTGCAGGTGTGAGTCAAAGCGCAAATGTCCGTAAAATCAGGAGTTTCAAAGGGAGGCTGCAGCAAAGCTGTACTTGCTGTATTAATACCCTGCATTCACACACCTGCAAATTCTTTATCTACTCGTGTGCTGAAATTTTCCGTCCCTGAGATCACCTCTTGAAAATCAATATTTTGGAAAGTCTGAGGAAAACAAAATTTACATTCCAAAAATTAATTTCTGGAAATGAGATGGCTTTTTGGAAAACAGTAGTAGCACTGTGCCTCAGCAATGTGTGGGTTGGAACATCCAGTACATAATTATGTGTCTTTTTGACTGTCAGAAATGAGGCTCCAGATTTAGACACCAAATTTAGGTGTTACAGAGTTGGTGCCTATGTGTGTGATAGGTTTAGACAATTATAGACAATAGGAATCTAATAAACATAGTGAATCCAGAGAGCTTTTCAACTTCCCAAGGTAGGTCTCTGTTCTCAGAGAAGAAGAATGACACTCTAGTGGCAACATTCAGCTGCCAAGTCATTGTCTAGTGTCAGATGCTGTGGGCTAACGTGCGCATCCTCCTGCTGCTGCTGCAGCAAAGACCTGGTCTTCCTCCGCGATGGAGTCATAATAGTCCAGTCCTGTGTAGATGTACGACACCCTCTGGAGCATCTCAAATGGCATTAGATATCCACGTTTAGGTGGCTGAATCTTGTCGCATTGACTGCATTGAATAAAACTTCATTAGCTGTACTGAGGGTTGCTGATAAATCTGAATGGTCTGTAAACACGTACTGTAGACACTTAAAAAATTTAGGTGGAGCTGGTTAACACTGATTTCATATGTACTCCTGAGTGTATCATTTGTAGTCAAAACAGCACAGCAATCTTATTGGGTCTGACAGCTGCCCAAGCAATAGTGAGTGATGCTGGCTGGGAGTTTGTGCTGGAACACCATGACTGAATCATTCATCTTTATCTTCACTAAGTTGAATGGAGGCCACGGAATGTGCATGATATTTCATCAGATTTCTCTAATACTGTCTACAAAAGCAGTGAGTTGGGTTTTTTTTTCAAGACTTGTTGTTTTCCTGTGGGTTTAAGACAGCACGGCTGAGGGCTGTGTCACTTCTCAGCAAGACTGATTAGTCTGCATGGAGCACTGCCCTGAGACAGACACGCTGCTTCCAGTTCTGAATGATAACTCAGGCATGCCTTACTGGGTAGACAGCCCTACATGTCTATGCATCCAAAGACTATATTAGCCACTACATCACACTAAGAACATACACCTTACTGATAATCAAAATGTTTTTCTGATTCGCTGCCTTCTAAAATTCAATCCTTCCTCCTGCAAGTGCGATTGAAATGTGAATTTGCAGGTGAACACGTCTTATGAATTAACTTATTTTGCTTTAAAGAACTAACCTGACATTATTCATCAGGTTCCCATATAGTGCCATTAAGGGCATTGCTGGACTGAGGTCTAAAATGCTAACATCGCTTCCAGAAGCAGAGGGGTTTTTGTCGGAATTCTGACGCCCATTTCTCTAGCAAGCATGACTCTGCTCAACTTACAAAAGCTGACAGCGGCTCTGAATTGGGAAGACTGATTCTTGCTTCTTTATTCTTTAACTAACCCATTCTCTGCTGCACTGTCTAGTCAATATTAATGTGTCCTCCTTGAACACGTTGCTGCTTACCCATCACACTATCACAGAATCATAGAATATCGGGTTGGAAGGCACCTCAAAGGTCATCTGGGCCTTACTTTATTGGCAAAAGCATGGTCTAGACAAGATGGCCCAGCACCCTGTCCAGCTGAATCTTAAAAGTATCCAGTGTTGGGGAATCCCTGGGAGATTATTCCAATGGCTGATTGCTCTCTTTGTGAAAATGTGTCCTCTTCTGTCCAGCTGGAATATGCCCTGGAGTAACTTGTACCAATTACCTCTCATCTTTTCCATGTGACTACTAATAAAAATAAAGTCTCTATCTTTTTTGTAGCCATCCTTTAAATACTGGAACATGGTGATAAGGTTTTCCCTAAGCCTTCTTTTCTCAAGACTGAACAAACCCATGCATCTCAGCTTTTCCTCATATGCCACACTTCTCAGTCTTTTCATCATTTTTGTGCTCTGTCTCTGGACTCTCTCCAGCCTGTCCAGATCTTCATTGCACAGCAGGAACCAAAACTGAACACGGTATTCCAGGTGTGGCCTGACAAGTGCTGAGTACAGTGGGATAATGACTTTTTTATCACTGCTGGTGATGCCCTTCTTGATGCAATCCAGTACCCTGTTGGTTTTCTTTGCTGCAGTAGCACACTGTTCACGCATATTGACTGATGGGCCTGTGATTTCCTGGATCATCCTAGAAGCCCTTCTTGTAGATGGGGCTGGCGCTAGTTTTCTTCCAGTCTTCAGTGACATCCCCTGGACTCCATGGCTTCTCAAAGGTTATGGAGAGGGGCATTGCAATGATGTCAGCTAGCTCTCTTAACACCCTCAGGTGAGTAGCGTCAGGGCCTATTGATTTGTAAGGGTCAAGCTCCTCTAGCAGTTCACACACGAACTCTTCTTTCACCGACAGTGGGTCTGTGTTTCCATCAACCTGGATTATTCTTCCACCTGCTGGCTCCTGGCAGGGCTCTCCGCTCTCTGCTCTTCCTTGGTCTTGCCCAGTTGTGGGACTCCCTGGTACACCTCCTTCGGGCGCTCTGCCACAGGACTTACCACTGCCACTGCCACGTGCCTCACCACTGATTGATCTGTGCGATTGCCGACTAGGTGATAGTCCATTGCCAAACAATTAAAATACCCCTTTCTCTTTTCTTGCTTTTAATTAACTTACTACATTTTATGAGATGGCAGTATTTTATTTTACAAAATCAAATTACTCAAATTCATTAATGTTGTGAAAGTGAGCAAATATTTGGAATACAGAAAGTGTCTCTGCAGTTGTTCACACAGAAAACCCAAATATTTGCTTAGCTCTAAAATGAATTATTAGCAATTGGATAGTTTGCCTTCTGCTACTTATGCTAAACGTTTCTGACAGATGAGTGAAAATTGGAAAAATCATATGCTTTATTTTAAAATGTTAGTTCATGGAAAAGCAGCCAACTCCATCAAAATTCTCATCTGAGTCAATTTTTTTCTAAACTTTTTTCTAAAAAAACCTGGAAAAGGTATCCTCAACATTTTCCATTTACATTGAGTGTTTTACCAAAACTGGATAGGTATTTTAAAAAATGTGTTACAGGAAATTCAGAAAGAATAAAGAATCTATTTCTGTCCACATAAAATGAAAACTTTGATTTATCTTTTTTATATATCCCAACAGACTGTTTTTTTCATTTATGCCTAAATATTTGTTATTAGTTCTACCTTGCTTTTGTAGTGCACTACACTTAAAAGGTTAAGTGTTTTATCATTGTAAATAAATTTAAAATCCAAATATTTCTTGTAACTGAATACATTTGACAATCTACCTAGAAAGACTGCAAAATCTTTTAAACTATGCAAAATGAAATTAATTTCAAATGCTCAGATGCATAAAAATTCAAAAAGAATAAACCGAATGTTCTAAAACTTCTCTGTATATGACACGTTAGCAAAAATATTCTTATCCTTAACCACATGCTCCAATCACACTAAATAAATACATAATCTGACCATGAAAGTGAAGCTGAATTTATTAGCGTTTTTGTGGAGTAATGTTTTTGTTTAATGGCTATTGAGTTTATGACAATTTTATGCCTTGTAAATAAAAAAATCAATGTAAAAGTTTTAGTTCTGTGAAACTAGATATTAAAGCAATACATGAATTACATGCAAATCTAAGTATATCGCTGGCTTTAGGCAACAGAGCATAGGCACAGCACAAGGCAGAAACTAGTAGGGTCCAACAAGTTTATTAGCTGTCTTAGAGCTGCCGTTCCATGTCTGTCAGCTGAAGAAATCACTGCCAGTCTGCACAGTGCAGGCACTGTAGTGCTGGCAGTCTGAAAGGACATGTATGTATATAATAGCACATTCAATATCGGCTATTATTGAATGTCAGACAATGCACTGTCTTCAGGCACTTGCCACTTGCAAAAGTACTCTACCTGAGCACTAAGCCTTGGGGAATAACTGAATAACTTGTTCTTACTGTATTGTGTTAGACACACCGATGACAACCATTTGCAGGAATTAAATGAAGTTCAGCTAGTGATGGCTCTGGTTTTAGTCCCAGCGTATAAAAAATCTAGTTGCTTTATGACAGAGATGCAATGGAAAGGTGATATCAGAACTTTACATTTCGTTTACTGATAAGCAGAAGCTGAGGTGGAAGCGGAGACCTACCCACACCACTAGGTCACTGAATAAATGACAGGTAAATCTTACACTCCATTCATTTGGAACCTGATTGATTGGGAAATAGAATTCTCCCTCTTGCAGTAGTTCATTTTTGGTTTTGCCATCTCAGCATCCTGAGCTGTATTATGCTTTGTGCATCTTCACAAAGTCGGTGGAGTTCTCTAGGGATTCATCAGATCATCTGTGTCCATGAGACTGAGGAAGAGAAATGAAATACAAAATATGAATTATGAAACACAAAATATGAAATGTGAAATATGACTTTTCCAATTTATTTTTCTGTTAATAGAGTCAAGCTCCTGGTTTATGATATACTTCAATAATAACTGGGTGAGTTGATTTCTACCTATGATACTCAGTAATCATCAGTAATCCTGTCATGAAAGGTAGTATCTTTTGCCTCCAGTCTGGTGGACATCTGTATTCAGCTTGGCTATACTTTTCCACTTGCTCATTATTAATTATCAGCACACTGTAGTCCTTTAAAGATATGTGAGACTTCAATACACAGCTTTGGTCTCGTATTCTATTATAGCATTGGACAGGTTGTACCTTACAGGGCAAAGAAAGTAAGTGCCTGGTTTACAGATAATTGAACTGCTTATCATCATCATGACTGATTCATCTAAGTGTCTGCAGAAAGCAATTAAAAAGTGCTGTAATATGAAGGGTGTGATGTTGGATGAACTTTTAATTCTAATTGGAAATGTCTTATAATCTAAATGAAGTTCTGGGTTTAGCTGTGCCTTCCCACTTCCATTCTGAAGTCACTCTTTCCAAGTGACAGACTCACCCCTAGATGCCTTTGGGGTCTGTCATCTATCTCACATTCAAACATCCAGATCACAGGACTTTTCCCCACTATTTGAGATTTCACAACAGGCACCGTCTGACTTGGCTCCTTGACATTCATGTAATGGTCAGGATAAAGGCCAACCTTTTGGATCAAGGTATAACTCATGTATTTATATCACAGAAAGGAAAAAAAAATGAAGATAGAAGACAATCTCTGCACAGCTAAATTTCATCCTTCCCTTGGAAATCTTGGAAATCTCCTCTTTGACCCACTTGTTCCTCTGGGACCTGGGGCAGAGCACAGGAGACATTCTTCAAGCTCTCAGTCTAATTCTCAGATGCTGACCATGCACTGTCTGGTGTAATCTTGGTTGCACACCCTTTCTCAGGCTAGACAAATTATATTGAGGATATTGGAAAGCCACTGGCTTCTTGAAATCTGAATCTGGAATATGTAATAATATGAAATAGTTTAGTACAATCTTAATGTTCACTACCTGACATTGTTTCAAAAGGGGACTTACTTGTGCCAAGGTGATTAATATATTTACATACACAACCAGAGACTTCAGCACTTACCAGACCTGTCTAATTACAATCCAAAGACAGACAAAAGGCAGAGACATGTAGAACTGAGAGTCAACTTATTCATAGCCTTAAACAGACCAGCAGGCTCATATACCAGATGTTTCCATCAATCCAATCAAGCAGGCTGATTGAATTGCTCAAATTTAATAGGTGAAATACTGTAGCAGATGTATTTGCCCAAAGCATATATATATATATATACTCTGAAGCATACTATTGTTCTTTAACAGTTTACTGTGAAAGTCACTAAATAGCTATTTTAAATTTGATTTACTTAAATCAGTAACACTGTTCTAAAGGTTGTCATTGTGAAAGCTGTTTTCTCTTTACAATTTGCTGATAAGAAACAAGAGAGCAAACTGATTGAAAACTCAGATACCTGTGAAATATTTTTATACAGGATATCTTCTACTCCTTCGAACTATTTCTGCCTATTTTAATGATATGTAAGCTTTTTCATGTCCTGTCTGGAAACTTTGGGAAGAGACTCTTGCAAGTCATAAAAAATGACACCTCAAGCAAATCGCCATTATCAAAAGATTTGTTTGTTTGGAAGGAAGTCAGCATAGAGAAGAAAAAGGAGAAAAAACATCAGTTTTCAGTGAATCCTGTATCTCTAAGTATTTCACAACTACCATGAAAGACATTTGTTGTCTCTGTGAAGTATAATCACATACATTTTTCAGTGTTGCCTTGAACCTAGTGAAATCTGTTCATCTTCTTTCTTGTGATTTGTTTTTAAAACTTTTGAAAATATTTGGAAAGGCTGTGTAATTGTATTGTTCCAATCTGTTGAAAACTGGCTTAAAAAATATCATCTGATTGTGCAAAACCCACTGCCAAATCAGAGTCTAGATCCTAAAACAGTGTTTGCTAGTTTGGATCACACTTCCTTTTAGACATGAAGTATTACCTCAGACCATGATAAACTTACCGAATGCAAAATGAAGGTATAGTCACTGATGGCCATGAGGCGTACCACAGGATAAGGCTATATTTTCTCTTGTAATCTCAAGACAGCTGGTAAATGTTCACCTATACTTATTTGTATCCACAGGTCAGCATTTGCCTAGAACTGAGTAGATGGCATACAGATCTATCCACCAGCTATCTACCAACCAAAGCGTATCGCTTTTCAACATAAGGTCACAGGTATCATTTGCACTAAACACTGTTCTTTGCAACTCAAGTACCCATCCAGAAATTGTGTTGAAATTACCTACATGCAAAGCTTTGCAGTTCACACCTGATTCCTTCTCCACTGTCATTGGAGATGTCTACAATTAGTGTTTTTCACTTGTAGCAGATAAGTGATTCTGGTAGTTTTTGTTTTAAAGACTGAAATGTTGCATCACAGCCAACCATATTGATTTGCTTCTTTTAGATATGACCTGGTAGATCTTGGGAATGCAATCTCTTTTAGCTCTCTCTTTTTGAAGGGACATTTTGTGAGCAGACTTACAAGACAAAAATGTAAGAGGAAGTTGCAGTGAGTAGTGACTATGCTGAAGTTCTGTTTATGAAGGCATTCGAAACCAATCTAACCAACACAATTGTACAACTTTTTTAATGAAAAATATCCATACTACACTTCTCTCATATGTTCTCCATAGGGACCTGGTTAGGATAAATAGGGCAAATAAACCCCAAAATTTTGCTTTGCTTTGCAGCCTAGGGAGACTTCAAGTTCAGGTTATGAAAGTAAGAGGGAATATTGAGATCTGCACTGAGACACTGTTCTGAATCGTAGCACACTAGTTTAACTACTAAGTTCAATGGCTCATCCTCCAAGAATTTCAAGAAAATTCTGAAGAAGAGATATAGAGGTAAAAGGGAGGCTATCTGTGATCAAATGAAAAATAAATGTATTAATGACAACAGTTTTTGAGACTCAATAGTGGAAATAAACAGGGACAAACTTGAAGCTAGTCTAAACTGGATTCAAATCAGTGGTCCATCACCATGTATGACAGTGAGATATTTCAAAGCAAGACACAAAAGTTCCCAAATCTCATTTTGAAATAACATATATAACTAGAAGACCTCTTCCTGACCCACTAATTTTGGAAGATGTTAGTCTGTGACTTTCTCCATAATGTTCGTAAATTGATGGAAGAAACCAGGACCTGGTCATCACATTTCTGCCTGGGATTTCCTGGACTGTGATACACACACACATTGCACAAATGCCTACTGCATGAGAACGAGATATGTGCTCCAGACCTGTTGAACACACAGTGAAAAATCAGATCAGCTGTAAATTCTGTACAAATGGCCCAGTTCTTGTTCATTTACTTAAAGAACATGGGACTGTTGTAGAGGCTATTGCGCCTGCTAGTCCAATCCAGGAGTCAGGACTTCACTTGACCATTACTTCCTTCCAGATCTGCTCTGGCAAGATAATTGTTCTGCATCTGCTCTGAGACAGACTGGTAGCTAGCTCTCTAACTGTGATCAAACAGAGCGTGGAGTAAAGAGTTCCTTAACTGTTCCTTTCGTAGACATGCTGGCAATGTGGCAGGTCTTTGAGGATTACACCTACACAATGAATGAGGCAGGAACACCTGCCCACAGTTCAGCAGCTTACACATTTTGATTCCTCTGTAGAAGTGCTTAATCTGGACTTCAATAATTAGACTGTATTTTGGTACCAGAATCCTCATATTTCTTGCATTTTACTTTCTGAAGCAAAAATCACCAGGGATGACATTTTTATTTTTTTTCTTTCAGTGGCTTAATCGCTTAAAATCCTTTGAAAGGCTTTGTCAAAGCAGAGTCCACAAAATCATTTGAAGAGAGCTTAATAAGAAACTAAATGGAAACTATGGCATACAGTTGTATTGTTCACAAAAAGATAACATCAAATACCCATTTTACACAAAGCAACCAGGAAATGATCAGCTAGATTCTGATACTTTTACTGCAATAGTGATACCTAATCTGGTAAGTAGCTACTTTGAAAGAAATAAAAATAAGCTCAAAGTTTTCACTTTAAAAATAAGTGACAATATTTGAACTTAATTAATGTAATTTTTTGAGTATATCAATCAATAAATGAAAATTATGATTTTCTTATAAATCATTGTTTAATCAGTCTTTTGGCTCTTTGAATAAAAGTAGATCAATCCCAAGATCAACACGTGAAAGAAAAACATTACAATTTAAGCAAGTAGGGGAATATATTGGTCATTTAAAACCTATCCTGATGAAATTAATGATTTATAATGAACTGTAAAAATCTCTGTTTAGAATATTAACTAAAAGAATATGGCTTTACTTTGTGTATCATTCTAGAACCTGCTCTAACCAAAAATATACCAGTAATCTGTCAGATGTCACAACTATGTCTTCAGCATTACTAGGGAGATTACACAGGAGTCAGTATAGACTTTGGATAATATTACCCTTTCTTGATTTGGGATATTTTGTGGGGCTAAAGCTAAGGAATATTGTCTATATCCAAGGCTGAGACCTCCAAATACCTCTCGTGAACCTGTTTGATAGCTGAAAGATTATACATGGCTATTGACAGTTTGGATTTAAGAATCAGATTTAGGTAGACTCAGTTGTCTTTTGGGGGATAACTATGTTTTAATACTGACTTTACAGAAAATTGGGCTTCCAACTTTATCTTCTCTGGATTTCACCTGAGGCAGGTGCCTGAACTGATGCCAACTTCCCTCCCCAAGTGACACAATTCTGCATAAGAAGTTAGTGGCACCTTTTTAGCTGCAGATATGACTAAAATGCCCTATTTTCCCTTAGCCATTCTGCCTGATTTTTGCATGTCACGTTGTCATTATATTCTGGATTTGTTGTCTAGGTTATGACACACAGTTATAACAAAATTCTTTGCTGGCAGCTTATCTTGTAATAATGAGGCACTTTCACATTAATTGCAGAACGTAGCACTGGAGATGTTCAAGAGGGGTCAAAAGTATTTGAGACAACTGGAGATTCTGTACATAATTTTCAGACTTGATTGTTCAAATTTAAGTTCTTCAATCCCTGTATAGGAACTGTAATATAAATGGCTTTATTTTCAAAGGAATTTATACTACCTCAGAATCTCCTTTGAGGAGTCTACCCATGCTTATATGTGAGATTTAGGTGTGTATCTCTGACAACTGGAATGAAAGCATATTGTGGCAGACTAACTTTGACCATAAAGATGCCTGCCTTAAGTTAGAAGATCGGTATCGGATCTAACAAGCTTCATGTCAAAACAGCAAAAGCCATCTGTTTGCCTTCCTCTTCCTACAATGACACTAACAATAAATAACACATCCTCACTTCTTCCATGTCTCAACACAAACTGTGAATGTGGGACTTTGCTTCCCACTGATCAATGAGAAGGGAAGAAACTCTGTGAATAATTCACCTGCCTATGTTCCCTGGCACTTCCCAACCATATAGTGTGCAACTGAAAATGAAGGTGATTGGTGTAGCATAGCTATGGTATACCTAGTGGCTATATTTCAGCTAGGATGGCTCTGTTTCTCCTCAGAACCCAAAGGAATTGCTGTGACATAAATTGCTATGTACAACACTGAGGAACTTCTCCATACTGATCAATCTAACTGCAATTTATGTGCAAGAACCATGAAATGATGCTAAGTTATTCTGGCACCTAATAAGTGAATAAGATGACATTTTTCTCTGATTGAAAGCCCACAACTCTTTAATTATAGAGCACTGGGCCAAACCCATCTTCATTTCATGCATTTAGGTTGACCATAATGGGTTTTCTTCTTATTATTTGGATTAAATTTTCAGCTTGCTTCTGCATTCTGAGCCCCTTGCAAAGACTTTAACAATGGATCTTCCAGCACAGACATCACTCTTGGTTACCTCTCCAAAATCATGGCAGAAAACAGTCTAACATCCTTCTGATCAGCTGGGAGGGCTGATATCACTAGCCAAAAGGGAGAGTAAATTACTTAAATTATTTGTTATATTGTCTCAGTTTCTAAATTTTGGATGCTAGCTGTAGGTGATATGCTAACATGCACTGATGTCATTATTTGTATTGCTGCTTTTCTTCTCAAAAAACGTTTTCAGAGGCAGAGAATAGTTTGTGTCTTCAGAGACAGGTCATAAATTATTCGGGAAATTTATTATTCTGACAATTACCTTGGCATTTCCAGCAGTTCTTGCAAAAGTTGGTAAGTAAAAAGACCCAAAAAATTAGTTTTTGCACTACTCATGACAACACCATTCAATGAACTTCCTTGCTTATTGTGTCTGCAGAACACCATAGAATCATAGAATCGTTCAGGTTGGAAAAGACCTTTAAGATCATCCAGTCCAACTGCTAACCCAGGACTGCCAAGTCACCACTAGACCATGTTCCTAAGCACCACATCTACACATCTTTTAAACACCTGCAGGGATGGTGACACAACTACCTCCCTGGTCAGCCTGTTCCAGAGCTTGACCACCCTTTCAGCGAAGAAACTTTTCCTATCATCCAACTTAAACCTCCCCCTGGAACAACTTGAGGCCATTTTCTCTTGTTCAATTTCTTGTCACCTGGGAGAAGAGACCGACCCCCACCTGCCTACAGCCTGCTGTCAAGGAGCTGTAGAGAGCAGTAAGGTCCCCCCTGAGCCCCCTCCTCTCCAGGCTGAACAGTCCCAGGTCCCCCAGCTGCTCCTCACCAGACTTGTGCCCCAGACCCTTCACCAGCTGCGTTGTCCCTCTCTGGACACGCTCCAGCCCCTCAACGTCCCTCCTGAAGTGAGGGGCCCAAAGCTGAACCCCGTGTCCGAGGTGCGGCCTCACCAGTGCCCAGTGCAGGGGGACGGTCACTGCCCTGGCCCTGCTGGCCACACTGTTTCAGATACCAGCCAGGATGCTGCTGGCCTTCTTGGCCACCTGGGCACACTGCTGGCTTATGTTCAGCTGGCTGTCAGCCCTCCAGCAGATCAGCACTCCCTCCCGACTTGGTGGCATCTGCAAAGTTACTGAGGGTGTACTTGATCCCCTCATCCAGATTGTTGATAAAGATATTAAAGAGAACCGGCCCCAACACTGAGCCCTGGGGAACACCACTTGTGACCGGCCACCAGCTGGATTTAATTCCATTCACTATTGCTCTTTGGTAATGGCCATGCAGTCAGCTTTTTTACATACATAAACTATACCCATCCAAGCCATGAGCAGCCAGTTTCTCCAGGAGAATGCTGTGGGAAATTTTGTCTAAAAGCTTTGTGAAGGTCCAGGTAGACAACATCTACAGCCTTTCCCTCAGGCACTACGTGGGTCTTCTTGTTGTAAAAGGAGATCTGATTCATCAAACAGGATCTGCCTTTTGTAAACCCATGCTGGCTGGACCTGATCCCCTGGTTGTCCTGCACATGTCATGTGATGGCACTCGGGATGTTCTGCTCCATAACCTTCCTGGCGCTGAGGTCAGGCTGGCAGGCCTGTAGTTCCCTGGATCCTCCTTCCTGCCCCTCCTGTAGATGGGTGTCACACTGGCTAACCTCCAGTCTGCTGGGACCTCCCCAGTTAGCTGGGACTGTTGGTAAATGATAGAGAGCAGCTTGGACAGCCCCTCCCCCAGCTCCCTCAGTGCCCTCGGGTGGATCCCGTCCGGCCCCATAGACTTGTGCGTGTCCAAGTGGAGCAGCAGGTCACTGACTGTTCCCTCCTGGGCTGTGGGGACTTCATTCTGCTCCTCGTCATCCCTGTCTTCCAGCTCAGGGGGCTGAGTACCCAGAGGGTAACTAGTCTTGCTATTAAAGACTGAGGCAAAGAAAGCATCGAGTACCTCAGCCTTTTCCTCATCCCTTGTGGCTGACGTCTCTCCCTGACAAGCCATCAGTAATCACACCAGCAATTTCACCATGTTGACAGCCTGTTTCCGATGCACAATGAGGGACACTGAATGAATCAGAACAATGGGGAAGTGTGACAATGACATCACTCTGTCAAGAAGATACAGTTTGGAGGGCATAACGGCAGTGATATGTTTTAGTCGTCAAGGTAGCAATGTGTTTGTTGACAAGAATGTTTTATATTAGCCATACAAACATATTCTTTATTGCAGGTCAGTTACACCGAAGTGTGAAATGGTGCAAATTAAAGACGGAGCACTCATTGTCAATAATTAGTATCCTATTTTTAAAGCAGAAGTTTGCTATAGTTCTAAGAGAATTTTCACTTCCTTTTTTCTTCTTTTCCCTTTTTTTCATCGAAGTATGCTTTTATAGTTCTTATTATTATTGGAAAGTACCTGTTTTCTTATGAGCAATATTGACTCGTTTTTTTATTTCCTTAGGAAAGGGCTACCATTTAATCCAGAAACAGTTTACAAAGGAAGTAAATCTTCCATTGGATTTTTGGATGGGTTTACTTACACAATTACAAATAAATGAAAACGTTCAGAGTCCAATTTGAAGTCTGCTCTCCATAAAATGCACAGAGACCCATGCTGGCAATTTCTGTTAATACTAATGGAAGTTGTTAGGTATGTCTTCCCCAGGCATTGATGAGAGAATTTTCTGCTCATTTGCAAAGTGGGTGAAAGTGAATGATCCTCCTGTGATATAGCTTCTGGAAATGTGCATTAGGTATGTCTAAGAACATAATGAAGGAAAATGAAACAGGCTGTTTCTAGAGGATGCTGTGTAAAGGTGGTAGAAGTTAGAAAATCAATGGACGTGGCAGTGTACCAGATCAAAATATGACCTTGGCTGATATTTGTGTTGCAGTGAGTGTTGTCTTTGATAATTGACTCTTGTAAATCAGACAGAACGCTGTACCATCCCATCTGAGATAAAAAAGTTTAAGTGCTCCTGATGAACTTTATAAATGCCAGCTAGCAGATGCCCTGGGGGCTATTAACATTCGTACACTTTATTATACAAATGAAACATAGAAAATAAATTGGTAGAACTTCTGATGCCCAGAGAGGAGCACCAGTCACCACTGGCTGCTGAAGGAAGACATATGCCTGATACATCATTAAGAGCAGGCTTAAATAAATTGCACATAAATTGGCAGAGGAATTTTGAAAATAATTTTGTGCATTGTCTCTTAGAGATGGGTGAATGATTTGTGTGCAGCTATTCAGCAAGTCTTGTTCTCCATTTTCTTACAGGTTACAGGCACTCAATTTGCTTTTTAGCAATTTATTCATGCACAGGTTTATTCATTTTACCAAAACAGAAGTGCATACATGCTGCGTTGTATTGCTACTGAGAACAGATTTCCTAGCTGATTCAGGTTGTATTGTGTCTCTGTCCTGGCTAGCTCCATATTGCTGTGGGATAGAATAGCAAGCAATCTGGGCATTTCCTTCTTCACAGATCAGTTCATATTTTCAGAATGTGATAAATCAGAATTATGTTTAAAATCTTTCTTAAAGAAGAATTATAGATTTGACTATGGCCAAAATATATATATGTTTATATATATATATATATATATATATATATATATATATATATGCTAGAAAATATATATATGTTTATATTAATTTTATGTAAAATGGTGGAGCAATATTTTAAATTTTCCGTTGTTCGCTGGTGAGTTTTACACTTGCTCTGTATTAACACTATAGCTGAACTCTTCCAGACTGATTGTCTGCAATGTACTAAAAAGGATAAAAAATTAAGATCATACTTACCCATAAAGCCCTATAAGTTAATTGGCAAATTCAGAGCTGCTTTTGGTTGTGCTCATCCAGAAAGAAGTAGCTTGTAGGGAAAGTAAAGGACAATTTGGTAAGTTTTTAATGGACATAAAAGGAAACTTCTATCTTAAGGAGGAACTAGAATCTTTTGAATGGAAATAACTTCACAAATCAGGATTTCAAAGCATCTAGGGTACTGTGGAACAAACATGGCTGGTGTAATTGTTTAGGCACGTGTGGACGGTGTTCTGCTGTTCTGCAACTTTGAGGTATGAAGACAACTAAAACATCAAATTATTTTAAAATCACTTTATTACTAATTGTCCCAGCAGGAGACAGCATGTGTATGATATTCATTCTCCTGAGAGGTTTCACAGAAGCAGTTTGCCTTGATACTTTCTATAACAACCTCTCCTCACCTTGTTGGAAATATTTCATCTCTTGAACATTTTGTGTTTTTACAATGGGTATTTATATTACTTAATAAATATGGAAACCAGTGTCTATTTTTCAGAAGATCCTACTCTTTTTACTCATGCCTTACAGACTGCCCTGCTTGTATGCAAACTGGAACAGCACTGAAAATGTCCATTCATATTACAGACATTGTGTACAGACTTTCTTTGTGGAAAAACTCTTAAAACAAAATTCTGATTTGGAAAGCTTTCAGGATTTTCCATTCCAGAGTCATAAAGAGCCTTCACTTCCCACCTAGGCAGCAACAAAGCAATAAAAGATTTAGAAGAACAGGGAAATAATAGAGCACGCTGAGAGCTTAAAGCTCTGTTTATCAAGAGCTGCTTCTGCTTTTCACATAGTTTTACTGAATCTTACATTTTTTTGAATCTCATTTCAAGTTCATGTTTATAAAATAGGATGTGTAACATGTACACAGTGACGGTATCACAACATGTGGGTGTCATGGTTAAGGATTTCTGTTGGGAAAACTTGAGGATGAACTAGGATCATAGAGCTGGCAGAGAGATGAAGAAACACAAATTACTTAAGAAGATGAAACTTCAAGTTAGGCCATACTGCTTGGGTTTTGGTCATATTTGAAAGATTTTGTTTTCATTAGGGAACTTAAGCCATACACTGAGTCTGAAGTATATTGCATGGGTAACTCAAGCACAAATCAATATATCAGAGTAAACCTATTCATAATTTCCTGGGTGCTGATGGAAATGATGGCTGTGCAGTTAAACTCGATGAGAATGTATCGGAGACTTTTACATGTAATGCATGAGGCAAATGCATATCTTTAGTTAAGCATGGATACAAAACCCCAAATTGAAAAGTCTTGCGCTAGGGCACAGAAAAGTTCATGCAATTATTTCTCTCATTTTCTGCTTATATGTTCATCTTGTCAAATTTTGTTTTGAATTTCAAGCTCTAACAATCCCTTCACCTCAATACCTGAAATTCACTTGAATCTCATTAGTTTCACAAGGGGTTTATGTCAACATAAATCCATCCTGCTTTTGTTACAAGGACTGAAAGCACTAGTCTATGTTCCAAGTAGGCAGTGAGACCCCCAGGTGTTGGTTAGCTGGTACCTGACATATCCTTTGTGTCATGTCTTAACTTCAACAAGATTTTCCTTATGGTCTTCTAGAAACAAAGTATGGCTCAGCACGATAAATCAAACTAAATCAGGAGATACAGCTCATCTTCATTGGATCACAATGCCAATGAAAACTAAAATGCTGCAGTGAAACAATACTACTGCATGTGAATGGAGCACTGCAAAGCAAATAAACATGATTTGGGTATTTTTCTGTGATGAATACTGTAATACGTACTTGTCTGGCCTGGGACCTTTTCATTGACACTGAAAAGCAGCAGTCAAAAAATGTATATGGACAGGGCAACTAACTCTCAGCCTCTAGTAATCCGTACCTCAGGAATTTCCAGGTGCCTTTGTATTGAATAGGTCTCAGTGGGTTTCTTCTTTACCTTTGCCTAATGGTTTCCTAAACACGTGAAAATATTTGGTAGCCAACAAGATACAGATGAAAAAAAAATAACGTGTTCATTACATGAAGAAAATGTAGCAATGTAATACAGCAGTAGCAGAACTACTGCACTCATGAATAACACTGTTTGCTAACTCTGGGCTAGGCGAACATGGGTATCTCCTTTGGGGTCTTGCAGCTGTGCCCACTTTCTAAGTCTCAAGCAGAAAATTCAAGGTGAATCCTTTCGCTACTATGAAGAATAAAAAGAGAAAATAAAAGAGAAGGCAGAGCCTAGTTTACACTCGATACGCTGAATCCCTGCTGCGGCCATATACACTTGCAGTTGAAGCAAACAGCTTGATATGATCTTCTGTTTGATCTGAATCCACTTCCTTCATGTAACTGGGAAGTTTCCTTACTATTGGACTACAAAAATCATGTTTCCTCTTGGCAATGTTGTAGTCTGTACAAAACACCATCAACATTCAGCTAAAGCAGGCTCTGCATTTCAGGTGTGTCCAGTGAGGGGTATAAATGGGGGACTAGAATATGTTTCTTAATTTTCCTGTCTTGCCCAAGAGTTGTAAAGCAAAAACACAGCAACCACAGAGCATTAACAAATGCTTCCATTAACTGATGTAGGGCACCCTGGGTTAGCCCACAGACAGACATCACAGCTAAAGAAGAAAGCAACACAGCTGACAGCAGCAATTTCAGCAATTGGGTTGTTGCTGGAACAATGAATAGAGACAAATAGGTAAGATATGCAATGTAAAATTAAGCAAATTAAAGTTTTAGGAAACTTTGTTGAGATGGCTGATTAGTGGGAGTTTTTATTCTGCACTCCAAAGCTGCCAATGGCTCCTAGCAGAGCATAGATTGGCCTCTGGGAAGAACCACCAGGCAGAGCTGGACACGGCACAGCTCGGGGTGGAGCTGGCAGGGGCACTGCCAGGCATGCCACTGGTGATGCTGGGCATGCACAGCACCGCAGGAGCTCCGGCCCCTGCACACACAGTGGCCGTGGCTGCCGTGCCCTACTGCTTCATTCCCAAAATGTTTTGGCATTGCTTGGTGATTGGCTGGTTGCCGGTTTTGGAAGCCAACAGGTTGGCTCCCTGTTTCCTTTTTGCTAGGAAGTGATTGTATGTAAAGCCATATGATTTTACATATACACATACAAGTTTCTCCTTCCATATATAAATATACTTATATACATATTATGTTACCTATAAAGCTCTATATAAAAGAATATACAAATATGCATATTTTATTTATATATATACAGCTGCATATTACATATCTATATGAACAATTAACACCTACATTTGAACATACATAAACTAAATAGAGATATCCTTAAAAATGTAGGTAAGTTACGAAAAACTACTTTAATAACAGCAAAGTAAATGAGTAATTAAAATTGAATGTTAATAGGTAGTAATTAAACAAAATCAAAAGGCAGGTGCAGGGCCCCCAACTCCAAAGGCTTCTGGAGAAGCCCTCAAGTTTCTGGTGTGGGGGAAGGTGACAACAGTGGGGAGGTGTCAGATGGAGGAGTGGTGATGGACACAGACATGATGAAAAATGACCTAGGTCTATGGACCTGTCCCAGAAGGCCACCAAGACGCCCTGCACAACTCCAGGCCAGGGCAGTGCAGAGCCCATCTCTGACAGGCCTCTGATGGCCCCTGTCCCACAGGATACTGTGGTGCCTCTGGGCAGCCTTGGGTCTCTGCTTGGGGCTGCCCAGCTCAGGCAATGTGGCCTGCCGAAATGGAAATCCAGGACAAAATGACAACAGTAGAAGAATGTGTGCATGGACAGTAAGGAAAAGCCAAGAGGATGCCCAGAAGAGACTTTGTGAACCTGAAGAAATGCTTGATTGATCCATGGATCAGAAACTGCACTTCCAGGGAAGTTTCACACAGAGGGCGAATGGTGGAATCCCTCTGCCTATGGCTGGGAGACCTTACAGCACCTGTGAGACCTTCATGGGGTGCCACCTGCTTGCCAATGATGATCTTGCAGAGAGCTTCAAAACTCTGGGGCAGGCTGGCAGAACAGGGAGAAGATGACCTGTGTCATTAGAGAAGCTGGTAAGGCTGTCATGGGGCAGCAGAGGTCAGAATGCCTCCCCAACCTGTTGGGGCTTTGCCGGTCTCTGTCTTCCCTACTGCATGTCCTGCTTCTGCTGAAATCCCCTCCTGTGTTGGGGAGGATCAGAGGACACATTTTTGAGCCCCTCCCCACACCTACCAGGTTCTTCTTAGAAGCTTGCTGCTTTTGGTTATGTCTCATTGTACCCATTCAGGAGCTGATGGTGACTACATCTTTCTGCTGTGTCCCACTGTTGTGAGTTATTACTGTTTAGGCACTGTCTCTGCTTCATACCTGTTCAGAGAAATTGCAGGTAGATGTGCACTAGGATTTGGTATCCTGCTACAGAAGGCCTCAGCGACACATGTAATTTTTATAGCCCTTCTCCTGCTGGTATTTTGCATCCATGTGTTCACATCCTCTCTCCACTCATATTGACATAAACATGTTTCCTACAGTTTTTCACAGCCCTAGAAGATTCCCAGGCTTCTATTTCCTAATACATTGTAGGCACTTCAGTACCTGCTGGCAAAAATTGACAGCTACCTCTAATGATTCCAAAGTTTTCTCCTCAAAAGTCACCAGACCTGTGGTGTTGCCACATTTTGTCTATAAACTCTATCTGATCCTGTCTTCATAATTATCTGTTTTATTGGATACTCATGAGCTTCACAGTGTTCCTGCTTTCTCATTGTACATTACTCACATCATCCCTTCTTGTCCAAGAAAAACTGGAAAAAGGTTTGAGAGGAAGAGACACTTGCCATTGACAGACCAGACAGAAAGAAATCTGTTGAGTAATGGAAAAAAATATTTCTTTCACTTTTCAACAATATTCTAAATAATCTTTCCCTGAGTTATGATTTTACCAATGCTTTTGCTACATATTATCAAGGGCTACCTTGCTGGCTAATCAGAAATGTATTGGTATAATAGAGACATCATTTGACATCAGATGTTGATCCAGGTTCAAATGCCACATTTACAGTTGGAAGCAGCAACTGATGCTTTCCTGATATTAGCAGCATAGTATTCAATGACAGATGGTTAATATGAAACTCAATTCCACAAATTTGTTGTTATCAGAAAGTTGAGGAAAACTGACCTGAGCAAGAATCAGGGAGACATTCTTAGTGAGTTCACATTAGCGAGAAGAAACTTCTTTTCTGCCCATGATTCCATCCCGGAGCTTGTCTCATGCAATGTTAAACATTGAAACATGACTTTAAAAGCTACACAGTGTTTGTATCTTCACTCTCATGTTCTGTTAGTAACAGCTGGAGAAATAATATTTCATAATTTGAAAAAAGAAACTGTTCTAATACTTTATCGTCAGACTAATTAAATAACTTGGAAAGCTGCTTCAGAGTCATTAGAACGATCATGAGAATCTGCTAATAAAAGTGTGTTCAAAGACAGATTCTTTCACTAAAGAGCAACCTGTGCAGGCCTTTGTATCAGTAAGGGTTGTTGTCCTTCATAACAGCCCTGATGTGGCATCCAGCTTCAGACACTAGAGTTTGCTCAAAGGTAAAATAAAGAAACAATTAAAATGTGTTCCATATGTCTCTGCATGTCCCTGCTACATCTCTTGCACCCTGACAGACTGGAAGAAAGCTTGGAAGCAGTGATACCTGCCAGACCAATAAGAAAAATTCTGTTTTGCAGGATTGTGGCACCTCAGTACAATTTTACAAATCAGGTACACAGATAAAGGAAAATACTGTCCCGAGGCACTAATGTGACACAACTAGTGCAAAGTTTATTTCCTTACTGACCTCACACATGTTTTGCTGTTGGCATTTTGTCCTGGATTTCCACGTTGACAGGCCTGTGTTGCCTGTGCAAGGCAGCCCCGAGCTGAGCCCTGAGGCTGCCCCAGCACCACCGTGAGGTCCTGTTTATGCTCCCCTGCCTCCTCATACATATATACTATAGTGCACATATACAAGAATATATGTATAAGGTGTTCCTGTGTACAAATTAAATGCATATTTGTGGATATCTGTACACTTTTTTCCTGTATATATTTAGAAATGCAAACAAATACGTATGTCTAAAGCAACGTATCTTTAGACAGGAGAAATTCCCAATGCAAAGGGAAGGGGCAGCCAGCCAGAGGGTGCTTTTAGATCACGTGAGTGTGTCTGTTCCAAAAAAATAGCAACCAGCCCATCACAGAGCAGTGCCAGAAGCCATAGGTTATCAAGTCATAAATGGCGCCCCTGAGCTTATGGCGGGTGGGGCTTCCCACCCTGAGGTACCGCCAGGCATAGTGGGTGGGGCATCCGGTGCTGCCAGCCAATCACAGACCGGCCCGAGAGCAGGCGGGAAGGGAAACATTACAAAATGGTGCCTGGGCCAGGAGGAGGTGGGTGGGCAGACAGAGCGGTGGGACTTATGGGGGCTGCAGGCAGGGGACTTCTGGAAGTTGGGGCATGGCAGCCACGCTGCTTGATGCTCTGGGGCCAGAGCACCCTGTCCTGCTGCAGCCGCCACACGGGAGAGGGCAGGTCGGCACCCAGAGAGTGATAAGACCTTGAGGGAGAGAAAGGGGTGGCAGAAGTCGCTCTGGGGCACCACGTCTGGATTCAGGCACCCCTAGCCCATGGGCCAGCTTAGCCCTCCTCACCCGCTTGCTCTGTGGCCTGGGCTCTCCTCAGTCCCCACGCCCCTCCCCAATAGGACTCTGCTCCATGTAACAGCACCCTTCTGGAGGCCTATGCCCCTCCAGCCATGGTAAGCAGCAGTAAGAAGCAGCCCAGCTCCCTGTGGCACAGCCCTGGCCTCCCTTCTGCACACTGGGCCCCAAGGCCTCCCGAGGCCCTCGTGCAGCCAGGTGTTCTCCTCCGCAGCCAAGAGGAGGAAGCTGTCCTCCAGGCAGCAAGCACTACCAACAGCTCTTTTGAGTCACCACGCATAAATAAAATTTTTTTTTGACTCCTTTTCACTCAAAATGTAAAATATCAGCGATCAAATTATTTCCAAGAAGATTCTCTGTAACTAAATTTTCTTCTTCAGCAATTTCTGTTTAAAATAATTTCCTGTAATGGGCTTAAACACAGACTTTGTTCTTTCCTGAAAAAAAAAAAACACCCAAACTAAATTTTGACAATTCTTTTCATTGCCAAGTGCAGTGTCCTCCCTGCTGCCTTCATGATTCCAACTCTGTCCTTGCACTGAGAGGAAAACACCCCTGTCCCATAGCTGCAAGAACCCAACTTCCTCTTTTCCAGTGGAGCACAAGGTATGCTAGCTGGTACTAGGTGACCCAGGCGTGTTCTCTCCTGTCACAGTTGTTGGAGGTTTTTCAAGTCTTCTCAGCTATTTACTTTCCATTTACTGCACAAATGGCTTTACGCCTGGTAAAGACAGGAGAAGGTACGTTTCACATCCCTGTATGCATGAACTGGAAGGGAAGAATCTAATTTCTCACATTCAGAACTATCAGCTGGAAGTTCTTTACATCCAGTCTCCTCAAGTTCCCAGACAACACAAGATGATTTTCTTAAAAAGTCAAAGATGTTTCTTGATTAAGAAACCGAGTTTAGAGCTTCCTGCCTCTCATGGTCCTTGAGGGTGGTGTTAGGAAGTCATTTAGGTGCTCTTTAACTTAGTTCTGTTTTTATAATTTGAAAGTACAGCTTTCCCTTGATCATTAAGATTTTCAGCTTAAGAGATTGGGATCTCTTACTAGGGGACTATAAAATATCCTGTAGAATGAAAGTTCATAATCAATTGGGATTTTTCAACGCTGCAACAGGTATAAAGAAGAATAGCAGTACATTGTACTCTGGCATCAAATTGTATAAAAGATAAGAATTCCAGCACAATGCCTCTGCTGTAGCAGTTCACATCTGTCCATGCTCTGAAAGCAGAGAAAACTGTCATTGTTTGAGATGTGCAGTCACCTATGTTTTCTTTGTTCAAAAGGAAAAATAAATCCCACACAGATGAGGATACACTGATAATTGGTTAGCTGAACCCAATTTCTGACCAAAACAGAAAGATGGTAATATGTCTCTTGCAATGGTGCTTGGAAGAAGTGTCAGTGGGTTGTGTAGAAACGTGCCCCAGAATAGCTAAAAATGGAGATGGGCTATAAAAGAGAATTGCTGTAATGGGAAAACAGCAGTAACTGGGAATCAGGAAGGGAGAATAACTCTTTTCCTTAGCAAGAAATGTGTGTTAGCTAACAAGTTTTCATCCTAGTATAGACACAAAAATTTGTTGTGTCTACATACAGCCACTCACAAGCTTAACATTGGGGCAGAGCCTAAGGTTTATCCTCCCCTCACATCAGTTGAATAGCAGCATAACCAAAAAGTACTGTTACTAAGATAAAAATATACAACTTCCTCAAGGTAGATGTGGCTTAAAAGTGTGATGATGTGAGGTGTCCACCATCCCTGACATAAAGTCGAATACAACATTTCTGTGGCTTAGGAGACTGGGCTCTGTGCATCTTTTAGAACTTCTGTAATCTGCACTAGGTTAGATAATGAAGTTATCCAGACTGTGGAACTCCTCAGCACTTTTTTTTTCCTCTCTCTCCCCACCACGCCCCACCCCCTTCCCCCCCCAACCCACCCCCCCACCCCCGAATAGGAAGAATGAGAGCTGCTGGGGATCAGCTGTGAATGTACTATTGATTTCTCTCCTACTGTTATCATGAATGAGAAATGTCTTGTAAAGCATTCTCATTTAGTTGGAAACCAGGGCTTTTCCAGCAAAGTGCAACAGCACCACCACAATGTTTCCAGCATGAGGGAGGGTATGTTCTGCCAGAGATTGTTTTTGGTCAACTGCACCAGTGAACTGATACAGAGCTATGTACTTTTCAGCCTTACCTAGACTAAATCCCTGGATTTGTAGTCAGTAATATTAATCATGCTATAGGAATGTCACCATAGGTGTGGAGCCAAGCCACAGACGCATAGCATTTGTTTGCAGCAGCACGTGGTAGTCATCCACACCAGTCTTCTCACTTGGCAGTGTCAGGCAGCATCAGACAGGCTGCATTTGCTTGGGAATTCCCATGAGGCAGCAAAGCAGATGGGGGATAGTTAAACCATGCAGCACTTAAGTTTGAGCTGCGCCTGTTATCAAGAAAGCATCTTGGAGTATTTCCAATTTGAAGTACTCTTTTGGGAGGTTTAGGGGAGGATAGGGTTGTGTTTTCCCTAAGTAGTCAAAGATTTCATGGGGAATTAACAGCTTAGTTTGTGACCTCTGTTACCTTTTCAGCCTCTTAACAAACAAAGGTATTCCTGTCCAGAGTTTTGGATGCTGCTTCAAGCAATTTTACCATTTCAAAGGGAATATGCTGAAATAGGAAATAATATGAGTCTTGTACTATTCCAGTATGTTTCAATATCAGAAACGCAACATGCTTTTAGCTTTAAAAACAGAGCTCTATATCAAATTTGTATGACTGCTGGACTACATTTGTTGAGCTTTAGCATAATGTTTCCTCAGTACTCACTTTAATATAGCATATGATGCTTTTGGTAGTGTAATTATACTAGAATGCTTAAAAAATCATTCCTTTTGTGCTTTTACCTGTACCAGATCAAAGAAGGGCAATAACTAACTGGTTGTTGCTGCATATATTTGTGTCTCTTTGTGAATCTGTTTACTTCAGTCTATTTCAAAGAAACACTAAGTAAAACAGTGTCATTGTGAAAACAGGGAAATGGGAATAATACAGCACTGTATTTTTATTGTTAAGAGATTTAAATAAGTAACTGTGAGCAAATCTACTTTAAAAATATGAAGTCTGTGACTGAACAACAAATTGTTTCTAACTCTCATCCTCTTCCAAAAAAAGCACATCAAAATTTATTCTCTGTACTACTGCTTCTTGTATACTCAGCTGTAATATTAGGTTAGTGTTTAATAGCATGCAGAGCTATGAAAGTGTTTCCAATTCCCATTTGAATGAATTAAAGAAATCTAAAGGTTACAGTACAGTGCCCTAGGCCTCACTGTGCTTTAAAAAGTAACAGTAAAAGGGGTTTAGATTTTACAGCGGAAATTATTCAATAATCCCATTTTTGTTGTGTTTCTTAAATTACAGATTAAAACCCATTACCGTTAAAGGGTAGCATTTTCAATAAAATGTAAAGGATATGAAATTCTGTGTAATTACACACACATGAATAGGAAGACAGTTTGCCTCCTTTGACTGCAATTCTAACAGAATTCAAGGTGTCAGGGATTATTTCCATGAGGATGAAAAAATGATGGTCAGAAGTAGCAGCTTTTGAATGAAACCCTGTCTATTTACAGAAATTCCAGACAAAGCCCTATTTCTGCCAACATAACAGGAACAAAACCAAGAAGCCTGTCCCCTCCATTTGGTTCTTGTGCTCTTTCCAGGCAGTGCCAAGGATGCTCTCTTCACTGTCTCCATGCCAGAGATGCCTATACAGTAGTATCATAACTTTCCAGATTTGTTGTGTTTTGATTTTATAATTTTCTGGCTGGTTTTGTGCCTCTGCCTCTAACAGAAACACACAGCCACAACCTGGTCAGCCCCATATCTCCATTAGCACAAACCATGGGGACACTTAATTAACCCCTTCCTTCAAATTGAACTAAAAAATGTTTCAGCAAAACAGTAGGTTGGTATTCCTGTGTAAATCGTGCCACATTTTTTTTCCTCACACTTCTGGTGGTTTTAAATGAATCGGCCCCTAACATTTTGCTCTTCCTGGGTACTGCAGCCCCATCTTCAGAGCTAGAAGAAAAGTCTTCATTGTTGTCACCATCCTGACTGGGAACCTCAACACTGAGCCTTATAGAAAGCAGGTTTTGTTCTACCTGACTTTAACTGGGACCATACTTAGCATGTTGTCATCTGTGCTCTTCAAAGCACACCTGAAATCTGAATGACCCTCTGGAAGTGTCTTTTACTTCTTCCAAGAGGTGAAAAATTGGACAACAGCTTTCCTAGTGTGGGTCTCCCAGGTCATTGCTTGAAACAGAGAGGAATGACTCCAAGTTGGCATCAGATGAATCCAAGACAGTATCTACAACTGGAAATCTTGTATTCCTTACTTAACTCTTAGTTCAGGGATTCTAGAGGTCCATCACTTTTTTTGTTTATGTAATTTTAAGTTTCAAGGAAATAAATATAAATTGTTCTTTCTAGGCAAAAGTGGGTTGTACATTTACATTTTATTTCCTTCTGATGCAGCTTTTTAGAACTGGGCAGGGGATGGATTTGGGGAATGATAGAGTTTCAGGTTAATCTCCTGTGTTTATCTTACTGTAAAAAGATCACCTTGAGCCACTTCCTGGAATTAAAAGTCCCTGTTTGAAATGCCTGGCATAGGTAATTAAAAACTGATAGTATGAAACAACTGTATAGAAGGTATCTCATTTCCTACAGATAAAATGGGATCTAACTGCTACAGCTTTATAATTTTTACAGTTCACTGTAGCAAGCAGGAACTCTTCACTTCTGCCCTCAAAAGTCTGAAAGTGTAACATTTCTTCCTATGAGAATGATTTGGCAGCCTGAACAACTGGAAAAATACATTTAAAGAACTTCCTAAGAAAATTTATTTTCCCCATTACATCAAAAAATAACTTTACTAAGAAAAATTCTGCAGTGTAAAAGAATGTGGGAGAATCTGAGTGTGAAAAAAATTCTCCACCAGAAAGGAATGAATTAACAGAATTGACCAGAAAGGTTTTGTTTTATTAATCTTTTTTTTTTTTTTTTTCCAGTGGTATTTATTTGTCAAAACTGAGACTTTTATAAATTCATGGTAAGTTTAAACCAGAACACGTCTTGCTTTCACAATTTCACAGAATTAATTATTTCAGCAATATTTCAAAGATGACAAAAATGCCCATTTTAAGATTTGTAGATTTATTTTCTATGTGGTGGAGTAAAAAAAAAATCAAAATTATCAAAACCTAAATATTTAGAAACCAATCTAATATTTTAACTGCTCTGCTGCAGTCAATTTTCAGAAACCATGAGCGTTTGGCTACTACAAATGTATATTTTTTTTTCATCCCTTTTTGCAATAACTAATTTTTAACATCTTCAGAACTTTTATTAATGGAAAATCTGTTTCATACTTACATCTGCTAATCAACTCAATTATTCTTACTGCTTGGAAATGAGAGATTGTCTCATATATGTCAACTGTGTTATGTATGCCAGAGACAGTCAACTAATCCATGAGCTTAAAAGAGGGAAAGAACATTAGAATATATTGAAATTAATTTATCATTAATTTTTATTATAAGAAATCTGTGCTTTTATGCAGTCTGATTCTCTGTTGTATTGCATAGTACTAATTTGATATCAGATAAAATACTTTGCTGTAATAAAGCTAATTCCCTGTTTCCAAGAGGGATGCTGGGGTTTCTGGAGTTAATTTCTCTTTGCTAAACCAGACATACTGCCAAACATGAAATATTTCTAGGTACAAAGAACATTTAAACCTGTTCTTTTTCCTAAACGTGTTATTGCTAATCTGTGTTTTATATATATATATATATACACACACACACACATATATATTTATACACACATATATATATGTAGTGTTAATCTATATTCCAGTCTATGTTGGAATTCACATGTGTGCAATCCTGTTGCAAAAACCAAGCTTTGCTAATGAGTGCAGAAATTTTCCCTTTTGAAATATAATGTATCTTAAAAATTACAATGCCAGAATCGTGCTAAATGCACATGTTCTACCACCTCTTGTGAGTCACTTTTGAGTGGTTCATTGCAGAAATATATGTATAATTTTCAGGAGATGGAAATACCACTGCCATGTTACATAAATTCAAAATATTTCAGAATTTAGATTTGAATAGGACACGCTGGCTTCCCATCCATTACTGATAGAATTTATGTTTTCCTGTAGAGCATATTGGAGTAATCAGTGAAGAGCTCTAAATGTATTAGGTATTCCTCATCCAAAACTATGTAAAGGAAGTACTGGTGTAGAACAATAAAAAAGTCTTCAATCACAGGGTAGCAATATAAAGGTTGCTTATATTAATATTGTAGCCTTTTGTAAGTTTTCCAGATAGTTTCCATTTATGTCACGGAACTAATAAGATACAGTATTTCTATGTTTACCTTATTGTAATGGAAATTCTTCATCAAAGTTTATTCTGCTTAAATTCAGCTATTTTTCTAAAGTATTTTTCATGGGAAGTTTTACTACTTTTGTCAAAAACTTATTTTTTTGAGAGAACATACAGAGTAAAACTTTCAGCACAAAATTTTTAATCTGGGAATGTGGAGAAACAAATCTCTTTAATTTTCTGATTATTGTTACAAGTAAAAAATGGAAGTAAAGTAACCATGTAATTATAAACATTTGTTTGATTGAGCCAAACTACATTCCTGTACTCTAGTTCTTACACAATTTAGTATCTTTTCACATATTTCCATACATTACAACTTTATTTTCTTAATTACTAAAAGTAATTTTTTGCAAAGTAAAGGGGAAAAATGTTAGACAATAACAAGCTTAGGAGAATAACTGTGTGTTTTCCACACGCACACTTAAATACACATACCTGCTTAGTCTCTTCAACACCAATAGAATAACTGATTTATATTGTCTGATTTATATTGTCTTAACTGTTAATACGTTAAATAATTCATAGGCTTAAGTATATGCAGGACTGGGCCATAATATGTTAAATGACATGAGTCTTTAGATACCTGGGGATTTTTGTTCTTTGAATTTGATATGTAATGTCCATAAGTACAACTCCCATGTTTCTTTAGTATCTTCTGGCACAGAGTTTTACCAGAATGTCTCTTTACATTTTTCATCGTGTAATTCATATTAAATTGCACTGAATAATGCAAACATATAGACTTCTGTTGCAAACTGACTAAAAGTCTATCAAATTCTGAACTGTCTAATGTAATCAAAATTTCCTTGCTAAATCTGATTCCTTCCCAAAGCTATTTATACATTTGCTAATGTTTTACTTTGTGTTACACTAGATAAGTCACATTGCATTATGGTTGTGTAGTGTAACATGTCATAAAAAAGCCTAAGCAGGTGTGACAGTGGAAAGCAGTGACTGCAATGTGATATGTTAAAAAGTTTTCCTAAAACACTATGCAAGAAAATTTCTACCTTTGTTTTTTCTTCAGTACATGTATATATTTCACGTACAGTACTTAAAGAATCTGTTGAAAATTAATGAAGCCCACTTTTTGATTGCTGATATGAAGATCATCAGATGCACGATGCATTTCAGGCCTGGCTTACAGGGTGAAAGTCAGAAAACAATGTCAGTTCATGTGTGATATATTAGTCCACCTATGTTATTTTTACTGCTATAGCCTGCTAGTATATGTGTTGGATCTTACACTGATTTAGCTTATTTCACATCACAGACTGCAAGACATGTACCTGTATAAACCCTTGTATACCTGTGTAATAGTATTCCTCCTTACATGTATCTTAACTATCAGCACAACAAAATTTCCTGTCACAGACAAGTTTTATTTGAATGTGATCTTTTGTGTATATGTCACGTTACATGGCAATGAAGCCCTCATAGATTTCTTTACTTAATCATTTGCATTGTCACAGAGTTGTAGATGAATTTTCATTTACAATTACTGTGATTCCTTTAATTAAAATTAATTAACCTGAAAAAAATTCTGAAACTCATGGTACATCCTGAAGCGATCAGTTCCCCACACTGATGATACTGGGGCACCTCATCCCCAGCAGGAAGATGTCTGCATGGAATACACAACTCTGTAGTCCTTGACTCCCTGACCCTCCTGCAGAGCTTGCCAAGGATAGAATGCCACACTGTTGTGATCATGTCCTTTATGAGCAGGGTAGTTTTCACTAGGAAAACAGATGGAGATTATTAGGTAAGGAACATCCTGGGTTCAGTAATAATTACTTTCAGACACTACTAATTTAGATAACATTCAGAATAAAGACCTCCATTTTTACAAGATATTTCTGAAAGGAAGGGTTTTCATAGTTGTATAAAATTAAGTAGTATTGCTTTAAATGTATGTTCTTACTGAATGGGACCATAAAAGACATTTTAAAAGGGTAAAAGGGAATTGTGCACTGTTTTGTGAAATGCAGTTGTTGTTCATATCTCAAAACTGAATACCTAAAATATGTGTCTATGTTAGAATAAAAAAGCAACTTAATTATTTCATGTGGAAGATGTTCTGAACGTGCCAAAACATGCCCCCATGTGCCAAAAGACAAGCCAGTGGGGGAGAAGATTGGCTGAGCAGAGCGCTTCAGCTGGAACTCAGGGAAAAAAAGGAGAGCTAACTACCTTTGGAAGAAGGGGCAGGCAGCTCTGGAGGACTATAAGGATGTCATGAGGTTAGGCAGGATGAAGACTGGAGAAGTAAAAGTCCAGCTAGAACTCAGGCTGGCCGCTGCCATGAAAGATAACAAAAAAAGTCTTTATAAACACATTAGAAACAAACGAGGGTCAAGGATAATCTGCATCCTTCATTGGATGCAAAGAAGAACATTGCCACAAGGGATGAGGAAAAGGCTGAGGTACTCGATGCTTTCTTTGCCTCAGTCTTTAATAGCAAGACTAGTTACCCTCTGGGTACTCAGCCCCCTGAGCTGGAAGACAGGGATGACGAGGAGCAGAATGAAGTCCCCACAGCCCAGGAGGGAACAGTCAGTGACCTGCTGCTCCACTTGGACACGCACAAGTCTATGGGGCCAGACGGGATCCACCCGAGGGCACTGAGGGAGCTGGGGGAGGGGCTGTCCAAGCTGCTCTCTATCATTTACCAACAGTCCCAGCTAACTGGGGAGGTCCCAGCAGACTGGAGGTTAGCCAGTGTGACACCCATCTACAGGAGGGGCAGGAAGGAGGATCCGGGGAACCACAACTTTTAATATCCAGTTGTGAAGGTATCTGATATTTTTTTCATTTAGAAATGTTTGAGCAGCAGGAAATTTTAATGAGCTATAGGATTTAAGACTTGCTTAAGATTAAGAGTTGTTTAAAATAAGATAGTGTCATGTGACGATCGAGTACTTCTCTTTGTACCGCATTTTCCCTCAATAAACATTTTAGCCCTCTGGAGTGAAAGAAAGGAAGAGAAAGGGAGAGAGACACAAAAGATATGTTGCTGCCTGGAAGATACTGTTAATATAGATAAAACATCATTAAACAGGCTACATGAAATATGCAATGCTCTTTTCCTGCAGATAAAATAGCTGCTATATTTATCAGCATTCTCTAGTGTTTTAAGATTTCTTAGTTAAGTCAGTGCTTATAAAAGGTGCAAGACTGACAGCACAAGAATATGAAGTCCTTTGTTTCCTGGAAAAGTACTGAGTAGGCAGCAAAGTCCTGCTTCTCTTTTCCTTTAAAATGATTTGTCATTTGTGTCAGTGTTAAATTTGCTGCGTGGTTTGCCTTTGATTGACAAAAATAATTCAAGGAGTACCTGCCTCTATGCACTGTAGTACCATTATATATCAAATTAGCATGGAAGGCAACATTAAAAAAAGTGTCTGGTTTCTGTAGCTATTCTGTGTCTTCCAGCACTGGACCACAGAAAGAACCTGATGTGCCAGGGAGCACACTGAGCAAGCATAAATCGGTTCCCCATCCCGTAGGTTGTGAGGGGATGCTGGCACTTGAGTGTGATACAGGACCATCAATGCACAGGGGTGCTGCGGCTGGGGTCTCTGGACAGGCAGCAGGGAAGGCTGGCTGCTGGATGTCTGGAAATTCAGCAAAATGCTTACCAAAATGGAGCTGAAGGGCTGGTGGCAGTACAGTAGTTAGAGGTGCCATGCAGTCCTTGGAGTCTATCCAGATACTTCCTTTGGGTGTTACTGCACCCACAGTTTTGTCATGTGGATGTTTTTCTCCAAGGAAATGGACTGAAACTGCAAAGGAATCCCATAGAGCAGAAAGAGATAACAGTCCCCATTGCCTACGCCAAAAGCTCAATAGGCATCTTAAATATTTCTATGATAGATGCTGATATCCCACCAGCTGGTGCACAGAGTGCAGTGTGTGCCAGCTGGGCTGGGTGCAACAGACAGTTACATACCAGCATATATATTTCCTACCCACTTCATGGCATTTTGTCTCAATTGCCAGCATTTCTGGAGTAGAGGATTCATCTGCCAGCATCCCTGCTCTTCTGTGTGGTGTGAAGAAAAGATTCAAACTCTTGTTAATATTCTAATTTCACACTCCAGAAGCACATTCTTGTCACTAGTGATGCCCAAAAGGTTAAAAGCAGTTGTGAGGAGGTGTGGATGTTTTGTTACAAACCTGTAGAGGATAATGCCAAATTTGGGAAAGGGGGAGTCACAAGCATGGGGCTGTGAATTAGCCAATTCCAGAAGTGATGGGCTGCAGTTGTCAACCAAACCCTATAGATATTTAGAGTGAAGCAGATGGCAAATTTCAATACATTCCGCATTATGAGGAATGTGCTTTTTTTTTAATGAGTTGCTAAAATCTGCAGTGAAAAATCTCAATAAGCAAATAAATCATCTGCCTGGATTGTCTGTCACCAAAGCAGTAGGAACGATTTGGATGCACACTGAAGCAGCCCAGTAGCTGTTGCAAACCTGTTGATCTTTTTTAAAGAGTTCAGAATGGACCATGTCTTAAAAGTTCAACTAAGCTTGAATGAAATCCCAAGATGTAAACTACACTTAGGCAGCATTTTCTTGCCTGAGGGACTCTTCAGCATGCTGATTGCTCCTACAGCCTCTGACACTGCTCCATCTGCTCCATCTGTTGTTGTCCAGTTAACACTGAGGGAGGTTAAAGCTGTGCTCTAGTCTAGTAAAAGTGCTTTTCTAACCTGATTGTAAGACCATTCATAGAGTTACATGCAACAGAATGGTCCTTCCATAATATAAGCAACAGAAAAGCAATCCTTCCTTTTTTTTCTTTTTTTTTTTTCTTTTTTTTTTTTTTTTTAATAGTTGCTCCGTGAACCATTCTGCCTGTCAAGTGAAGATCAGAATACGGTCTGAAAGCATATAGCTTTCTCTTATTGTTGGGAGTAACATCAGCTGAGGTCGCAACCACTAAATTTTTTTGATTCTTCAGCATAACACAGATAACTCTCTAGTATGCTGCTTATTCCTTAGGAAGGGGGCAGGGAAAGGAAAAGTTTTTCTCTGGTTTCTCCTTTATAATGTTCCATTCAGGTTTGAACTCAAGACAGGTGATTCAGATTCAGGGTTGAATTGATTTGGAGGCAGAGTTAAGGCAGTGGCACCCTGGCCCTCTCTGTTTGGTCTGGAGTGTGATCATGACTGAATCACACTGGAGTATGATCATTGCTGAATGACTCCTGCAGGACTTACTTCCTTAGGACACTGGTTTAGACTGTGAGAAGACTGTCCAAAACTAGTGAAAAATAGTGCAAAAACAAACAAACAGCTTTGGACCTGCTGTTTCTTCTCTCACTTAGTCAGCAGTATCCTTTCCACCTGGCAACTTTAATTCTGGCTGCCAAAGAAAAAAAAAGCACAAAAAAACCCCAAAAAACCCTCTGGTTTTGGCTCCTATATATGTCCTAACCTGCTTTTAAAGGCTCTGAAGGCAGTGAAGGGATGAGTGAGTGGAGAAAAAGAATTAATTGAAGGGTGGAGTTTTAGAGCCAAATTTTGATCTTACAGCAAAGCCACTGGTTTAGTTGCCCCTTATCCTGCATGAAAACATACTTGAGTCTCTTCTTAATGCCATTGCAAAAATTTAACCACAAATAGGAAAACAGCTTTTTATTACTCTGGAGTGGCATGAGTGTGATTACAGGGAATTGGAAAATATGTGAGAAAGGGAATTTTTCTTCCATGCAAAATCTTACCTTGAAGAAGTTTAATGAGTAACTGAAGGTTCATGCAAAGATGCATTCAGGACTTTTGCATGAGTCTGCAGTCTTGGGAGCAGAGAGCTGAGAGGGAGTAATCACAGATATGAGTACATATTAAGACTAACTTCATGATGCCAAAAGTTTAAGTGAGATTAGATTCAGTCCCTTTAGCTTCAAAGCAGAGACTAGCATTTCGCTAGAGAAGTTTTCGATCAGGCCATATAGACTTACACCTTAATAAAAATCCACATATGTTATCTAACTCTTCAGGAGGAAGCATAGATATGTGATAAAACCAGAGCTACAGTATTACAGACTGCTAAATGCATTCCCTAAGTCTGGAGGAGTTCAGTTCACAAGAAAAAGTCTTTGCTTTCCAAGTAAATGAGATCCTGCAGCTTTGTAGGGAATGGCTTTAATTAAAGAGTCCCATTCCTTGCCTCTCATGTAAATAAATCATGGTACTTGAATTTTGTCATGGCTTTTGTCTAGCTTGAGGCCGACACCAGTCCAAGGTAATGCTGTGAAGGTTAGAAATAACACAGTGGAGGCAACTGTCACATTAGTACATTCTGTAACACTGTAGGTAAGACAGCAGTATCTCAAGCTGGGACTGGGGTTTTACTTTGTGCCTAGCTGATCTGGATTGACATACATGTGTGTTTATGGGTGCTTGAAACAAAAGCTAGTGCCCTGTATCAAAGCGAGCCATTTAAAAAGCTGATGGAAGCCACAGCAGATTGCTACGATATACCCAAATGTTGTAACAGTGGTAAAGTGGCCTAAAAGAACTCAAGCACATTATCTTAAAAACATAATAATATAGGAAAAAATAAATGCAATGGTAATGCTGTGTTTGATTGGGAGTAAATTTTCAGTAGGATATAGCAAGCTAGAAGAAGAATAAACCTTAGCTAAACTAAATATGTGTTAAAGCAGTGCTTATTATTTCTTATAGAATTGCATTTTAAAGTGCAGTCACTTAAAATAACACCACCTGCCCTCAATGAAGGTAATGGTGATGTTTCTGTTGTCATCAGTATTTTCTCACCCCATTAAAAAAAAAAAGCCTGTAACTCTGCAATCATTTAAGAAAACAAGGATTAATGTATTAAAATTATCATTGTACAAGGAAAAAATATTATTTACTGCTTGCATTACATTGGGTTCCACAGTGTCTTAGGTGCTGTACAAAGGCAGCAAACAGTACATTCCCAATATGAAAAAGAAAAAAAATCCTCACAGTTTAAGCAGCAAAGTAGGAAGCAGGATGGATTTTTTTTTTTTAATTATTCTCTGAAAACATGGGTAAAGATATCTAAACTCCCACAGAAACTCACTTTCATCTTTACAGTGTTTTTTCTATTTGTGATGTAGATGTGTCCTTGGTGATACCATGGGGAAATATACGATTTTTCCACGTCTCCAATCCCAAAATACCCTCGATACATTAGGGGAAGTTATTAATAAAGTTGTACTTTGAAGCTTCTGTATTATATTTATAAGAGGGAGTCAGTTAATCTACTGTGTCAGACTAGTTTATACATTGGAAAATGCCATGCTTTTCATAGTCAGAGTTTACTATTTGTCTTTAAATCTTCATGGATATATATTTACTTAAGTGTTTTACTTAAAGAAGTACTTACAGAAGTTTATGTTACTTTTCCCAAGAGCATGAACTATCCTATCAAATCATGATTCATTTCACTTAGCTTTAGAAAATTCAGGCATGTAGCCTAAATCAGTGCTCTGATCTTCCTTTATAGCCAACAGATTGAGGCTGGTTCAAGCAAGTTTATCCACTAGTTATAAAGAGTATTTTAGACGAACTGCTCACACTGGCACATGACTTTCACATATCTGAATATAAATGAGTATCACCCCCAGTTACTAGTGTAACGGAAAAGTCCTGCATTTGGTTGAAGAGCATGAAGCCTTCTGCTGTAAGATGACAGCAGCCACAGGGAACTAGTTCAAATAGCAAACTTTCCCTAAGAAACCTAAGAAACACAACTGTCTGAATATCTGGAATCAGAAATTATTTCCCTGAGGAACTCTCAATAAGCAGCATTTCCCCATTCATAAGCACTGAGTCTATGCGTGAAAGAACAATAACTTTATTATGGACATTAGAAAAACTACATGAGTGATAACTAAAACGAACTCCATGGTAACTTTGTCAGCAGCCCGTAACTGCAGTTTCTTTCCATTCTGGTGATCGTGTAACAGGCAAGTACCCTTAACTGTGTAATTTATTTATTTTTTAGGTTTGTTGACACTATCACATAATTTAGTTCCCGAGTTCACTGTGGGCACTGGATCTTGTGCCCTTACTGTCTGCATTGCTTGGGTGTTAGTTTGCTTTTGGGATTGCTTTCACAGTAAACCGACCAGAACTACTGACACAAAACTTGTGCAGCCTGTGTCAGGGACCACCTACAAGTCTGCATCTCTACCCTCACCAGTCTTTAGTGATAGAAAGTCCTACATGCTCCAGGACTTGTAATGCCTACCCTCAGTTCCAGACTATAAAAAATTCAGTAAAGTGGCCTGCAACACAACCAAATCCATGTCTGAACTGATTTTCACTTAAAAAAACTCACAGAAAAAAATTAAATCAGCATGTCTCAAGGCGACAAAGTTACTACCTAGACAAAGCTACTTCCAAGCCTACTTAAAAGGGGGCTAGCCCTGATCAGCAAAAATATTTTTCACTCTTTGCCATTTTGCTTAGGGCTATTCTTAACTCCTTGGGTTGGATGCATTTAGCAGTAGGGATGCAACCTGAGCATATTAAACCCTGCACGCAGTTTGTGGGTAGTGTATACCCAGCGTCTTGAGGTGCAGGCAGGCAGAGCTGTCTTCAATTCTTTACACTGTGCTTCTCACTGGCATTGCTTTGACTGCGTAAAAGTCTTTTATGCTTTTGACTGCATAAAAAGGCTGCAGAATTCAACAAGTGATGCTGCTCATTTTCCATCAAAGGCTCATTCTGACAGTCAAAATCCTCTGCGGATGTAAATCAATAGCATACAGGACTTTTAGGTGGAGGCAATGAGGAAGTACTGCTTCTCAAAAGCAAAAATAATATTCTTTTTCTCTTATTTCAATTATGCTGCCTAATCAGTTCTGAATTTCTCACTATTTAAAATAATTCCCAAAGTGTCTTGGAAATAATCTGCGAGAAAACTCCTCAAAATAAGCTCCTTCTGAAAGCTATTCAAAGTCTCTCACCCATACTGGGATACTATCTGGAGTTTTAAGAGGAGCTCATGATGAACAAGGGTTTTTTTACTGGAAAATGCTGTTTCAAAAAACCTGGGGTGTTTTGAATAAAACATTTCATTTCAGTGAAATTTTCAAGAGTTTTAAATAGTGTTTAATTTTCTTTATTTTTGTTTCATTCTGTTTTTAGTTCGCTTTCTTTTCAACATTAAGTTTTAATCTCACTGAAACTTCAATTATTTAATTTTCTTAAATATTGATTTTAAACTGTATCATTGCATGTTACATTTACAGTGACAGCATGAACCAACTTGACACCAACAAAATAAAGCGTTCTGGTGCATTGTAGAATTTTCTAAAATGAAATGTTTTCGAATTCTTCTTCTTCATAAATTTAGTAATGGATGTACTCCACTGGGTTTTAGGAGAAATATGAAAATGTCAGGCTTTCACTGGAAGAAAAATTGTTAACAATGATCTTAATAGGCAGAGAAAGCAGTTCGGCATCTGTCCACCCACTGGTGGGAGTCCGTTACCTTGCAGAGGGCACTGCATCCCTTAGGCAGAGCAGAATTGAGTTGCCTTGCTGAAATCAGGGTTGTCCAACACACCAGTGCCCCATTGCACATTCTTGTCACTCACTGTGCATCTGTAACCAGAAGGAGGTTTAATATAGTGTAACTAAAGCGTACAGCATCTCCTTTGGCAACAAGCCAGAAGAGGAAGACTGAAGGGAGGTGACATTCCTATGTAAGCTATGAGCAAGAATCTCTCCCTTTAGCCACAGGAATAGGAAGCATTTTGGAAACATACTCAAAACAGTTAAATGCTAGAGAGTTTTTGGAGGGTATTCAGCCCTGTGCTGAGGTACCTCATTATGCTTGAAATTGTCCCCTAGGTTTTACAATCCATATAGACAACATAAAAAAGGGTAGCCATGGGGAAGTACTTTTGAAATGGGAGTCTGAGGCACAGGGAGATGGAAGTTATATATGAGGCTTCTTGCAGTAATAGGAACTGTCATGACTCATTTCAGAGGGAGCTGAGGGGAACAGACAGCCTTATGGCCCCAAGAACCGTGGCACGGAACGACCCTCATTGCGGCAGGTAGGTACACATCTGGGCAGGAGTGCTGTCCCTGTGCTCAAGGGCGGTGTAACTGCAAGTCATTTAGCCTGTTGTATAGACCGACGAGGCATCAGGAATGCTGCACTACAGCTTCTCTTAACCAGTTTTAGGCAGAGACGGTATTTCTTAGTTTCTGTGGTAATGCTTCATACATTGCTACTATGTGCAGGAAAGTGCCTGCTGGGCTCCACCCCGGAGGAGGTGGCAATTCAGACAAGTGGTCCCTGTGGCATACTAAATCTGATGGCTTGTAAAGTGCTTTAGAATCCCTTCAGGGGAGAAAGTGGGTATTTAAATGGAAAATGGTTGTTATTTCTCCCATCTTTCCTGTTCCATCTCATGCAAGCCTTTTGAAACAAAAAATAATTTCATAAATCTTGATTATAATAACATCTAAGCTTCTTCTAAAATGTTTCTCCTGCTAGTTGGTCACTTTAAGCAAGAAAAAAAAAAAGTTATATTCTCTCAAAAGAAAGTGTCCTCTCTTCACGATTCTTACTGTCCCTGCCTGAAAAAGTCCTACTAATTTTAAAATAAAGCACATTGGGGATCCATAAAACTTCAAGGTACATAATATATTTCAGAAATACAGTTCATAAGCTCTGTTTTTTTGAAAAGTAATATTTGTAGCACAAGATCGTTCTGTCCATACGCATCACTCTTAACTCCCTCTAGCACTCACAACAAAATTCAAGGGAAGAATCCAAAAACCTGGGCAAAGGACAAGCATCAGTCTAGCACTGAACTCTGACATGAGTCAGCAGCACAGACATATTGCAGTTCCTTTTCTTTCTATTCCTGCAGCTCAGTGGTCCAATTCATGTCATGTATTTTAAGACTACCAGCAGAAGGAAGTTTTTCTTTTGGTTTTGGTGAAAAATCCTAGCAAAATACAGCAACAACTGTGTAGGTACAAGCCATTGTTATGCTGTGAAAGTGTGTGGAGTAGAAAGAAGACTCAGTTGTGTTTACTGGTTCTGTTATGGGGAAAGGCTGGCAAACTGAAAACATTTCATTGCAAGGCTGGTCTGCAGAAATATTCCTTCACTGAGCAGTGATGCTTCTCCTGTACTTTGAGGTCCACGGTAGATAAAGACCCTCTGTAAGTATGAAGCCACTTCTACTGCGTTCGTTTTTTAATAAAACCCTGAAAATGATTTCTGCCCCATTTGATGTGCTACTGGAGAATGTGCTAAAGAGGTTCAGGAGGAGGGCAGTCCTCGCTCGAGTTCAGTGCTAAGCTTTTATTCTTTTCTGCTTTGGTCCTTTGAAATGTGACATGTTGTGGCATGGCCTGAGGAAGCTACAGCCTGGGCTTTTGCTGATCCTCTTTGTGAACCTGTATGGGTGGGAACTGATGCTGAGAAAATTTTGCTTTCATGGGGAAGTTTCATAGAAACAAAGAGAGAATAGAGATCCCTAGCTGGAGCTGTCAGACCACACTTCTGAATTCTGCAGCAGGAGCACTCTGGCAAGTGTGGGACTACTATTAGCCATCAAAGGACACAGCTGCCTCTGAAGCAGAGTAAGAGTACCTAACTCTGCAGCCCCCATCACCATCAGTGCCACAGGTTTCAGACTGTGACAGCACATGCAGTCTCTGAACTGCAGAACATTAAGCATCAATTAGTAAACTATGTTGTCTACTTAAGGACTCAATACTTTTCCTATTAAATTGCAGGACTCCCTCTGAATCCAGTGCTGAGTTTTGAACTGTGATGGAAATAACCATTACAGAAAAAGTAGTCATTTCTTCCTGGAAGTTTAATCAGCTCAGTCATAATTATGGTACATCTGTTGTTACTAGATTATTTGCTAACACACATGTGCATGCACACACTCTGATAAAATAAGCACATGCTGGCATTCTTCTGAGATGTTGACAGAAAGGCAATACGTGCAGGCTGAGGCATGAGGCGTCCTCCTCTTCTGACTATATTGTTGTTTTAACTCCCTGCATTATTACCAAGGAGGGAGAACACAGCAGGTCAAAACCACAAGTCATTTAGCCTTATGGCTATTCTAATTTAGAATGGTTTTTTAATGCCTCATTACAGAAACAAAAGGAAATTCCTGCAATAGTGCTGAGCTGGCCACTGTGTATCATTTTTGTCCACTCAAAATGCTGATTTAATTCAAGCCCTCGTATGTGGAGTGCTATCTGATGAATTTTATTCCTATATACATCATCCTAAAGCTTCTGCTCTGTGTTTAATTTGCAGTGAGCAAGCAGGTTACTCTTTATTATTTACTCTAAGTCATAGATTTTTATTAGCAGATACCAAAGAACAGCTGGTTTGCTTTGTGCTTTACACAAATACTGAAACAATTCAACATGGAAATTCAATCAAAACACAATTTCACCATGAAAAACTCTCTAATGTTACATTGACCTTATATACTTCAATGATTGTATTATATACTATAAATAGAAAACCACCTATAGACCAGTAATAGTGTTTGTGGGAACCCTTAGATATTCTGTATCTAATTCTGAATGCCTGTGAGACAGTAACTTGATTAGTATTTAGGCTTCTTAAAGCCAACAGTACTGATTTTGAGAACAAAAATTATTTGAGACAAAACATTAAGTACCCCAGATTTGTTGTAACTGTTCCCTGCAACTCATTTCTGGATAGCACTTCCAGTCAGGAGCCTAAGGATACCAATTTAGACTCAACAGAACGCTAAAGGAGTGACTAGAAAATTGCAAACCTCTTGCCAATCTGCTGTGATGACTTTCCCACTGAACCCATATTCCAGATTCTGCATATGCTCATAACTTAAAATAGACCTGGAAATGGTAAAATGCTACAAGTCCAGTGACTAATGTATCTCCAGGTGTGTTCAGATCATCTGATCATTTCTGTTTACAAAGCAGTCTGCAGCACTGTTTAACGAAATATATATCAGTGTTGCCTTTCCCCTTGATAACTGTAAAAAGACAAAGCATGTTTTGTACCATCACCATAATCACAAGTTTATTACTTATGGAAAATAAATGCTTGGCCTATGCTTGGCACTGATCCCCTTCCAAGGTGATAAAGGGTAAAGCTACTTAAGGGATTGATCTACTAGACAGAAAATCAGCTCTTGCTTGCATGCCAGGAGAAGTTCTGTTAGCAAAATTCTGCACATCCTAGTTGGAGGCAATGATTTGGAATTAAAGCTGCATAAATAATAGCGGATTCATTATGGGATAAATCAGAATGTTTTGCTTGACTTCAGAATAAAGGATTAAAAGCTTTATTTATGGGTTATTTAACCTTTGTCGTAGGTCTTTTTTCTGTAATCATTGTAAATTTAAAATTGAAAAATGGTGTTTTAAAATAAGTAAACCATTGAATAGATATTAAAAAAATATTCTTATATGAAAATTCATTTAAACATTTTTTGTTTTCTATCATTTAAATATAACCTCTCTACTGAAGTATTCAAAGTAGCATTTCTGCTGAATGCACAGTTTGGTGGAGAAAAAATATTGTCATCTACTCTTTCTGATTTACTGCTGGTAAAAAGCTTACACTGGCAGAGAAGCTAAGAAGATCACAGTGGGTTGTTGGGTTTTTTTCTCTATACCTAGCTCTTATAGATCTGTGATTGCTTAAACTGGCTTGGTTTGCCTGGGTTACAACTGGGTGGCACAGCATGGGTGCCTGAGCCTGACCTGACTCTCAGAGGTGTGACTGTATTGCTGTTCCAAGACATTGCCACGGAGCACCGTCATTAACCGTCATTGGCAGGGCTGTGAGTGATTTTCAAATGGCAGTCTGACACAGACAATTCATGTGGGAACTGAAGAGTGGTTGATAACTTGGGTCAGAGGACCAATATTTTAAGCCCAAATATATAAACACTTCAGATTAAATCTAGCTCTAAGTACAAGAACTTTCCCTAGTCGTAATTGCATTAGGACTTTTCTAGCCGTAGAACTAGTTGGTGGTATCACTCTCATTTGTACCTGTGTAATTTCATTGCCTTCCTGAGTGATAGTTTATACAGCTGCAGCAAAATAAACAACAAAAAAAGTGTCAGAACAGCCTGCTTTTTCCAGGGGCTACTTTTTGTGCTTTGCTTAGTATATCTTTAATTTGCAAAATGTTAATACTCCACCATGTTCAGCATTACTGTTTTTCACAACCTAATGAATTATGCTGTGACATACATCCTGATAATTGTCCAACACAGCATCTTTCCCCTTTATATCCCATTACTCCTAATTACTGTTTTGTGCACCTCACTAAATAAGTATTCAACATCACTGCGATTTTTTTAAACCAATTAATTTTATACATTAATGCCAATGCATTTTTTTAACTCAAAATACACAAGTTTATAACTTTTAACCTTTATGGTATGATTTAACCTTTCAGGTGCTAGATCAATTTTGCTGCTTTACTCTGAATACTCTAATTTTGCTACAGTCTCCTGGTAATTGTAATGATGGGTACAATCACAGCACTTCAGATGTGAAGATACTAGAATTTCCTAGGGAAGGTGTATGTGCTTGTTTCTTTACCATGTGATGCCTTGATCTAGAATTGATAATTTTTGTGTGTCCTGGTAGCAGTGCAAGCTCTCTGCCTGATTTCCTGCTGATTTGGGGCTTTTCCTACACATTTTATGCTGGTGGTCATTGAGTGAGCAGCCTGACAAACACATCAGGGAATGTGTCTGTTGTTTCTGTATGTATGATCTGAATGTGTTTCTGTTACTTGCATGCCAAGCCACCGCATGAGCATTTGCACTACTAAAGACCAACAGAAAGGATAAGATAACAGAGACATCATTCAACATATCAAGTTCTCTGCTAGCCTGTTGTAGGACTTCAGACTTTCCTAATAAAATGCAGTCAATAACAAATTTTGTAGCTGCATTCATACCTGAGCATAAACAATAAGATGTGGGTGTAAAGTGGGATACAGCAAGCTGGATTTTTAAAGTGCATTGAAACCAGCTGAATTCTGTAATACAAAAGAGATGAACATTTGTTCTTGCCCTATGCTATAGAAGAAAAGAATCAATTTTTTATCTGGACCAATTAAGTTTCTGAGACACTCTTAAAGTTGTTTAATATTTAATAATATTAAAATATCCCTTATTGAATATTTATATCAATATACATATCTGCATCAATGATATTGAACAGATATTAAATAACTACTGAACAATTATTTGTACAGCTGGTAGGTAGAGATAGTTACTTTAATAGCCTGGGATGTCTCCTGTGAAGGAGCAAGCTATGGAGCCTTGTGCATTATTGCTCCCACAGCAGAGGCACGTTGTAAAAAGCACAGTTTATTGCTGCAAGAAATCTTGTTGACCAAACGTGGTATTCAGGTTTCATTAAAGTCAGAAATGAAAGTCCTAACGGCAGGTTCTAGGGAGAATCCTCTGTGAATTGGTATTGATCCTGGATACCCCATAACCATCTACATCTTGGGAGAGGCTGTAAATGTACAAGTCATTTTCAGTTACTGGGATCTAAATCTGTTCTGCAAGAAAATTAACTGAGAGCTAGTGTTCTGCTTTATTAATTATCTGTTATCTAAAAAGTACAGGCATCATTGCTAAAGACACTTCTGGGTATGGCACAGGGTGGGCTCAAGGTGGTTCATCAGCCCCTGTGGAGAGGGAGAGCAGTGAGGGAAGGGAGCGTGCGCCGCCTTTGGAGGAGGACACCCTGCCAGCCCTGGGGACAGGGGGTTTCTCAGGCCTGCAGGGCCTTGCCATTGTTCCAGTGGAGCTGTGGACCCTGCAGGGTGAAACCCATGGACAGTCGTTCTGCTTCTCATAGTTACTTTTTGTAACCCCCTTAGTAATTGTTCATAAACATTCTGGATGTTCAGAGACAAGTTTAAAAAAAAACACCAAAAAGAACAAACAACAAACCCCTGAGACTGATGTAACCAACTCTTGAAAGCAAGCTGGCTTGGAGTAGAGCTAGAGGTCCAGCTGTGAACCACACAGCTCAGCACAGGAGATGGGCATTATCCCAGTCACTAAGATCCTGAAACTCCTTAGGAGGGTCCTCAGGCCCCAGCTGGCCTCCACCTCTCTCCATCTTCCCAGTTGCACACTCGCAGAACTTGCCAAGGGCAAGGGGGCTCCCACAGGTCTGCTTTTGCAAGGCCTGCATGTTGTCAGGGTGCATTGCCATCATCATTGGGAAACCAAATTAGAGACGTGATATCTAAGAAATGTCAAGTCCTTGCTGTCCAAAGAGCCTTGACGAAGGAGGAAGGCTGCACCTCTTCCCCTACTGAAGAAGGGTGTGCATTCACAGAAGATGGAGGAGTAAATCACAAGCTCTCAAGACCATCTCCTGTTACCTGCATTTGCAATGTACCTCAGGGTCTTGCTCAGTGGCTGCAGCAGTTCAGTGCTAATGCAAAAAATATGAACAAGTGGGGACTAGCTCGGATATGCATAGGCCGTTTTGGATGGTGGGAGCACATTCAGCTTATGCCTACAAGAAGGTTTTCTGACAGGCTACTATGATGAAATGTTAATCAGCATATTTGTTTCTATAATATTTGCAAAAGCATCCCACAGGTTTCTGCTTTATTGACCTGCCATTTCCAGCATCCAATGCAAATCAAGACTAATGGTTGTGTTAACAGAAACTGAGTTCAGGGTAATATGATATATTCACTGAATTTTTACATAGCAATTAATTACATAGCTTTTTGGTAATAGACCTTATATATTTTAACACCCTCAGCTGTTATCAGTCATTGGCCCATAGATTTCTTTAATATGAGACTATCTGAATGTGTCAGTTATAAATTTTTCTGTATTTGCACAGGCTATGTCAATTCTTAAAATATGTCCAGTATTCCCCATGGTGGGGTGTTAATTGTTTGTATCCTTGACAAAAAATTAGAAATGTGTTTGCACTTACACATCCAAGCAGACTCATAAGCCAAGTAGTATCTTCATATTCAGCATAAAAGCAAAACTCCCAATGGTAATTTGAGTAACAATGATTAGGTGGCTGATTGATACATTAATTAATTATGTGAGCCTGGTTGTGGTATGTCAATTAACAGCTCATCATTTAAACTCTTAAAATCTAATTCTTTTTGCTTTCTCTATTCAGTTAACTAAGGAATTTAGAGAGGAAATTCTGCATGAATGCTCATGAATAGTAGAACTGTTTTCCAATTTAAAAAGTCTGCAACCAAGTAAATTTGACAGATAACAAGCAAGGATTGTTAGCTCCTTTCTAGCAATTTTTTTCCATAGTTGTCTTTGGACGTGTTAAATTGACATTAAATCCCTGCAAGACATAAGGTATCAGGTGGAATAAGTTATGGAAAACCAAGAAAGTTAATGAAATACTACATTCTGAAGGCTAAACAAAACTACAGACATGCACCTGTGTACCTCAAACAGTGTGTCTACAAGATGCTATTGTAAAATGCAGCGTGTTTTACAATACACAATGTGGATTACACATTATACCACAATTATTGCATGTTATCTTCCCCTCTTCCACTCAAGCTCAGAGCCATAGGCAGAAACACAGAAGAGACAAGTGATTCAGGCCCTGCTTATGACTTTGGTCACTACTGCGAATGCTCCTCTGGAAGCAGAGTGGAGTGGTCACAGTGGTGGACAGGTGGCAGGGACAGCAGCAACTGGAAAAACTGCAATGGTGATGTGAGCACAAACCAAACCACTGCCATGCACAGACACACTTGGCTGAATTGGCATGGACTCAAGAAGTCCAAGACTAATTTAAAAAAAAGTTGAGTAAATATTGAACTTTGAAGTTTGAATGTTTTCTTTTTCTTTTCATGATTTCTTTCAAAACCTTGTTTTCTTTTCAAAATAGATGCAATTTCTTCTAAGGATAAAAAATTAACAGGTTTATGACCTCAAAATTCTGTGAAGCCTTAGGAAAAATGGTATCAACCTAAACTATTTCTTTTCTCCCCATGTTGAGCCACTGAACTATAAAATCCATTATTTTCAGAGATCTGGCACTATAATGGGCCACAGGGAAAATCAAAGAGAATATTTTTAAAGTTCTTTCTGTGTCTGAAACGTATTAGAAGTCAGGTACTGGCAAGGAAATGAAGCATGTCTCTTCCAATGTTTCTGCATCTTCTTGCCAGAGTGCTTGATAAAGCACCAATCAACATAATTGCCTTTACATATTACTGATACAAAGAACAAAAAATATGTGCCCAAGTATGGCTCCCATTTTGTAGTGAGTTACTTATGTGTTCTTCATTGTTCTGTGTGCTGTGTAATCAGGAGCTGCATCTTGGAATTCACAACAACTCTCATCTATGCGCTGAACAGTTATGGGATTTGCTGCCATTTTTATAGGTATGGTAAGTAAATATAAACTGAGAAAGTGTCATAAAATACAAAACTCATTAGCAGATGCTGATTAAGGAGATTCATTATATAAGCTTTATATATTTTTCCATTTAACGTTTAGCTTTACCAGTTTATTAGAAAAGGCTTTATACGGGAAAGGTATGACACAGCAAATATAAAATGGCAAGGCAGAGAGTGAGGCATCAGAGATAATAAATGATTGATTCAAACCGAGCAGATTGCTTCACTGGGGCAGTTCTACCTCACCAGCTGTGGAGGTAGATGAAGCAAGATGCTACAGGTGTCCTCCCAAGGGGTGGTAACAGCAACGCATATTGCCCCTGTCCAGTGTGAGGTCTGAATGAAAGCAGCTTGCAGAAGAGACACCTAAGATCCCAGGATGTGTGGATATCAATGGAAACATAACTTTTGAAAAACGTTTACATCAGATCCTTGTTCACTAGAAAAGAATCAAAGAGGAATATTGGAAGAGATGATGTGGTTTGACCTACTGTGCTATGCGTAGCACTTTTATTATCATGAAAGTCTGTGGCCAGGCTCATTGGCAACGATCACTTTCAGCAGTCAAGAGATTAAGCTTTGTTTAATTGTACTTCAATGTTGTACAACTGCTTTGCTGGGTCATCCTGCAACATGTCAGGAGCTGAAGGGTACAGCAGACCCTCACACGGTGTAGAAGATAACGGAGACATTCAGAGGGCAGAGTGGGAGGTGCTTTTGAGGGGAGCAGGCTTTGTGGCCAGGGCCAAAGGGACTGACTTGAATGTATCCTACTAGCCCATTTTTCAGTCACATTTAGCCACCACATTTTCTTATTGCAGATATCAGCCTTCAGAGATGAACGGTTCAAGGAAGAGACGCTGCTGTCTGGGCTGCAGTTTCATTTGCAGTGCTGAACACCTGTTCCATGCTTTCACCTGCTGAACATGGGGGCTGAGGAAGGCTGCCTGTGAATCAAAATGAGAAGCAGGGTTTGAGGACAGAATATTCATGCAACAAATTACTGTTCCCTGAGCTTTGGCACGGTGAGCTGAGCTGCCGCAAACGTGGGCTGCTTTTGCAGTCAACTGCAAAAGAGCTAATGACTGTGTCGCCAGAAAAAGCCTGTATTTCTGCAGCTGAAGTTGTAAGCTATGGCTGTTACAGGCAGTGGTTTTGCTGCATTAGGAGCTACACATTCGGCTATAAAAGTAACCTAATTGCTGTTGGACAGAAGCGTTAAATACACAGTGAGTTCATTTCCTGCAGAACCGAGTAATTGCCATGTGCAGTTTTACACTTACAGGGTCAGATTTTGCTGTGTTAAAATTATACAGTTCAAAAGTGATTGGCTTTCCTCTAACACAGAGCAATTTGGCTCCAGCAGAGGATAACATAACCAGCAACACTATGCTGCAGCACTGACTCAACTGCAGTATTTCTCGGTTACTGGTCAGTATAAATCTACGGTTGAGGGCTTGATCCAAAGCCACGTTTCTGTCACTGGTTCCAACAGGCACTGACTCAGGACCTAAAAAAGAAATCCATGGTGAAAAACCAGAGAGCAGAGCATATGTCCTATACAATACAGCTGACTATTTCTATGCTCAGCAGCTGATAGTGTAGGGCTGCAATATTGATTTGTGTTACTGTATTTTATAGCTACTATGTTACAAGATTAATTTTGTGCTACTCAGCATCTGCTTTCTCCTTGGGAAGTTTTGTAAAGAATTTTGCTGACTGTTAAAGAACTAACTTTTTTTTTTTTTCTTGCAAACCAGCAAAACAGATCCTTTATAGCCTGCCCTTCCAAACTTCCAAAGCATAGCATGACAGATGCTCTTAAGATGATTATACTATATACTTACATGTGCTTCTGTGCTCACAGGCTAACAGGTAAATTCTTATTAGTACAGGTCACCATCCTTGTTCAGTCTTTCTTCTCTCACTTACTTTCAGCCAACGTTACTGTGATAGATTATTAATCTGTTAGGGTAGGCTTTGGGTCCTGTCTAAAAAAGTGATACAAATCTGTACCTTTTTTTCAAATTAATATTACCCTCTTCTTGCATTTACTTATACTTTTAAATGGGAAACAACTGGAACTGGATATGGGCAAAAGGGTGGAGGTTCAGTTCAATAAATAAATGTGTAAATAGTGCAATAATAAAAAATGTGTGGTAATACCATGAAAAAAATTTCCCCAGAGGGAATCTGTTGATTTAGGTGTCTATAGATATCAATGAAGTGATGTCTAATACTGATACCTAGTATCTTATCACTGAATTAATATGAGCAAGATTTTAAGTACCTCTGATTTGGCTGTGCCTCCCTTTGGGGGTAATTTAGGAGCTGGCAGTATGTGACGGTTGGCAGGCAATGTACTGGGTCTTTACTCAGCTTAACATCAGCCACTGCAATGGGCAGGGCTCACTGCAGAGAAGGGGAGAATTAAGTTGCATTGTTCCAAGGTCTGTCGTAAATTCTTCTCCTTTGCTTCAAAGGGAAGGAGCTGTGACCCCATTTATTTCTAGACAGAGCAGTTTGCTGCTGCCTTTGAGTGAGAGTGTGCTCCCTTGCACTGTGCGGCTCTGTACCCCTTCATGCCCGCGCTATGCAGTAGAACATAAACCTCAGCCTGTTCAGCTTAGCTGCTGAATTAAAAGCAATAGCAATGTGGATAGTACATGCTCAGTCAAAATAAGAAGAGGAAATGAAAGCATGGATGCTTCTTCAGTTTCCACCCAGGCTGTGTCTCAGAGGCAGGGGCAATGACAGATGCTTTTTAAGGAACCCTGAATGTATTTCTCATGAAGGTCTTTATATGGATGTTTCCTCTGCCTTGCTTGAAAATTGTTCTTATAGGTTTTTAGGGAGTGCCGCGTGGTGGTAGGGCTCAGAGAAGGGCAGAATTACAGCGCCAAAGGTTACAAAGGCTAAATCAGATCATCTCTGAACATAAATCACCATGCCTGAGGCTTCTGCAGTAGGAGCATGCTGACTTCAGCCCAATGAAGGTCTACTGCTTTCAGGTGGCAAAGTGCCCAAGAGCTAGGGCTGGATGACAAACTTTAAGGTGAGTTTTCTTTAGGAATCTGGAAGCACACAGGTTTTAGTTCAGAAAAAACAGGGTAACTGCATCTTGCCATCAGAAATCCATGTCTTTCTCGTAGCATAGGCTGTACACCAGGGCAAAGAGGACAATTCAATAAAGTTAGTAGTGTGTGAATGAAATTGCCAAGGTCCTTATCTCAAAAATGTACATGTAAGTAATCCTTCAACTCTAGAAACTGTAAATAAAGAAAGGTCAAGAAGCCTTGACAAGGGATCTATGGCAATGTACTATGATCTGGGTAAAGGCTGCTGTAAATCACTTTGTCTGATGATCACTCACAAGCAGAAATGGTTTAAAATCACTAAGACAAGAAAATCTTGGGAAAACAGACTGCAAACAGGCGGTAGATGGTGGTAAGTCTTGGGAAAGGAGTACAATCTATTTGTCACCACACCATAAATGAACACAGTTCTGCAGCAATAAATAGGCCGTAAGTCTGATTCTACCCTCAGCTAACAAGGCCCTTAGCGCCGGCCAGAGCTAAATCCACTACTGCCGGGCACTTCCTCCTCAGAAATAGTCTCTATCCATGTTGCCATCCTCAACTTTACAACAGAAGGAAAACCACTTTGGTTCTCCTAGAGTATTTTTCCATTTTTTTCCCAGTGTTATCTTCTTAACTTTTCAAATCATGAATGTAAATAGATTAATGCTATATGACCTTAGATGTCTAAAAGTTAGTGTCTGGAGCCTTTGTGGGTCACAGGGTATGCCCTTCTAGAGGCCAATTCACCTGATAAATGTAGCTGAACTGACCCCTTTCTGTTGAACACATTGAATATAGATCAGACTTTAGTCCAGATCAAGACTTCTAAATCAAGGTGTCTCTAATGCAGGTGTTTACATGTGTACTAGCTATGTCAGGTCCTATGCTAGTCTTTAGAAGTGAGGTTAATGCATCCAGTGGAGCCACAAGGGAGGTTCAGCTCACCCCAAATTCAACATCTCTTGATCAGACACCCAAGTTAATTTCCAAACCTCATTAACTGCATTGACCAACTCTCCTTTGACTGCAATGGAAATTTGGGCATTTAGCTCTGCTGTGTACATCTAAGTGAAATTCAAGTCCCTGAAAAATGGGTACTTGATGTTTTCTGAGATGTCCTAGGTTGTCAAAAATTTCCATGTATGAATGACAGGAGGACACATTGTTTACAGAAGACTTGTGTCCTTCTGGAGGGGTAGCAAGAAACCGTGTGGAATAACCCCAGGCACCTCAGACAGTAGCAGATCCTAATGTTTTGGCAACTGGATTGTTCCCTTTTACGCAGATGCTTGACTTCACATGAACATGAACTGTATCCATCCCCTAACTGCTTGCTGTTAGGACAAATCAGTCCCACCTGTTGTTACATTTGTTCTCTTTCATCTGTGGTATTGACAGACCTTATATCTTGAAAAATCTAAAACCTTTTTGTGGTGTTAACCCCTGTTTCTGTATATTTTCCATTATAAAATTTATTGAAGCCTTTCAGCTGGTACCAAAAGGGCCCCATTGAATTTTCTAGTGTGGGAGGCAAGTGCTACAGAATTCTTATCATCAACAGAGTGATATGCATTGGTCTTGAATTCAAATTTTTATAAACTTATCTACAAAGCTTACAATTACTGCAGGCTCTGTTAGAAATAAAATTTCCAAATGAAAATGATCTTCCCTAATCCATGCTGTGCATCTCCTTTTTGTTGCAAATATCATTCACTCCACGTACAGATCTCCTGCAGACATGTAGGGAACAAATATGCAGTAACAGAAGATAAGTTTGAATATGTAATTTCAGAAAGTTAAAACAGCAGGATCCTTGAATTAACATGAAAGAAGATTGACTATCAGAAGAAAACTGAAACACATGGTGATGGAGCACACTTCTTATTATTTGGGTTTTTTTAAAAATATATTTGTTTGATAGTTCCCAGATCTACTCTAGGTCAGGACTCTCAGTATGCTTATCATTATAGAAACAGCCTGAATGGGACCAGTGTACTGTCAAGTACAGCGTCTTACCTTCTTCCACTCAAATTAGCAGCATTAGGATGCAGCAGTAAACTTTAAAGGGATTATACAGAAGAGGAAGAAACCCAGAGTGGGAGCAAGACCTACAAAGATCTCAATGGAATGAACTCTGCAGGTTCCAGCACTTACGGAGAAGACTTGATTATGCTACTTGGTTTCTACCATTACATGCTTAAAAGACTGGATATCAGCACTCAGTGTGACTTGCCGTCTAACAACAAAATTGGAGAACAGGTTGCTGAAGACAAGATCTCCTAGAAGTACTGACGTTGCTTTCTGAAAGATAAGTCTCAATTACATGGCTAATTACCTGTAATTATGAAGGCCATGGTCATTAAGGTCAAATACTGAGACATTTGTTCTATATTCTGGCAAAGTCATCTTTCAGGAAGTCCTTTAGGCTTTGGACCACAGACAAGAAAAACAAACATTAATGAAACCATTGCAGAATATCTTTTCATCTTAACTCTGTGTTTGTTTCCTTTGATATCAGTGTTAGCAGTTAATAATGAGACAGGTATTAATTACATTTTTAAAAACTGGGTTTGATGTACAGGGGTGGAACAAACTGGTACTTATGCCAAGCACTGATGATAATTAGACATAACCTTATTTTAATCCTAAATTCATCCATTATAAAATGTAGCATCAGCGTGGAGACAATAAATCACTTATAGATAGTATAAAGGTTCATTTACCATTGCAGAGTTGATGTACAGGAGCCTCATCTGAGCAAAATGCTAAGTTATTGCAATGAAAATTAGATATTTGGGCACTTGTGAAAGTAGATTTGCACAAAACATTTCCTTTCAAGATACTACTTTTTACATACCTTCATTTACACTTGCTTATAATTCTTGAAGAAAATATTGTTCTGCTTTTAAAAAAAATGTATTTCAGCAAGGACCATGATACCGGATACAGAAGGAAGTGTACAATATATGCAGGCATGATGGTGCAGACATTCCCCAGGAGTTAGGATAATCCAGGTGTGGTGCTTGCCCTTTGCACTATGTAGTTTTTGAATGAATGGGACACAATAAACAGTACTGACAACTTAATTTTCACTCTCCTTAATGGTGTGGCCTAGGAAAGGAAAGGCTGGATATTTTGGAAAATGGGGCTGTCTAGCACATGTCATAAACCCAGTGGACCAGCACGTATCTACTCTCCTTGCATCACTTTCCTCTATTTATGCCTTTTTCATTCCCCCAGCCCCCCTGGCTCCATCTCCTCATTGCTGGCTCACTAAACCTGTCCCCGGCAATCCTTCCTGCGGACTCTCAGCCCCCACACCAGGATCAGCCATACACACTCCTTACACCATAGCCTCTGATTTTATTCTCTCCCTGGACATCTGAAGATAACTGAGGTCACTGGGGGTATGTAGTATCCTGTGATATTTGCCATCCTGTCAGGCAGTTAAGGGTAAGGTAACTAGGTAGGCTGAAACCTATGGCATTCAGTCAGTATTTTGGGATGAAGGAATGCTTCCCTGACACTTAACACCTTCTATTTGTTGGGTATCTTTTTTTTTTTTTTTTTTTTTTTTTTTTTACTTTGAGGTTTGCTTTTTCTTCTCTCTGATAGTGCTTTTCTCTATAACCATCATTTGCATCAGAGATTTGACTAACTGGTTCATTATCAGCACCTACATACTGTGTCCCCAACTTGAGCTGCAGGCAAGAGGAATAATTACAGAATGCTTGAGACCGTTCCAGGTTGTGTTTGGGACTGTGTCTGTAGCAACTGGTAACACCCCAGCAGTCCAGAAACACCAGGATACATGTGAGCATCACTCGTTGCCCACCCAAGTTGCTCTGCCTGGCTAACAGATTAGCATGCAGGCAGATGGTGAGGTAACTGGCTGGTTTGTGACACAAGACAGAGCGGGCGTTGCTGCAGAAATATGTCTGACAAAGCTGGGCTTGGCCAGTGAACCAGCATTTTGCACATAGGAACTTCCCGGCTCCAAACCTGAGTCTGGCATGTGTTGAGTGAGCAGGTTTAGTTGCTTCTGTGCAGTGGGTTTGAAGTCCCTGCTTGCACTTATTTGTCTGGCTAATTTGTGTGTTTTCATCTGTTGGTTCCTTGTTATTCAGATTTGTTTGTTAATTGTAAAGATTTGTGTTTCAGTCATATTGCAATAAAAGAGGAGCTCTCTAGTGGAACGCAGCAGCTGTTTGTATCAGCAGTATGCAACCAGCAACGATGCAGGGCAAAGAGCAATACCCTGCTCAAAAAACTTGGGAGAACAGATGGAAAATATACTACCCGAGGCTGTAGAAATCCCAGCTTTATAAAAACTATTGTAGGACTTTAATGGTCACTCAATGAGTCATGGTTTTACAAAGATAAGAGGCAGTGCCTCTTGGAAATCTGTGCCAGAACGGAGCTCGGGCCCCAGCATGATGTATGAGGTCCAGAGTCACAGATCATAAAAATAAAATTACCAAGGTTTTTCTCTTGAGGGCTCTCATTTGAGCATAGCAGGATCCTGCTTTGCTTGTGCAAAACTGTCAAGATTGGAGTTTGCAATGGTTTAATTTCCTCTGCACACAGTATAATCACCGAAATAACTGAGCTAGCTACAATTATTGGCCATGCAATTTCATGCATCCATGAAAATTTATTGAAGTACAAATCCTTGCATTTGCTCTAATTTGTGCTAATGAAAGAGGTTGGCACATTTGCTAGTAAGTCTTATGAAGAAGAAGATTCAGAGGGAATTCAGAGAGAATCACTGTAATGATTTCAAATTAGAATAATAAAATTGACTTTAACACATTAAAATTAATAAAACTGTTGTTAGTGATTTGATGTTTCACTACTCTGCACCTAGTGTGGACTATAAAGATAAATTTGTTTTTCAGGAGGTTTCTGGCAGTCCACAGTTGGAACTTTTGATCAAAGCAAAGCTACAGTTTTACATCTCAGCATATTTCTTCTTTAGAAATTTTACTCTGAAGGAATTATTACAAACTGTAAGAAAGTGTGAGTTACAGAAACACAAAGGCTATCCAGCTGCAGAATGATAACAAAGTTTAATGAACATTTCATTTAGAATTTGACTTATGATGTGATTAATGATGCAGAGTTATATTTTTCCTCCAGATGACAGTGTAATCAGAAAAAGTGATAAAGTTGTCTACTGTACTAGCGGTATGGATATAGTATCTTTATTTTTCATACCTAAATGCCACATTTGCCTGAAAGGCAAACATATTGTTCCTGAGTTCAATGAAGCTGGTCTACAAGGAACATACACATTATGCTCAGCCATGGAAATACATCTGTTTGTCCTTCTTTGTGTCGTACGTCACCGTAGTGAAAATCACTTGAAAGCAGAAGCTTTCAAACGTGCTTTTCCTTTGTGTCTTCACAAACACAACACATTCCTGCATGAATGAGGACAGAGGAGGCCAAGATGTACAAAACACTGCTGAAATTCAGCTGCATTGTATCCTGCAGCAGGAGGATGCCGCTTGTCCAGCAGAGGTGGGGACCACAAGACAGCATGCTGCAGGGGGGGCACTGGTTGGGGCACAGGAGGTGGGGGTGGGGGTACAGCTCTCAGTGGGGTGGCTAACTCTGGCTTGAAGTTGCACCCAATAATAAAATAGTGCAAAGATAACAGTGCAAAAATTATTCTGGTTGCAGTTGCAAGAGAAATTGAAGAGTCCTGCTTTGGCACCAGGTGGGAAGGTAGATGGGGATGGATGGCTGTAGGATGGCCTTTAGGAAACAGGTTGAAAAGAATGCAAAGCAGAGATGCACTAGTACTGCAGCAGCTCCTGTTTTCTCTCTCCTCTCTCCTTCCTATTAACCTCTAAATTCTCTCTTCCTCCATCTTTTTGCCATCTCCCCCTAGACAGCCCTTCATCTTGCTGCCTCTGTCTAAGTGTTTTCTCTGTCTGGCCAGACCAGTTACTCAGGATCCCCCTTGCTGTATGTGCACTGTCCCAGAACGACTGTGACTGTGATCTGGAAGTACATGGTCAGAATATCCAACTTTGTGCCAATAAATCACTGCTAGAAGAGCAAGGCCCACTCTCTGCTCCTGAGGGTATTTCTCCAGCCTAGATCCCAACCCTCTTTAGTTGCTAGCACAGTTGGTGCTGACAACACCTTGGGAATGAAATTTTTTGGCACAGGAGTGTTGCATATAAGAAAATCCATACAATCCCAGCCCTCTGCCTGGGGAAACTCAGCCACAGGGAAGTTTCTTTATCGTCATCCTCTCCGGCTGGCTCTTGCTGTAGAAAACAATTTCTTGGCATTAGATAGCCAGGCTCATGTCAGGATTCCTGGAAAAAAAAAGACTGGCTGGGTGCTTTTAGTAACTATTTATTTTCAGATAGAGTATATTACAGCAATAAATCATTTAAATTATTTACAGGGAGAGCTATCATACAATTGATTTCTCTTCATGTGAGAAACTGACTTGCAACACTGAAGGACTCCCCATTTTGTAGGAGGCAGCATGGTCACACACATGTATTTCAGTGACAAATGCACACACATGCAGGATGACAAACCTCATGGCCACGCTTTTAATGGTTCTGCAGACAGCTGTGAAGCTGCTCAAGCAGCTGCCTAAACTCCTATTCTCCCTTCAGTTAATTTTACTCTCACCAGAGAACTACTGTTCTCACGTTATCACCAAAGTTATCACACTAGAAGACTGAACTCTAGCATGACTTCACTCATCAGCAAGGCACTGAGGTGGGATTTAAAATCTTTTTTAGAAGATTTTGATCTGCTTGACATTATTCTTAACCAAACAGCATACATGTATTTCATAAAATGATCACGTGTACGTAGTGGTTTAGTGCTAGAGCTGTGGAAAGCCACACTGTCTGAACTCAGCTGTAAATCTTTGCCTTACATACAGCCTAAACCACATCTAGTTCTTTCATTAGCTATATATTAGAGATACATATTTCAATGACAAAACTGGAGGAAGGAAAAAGCCTTTTCAGGAAAACAGAATTCCTCCTGTTTTTTGGTGACAGTTCTGAGACAGAGGAGTCCCTTTGCAGGATTTTACAATTGTTTTTTGCCCAGAAGCCAATGTAGAATTGCTATCCAGTATCTACCAGAAATTCATACATAGTTCAGTATTTCACTCCAAGTCCCTGACAATCTGGATCAAGCAGCTGAGCAGTGATTAACAGCATTTATGGTTTCCTAATGCAAGCCAGAAATTGACTACAAGATGACTCCCTTTGCTCTGCTGAGATCTTGGATTTGCTTGCAACCATAAGGTAGATGGAAGAGGCAGTGACTAACCTATTCAGAGACCAGGATGTACAAGAGCACTGTCTTCTGAATATGTTTTGAACCAATTTGTAACACAATAGCCTAGTGTTGCAAGAGTTATTTTATAAAGCTTATTTTTCAGACGTTCCCAATCTCTTTGAAGTTACAAATCCTATAAATACAAATGCCTTTGGGATTCAACAGTTCAGCAGTTGAAAGGGTCAGGTATGAAAGTTATGCTCTCTAGATGTATATAATGGCACTTTTTTGAACATTATAAGACAGAACAATTTCTGTCTGGGACTTCTCATTCTTCCTTTCCATTTTTTGTTTCCTTCTCCCAGAGAAAAAGCAGTGTATCATGACTTCCTTAGCTGTCATGCAACACAGTAATGTTGATGAAGATATTATGGTAGCATGTGTTGGATATGCATGAGGGGCATCAGAAATTTGAGAAAAAGTATTCTAATAATGTTTCAGGGGGGGTGAAAGAGCTGCTTGAAACAGTTGATTTCTAACTCTTGTCTTACAAAGATATGTGTCTCCCTTGCCAGGAACTCAACTGCATAAAGCAGCAAAAGTCAACTAACAAAAACCTAAAGAATCTTTAAGGTATCTGAGCTTTAATAGACATTTTATCAAGATTTTCTGTGACTCAAAGTGAGAAAGTGATAAAGTACATATTATGAAGGGATATAGGTCTTGCAGAGTTGCAGGACAAAAACCCAGTATCTTCATGGTTGTAAACTTTTTATTTTAAATGTCAGATTGAACTGATCCACATTCATGCTGTGCCTTAGATTGGAATGTTTGGGCAGAAAATACTACATTTGCAGAAGACAAGGATTCATTCTCATCCACCCTGCATACCACCTACCTATCTGCTTGGTGGATTAAAATTAGAATAACTCCTGTGGGAGAAGGATTAGTGAGCAGAGAAGAAGAAAGTGGCTAAGGTACTTTATACATAAATTTATCACCTAACTGCACTTTATGACTTACCTATTCTCTGTCAGCAGCAGCTAGAGTGCTGCAAATTACTTTGTTACTAAAGAAATAAAGATCCATGTCTGTTCCACACCAATCTGTCTCCTGCTTCATATTCTTCAAGGTGGTGATACTGCTTAAAATAATAGATACAATCTGGCTGCAATATAAGATTGAAATTAATTTTAATTGTTTAATGGATCTGTTTTGAAAAAGTGAGCTGAAAATTCTTTTTTCTGATAACTACATCTCAATAACCTCTTGCAACAAAATGGATAGATGGTCCTTAGTTCACACCAAACTTCAAAAAAAATTATTATATTTTGTAGTACAGGTCAATATTGGTCACAATGGCTGCATCAAAATTACGTTCTTCTTGTTATGGTTTACTTCCAATAAAAATAAAGAGGGAGCAGGGAAGGAATCACTCCCACCCAGCACTCCTCTTGAGCTACTCCTGGTACAGTTTATGCCATAACCTGGGTCTTGCCCTCCCTGCAGGAGAGTGTGATGAGTTGACAGGGTGGCTGTGCCCTTCTTCTGGACCTGGCGACACACAGAGTAAGCCTCGTCCTCCACAATTCAGCAGCACAAGGCTCCCAAACAAGCCCCATATTGGCGCCTGTTGGACAGAATAGATTGCACGCATTTTTCATGGATGTGTAAGATGAACTCCAACAGGAAAACCAGATTTTCTCAGCTCCACCATTCCAGGAGGTCCAGCCCTAATGATGTTGTTGTTATAATTGTCTTACCCTAATTGATGTTTTCAAGAAGATTGAGCAATGATCACTTACAGTATTGACAAGCAAACGTATTTATGAAAATCAAATCGATATGTGACGTAGAGACATCCAATTTCACATATTTCACTTGCAAATTGTTCCCTGACAATTTTATTTACTTTTTTATAAAATCCCTCAGCTTTATAGAAAATCAATTCCCTGTCATCTCAATCTTGTCTTATAGCTCAGCATGCCCTCAATTTATTTTTCTAGTGCTCCCTATTAATAGGGATGTACATTAGAAATAGCTGTAAAAATATATGCTGTGCTTTTTTGCTGGAGAATATCTTAGAGAAGTTTGATGAAATTATATTTAAAGTGAGTGCTCTAAATTTTAAATTTGTGTAATTTATGTGTCCAGGGTGACAGATTAATCATAGGTGCCTGTATAACATAAAACTCCAATTAAAATAAACAAAAATTAACTTGTCAGAGTTGTCATGTATGCAAGAAATTAGTTTGAGTAATAAAAGACTTTAAGCCAACTTTTTCTTATTCTCTTTATTGTTTTGTTTTTGTTTGTTTTGGTTCTGGTTTTGTTATAAATGCTCCTTGCCTTAAATCAATGGAATTAGTGGACTACAGTTTACCATAGGTAGTTATATATTCCCGAAGAGACTGAGGTGAATAAGAAATAACGATGACTGCTAGCCTAGTATGAAAAATCCATAACAATGATCTGCAAAAGAGAAGAACAGTTTTGGGGACTTCAAGCCAATGGGTTAATGAAAAAGCAGTGACATTGCAAGTCTGGAAAGACCATGTTAAACAATAGCAGTGGAACACGTAATGGGAAAATTTGGGTTTGGTGGAAGTCATTGCTATGGAAAATAAATTATTAAAATGATTTATTTTTGAGCGTTTGAGCTTATCTGACAAGCTATAATCTTCAATTGATAAAAGTTTCCTTCTCCATATCCCCAGCTAGTAAAATCAGAGGGGTGGCTCTTTATCTCTTTTCCTGTACCCTCCACTTATACTTTCTTATCAATTTTAGCATCTCCAGCTCCCCGGAAGATGGGAAGAGAGGTGTTAGGAGAGAGAAGAGAGAGATTATGTCCAGTCTGGAACTGACTAGAAATAATTTGGGGGGAAGAAATAGAGAGAAGAGGATGAAATAAATAGGCAAGAAAGTATGGCCACTTAATATGGAGGAGAAAAATCACGTCTGCCAACTTTCACCAATTAAAAGTGAATCTAACTAAACCAAGTTACAAAAGATATCTCCCTTATAAAAATCATTATAATGTATAATGTTATTTGAATAAATAAGATAATGTTGGGAGTTCAAAACATTTGCATTCCAGTAAATCCTAAATTTAAAATAACGCCATATATGAAAGAAGGAGTAGAACTTGAATATTGCCTTCAATTTTAACAATTTTACAATGAAATTAGTATCTAAAGCCAGCTCCTGTAGGTAAGTACAAATGCTAACAGGAGAAACTGACTCTCCCATCAACCATTGATCCACAAGCAAATATATAAAAGCAAAAGAAAAACTCAAGTATTGGTCAAAATATAATGATAGTGATGTTTTAAAACCCCACCTCCAAGCATCTAGCTAGGAAAGGGAAGTCCTTTGCAAGTGGAAATTTTCACACCAAAAAATGGAAATTAGGAAATTTAAATGAAGACAAAAAATGGAACAAAGCAAGAACAGCTATGTTATTAACAGTGACAAAGCATGCTGTCTTAATCTTCAGCAGACCTTTGCCATCATGATAACAGACCAGAAGTACCTAAGTAAAATCCTAGCTATGGTCCAAAAGTATTTTCAATCCACACAAATTATACTTATTTAAAGACTGTACTTACAACTCCAAATGAAAAGTACAAAATAAGTACATTGCCAGCCTGGTCAAAACAGCAAGCTGATGATCAAATCTTAAAATGTGAACCAATGTTGTGATAGATTAATCATGGCCATGGAGTATGAAGGAGCTCAAATAGGAATGCTCTGACAGTCCATAATAAATCAGTCCAGAGCTATATGCAGAGCTAGTAAATAAGCAGAAGTCCAAACGTAGAGCATATGAGTCAGGCACAGAATAAACCATCAAATAATGTATATAAATATGGAAATTGTAAGACAGTTGCATTAAAATGTTACAAAAGCAAATGCAGAAAAGCAAAGATAGGAGATAAAATGAAAAATACAATGTGAGCACTATTGCCAGCTTAAGAAGGACAAAAATATTTCCAAGTGCTTCATCTGGAAAAGAATACTGACAGCTGTTATGAATGGGGAGGTAATGACATCCCTGCAGCATGGGCACAGCGGTCAGGCGAGGATGGCCAACAACAGCGCTTGGCCACTGGAAGAGGGAACGTGTGGTCAGCAAGGCAGGACTTGCATGGATCGGCAGAGGAGCTGCTGGCCACCCAGAGCCCAGATGGGAGACAGCAGGGTCAGACTGGGATCACAGATCCTTCAAACAGCTAGAAAGTGTAGAGTCAGTATAGCTAGAACTGGATAAATATGAATTTTTTTTGGTGGAAATATTGGGATATGGGCCCTGGAAAGGCAAAATCCTTGCAAAACCTGAGTGCAGATAATAAATCAATTCAGAAACACTGTAACAATTCTCAAAACTTAAAAATACCTTCCATAAACCACAGATATTTGTAAACTTTCAGGCATTGATTGAGCAATGAATGAAACAACCATGGTTTCTTCAACGCGATGCATGTATCCCATATGTCAGAGAACTAGTGACCTATTCTAAAATACTTACGATGTGAACAAAAAGGCAAAGATAAAAATGATGACACAGGGGCAAGAGATGAGGCCCCTTCCTGTGAAAGGGACAGCCTCCAGTTTTTCCCTCAGTGACACTAACACGGGTAGAATAAAGGTAGACACAAACTGAAAGAAATGTCTTGCAGTGTCGTTTGTGCATGAAAAGTTCAACCAGCTCTTTCAGGAGCAGGAAGCCATTCAAGTAGAATATGACTATAAATCACTGGAGGGCATTTCTTAAAAGCCACTGGAAGCTGCTCCAAAGTACTTTCAGCCCACGCGATGAGAGCGCAGCACTGTTATTTTAGATGTATGCTGCAAGAAAGGGAGTGCTATTACTGACAAGCTTATCCAGGGAAGAACTGTAGCATTAAAGGAAAGACAAGTGAATAAGAATACAAAATTGTAACCCTTCCAGAAATATAAAAGATGTGATAACACTACCATTGAATAATAAATATTCCTGTCCCTTTTAAGAAAAGGTCTGAAGAGAATCACATGAAAAACCTAAGGCAAACATTTACAAACATTCATAACATTTTTCTCTCAGGCTGTTTGGTCAGCAGAAGGAAGCCCCAACTCCTGAAGTGAAGGCTGATGTGAGATGAGTATCCAAGAATGTGTCAAACTCTACATAGCAGTCAAACTGTAATGTCCAGACTATTAAGAAAAGAAATTCTCTATTCCAATACCGGCCCGTACCTGGAAAGCTTAGGCACCCTGTGTATCAGCAAACAGCCCTGAAGACCTCTGAGATCTGGTAAGCAGATGTGATATATCCAGGAGAAATCCAGGCAAGCTACAAAAGGGAAAATAAAAATGTACAGCTCTCCTGATGGTCCTTGGAGTGAAGGGAAAACAGATCTTGTGATCACAAACGCCTCATTAGAGTGGGCGGATTTCTTGACTGCCACAGTGACAGATGAAGCAATGAGGTTTTCAAGTACATTTGTTATCACAAAGTATTATTTCAGACAATAACAACAAATGAAAATATGAACCATTCAGGGTCAGAAAAAATGTTCATCTCGCTCCTGCTCCTGTAAGGTCAAGGGGAAATGCTTAGAGGAGGTCAGGCAGAGGTAATTCCCCAAAAGGTCCCTTCACCTTAATATAGCCTGGGACTTCCTAAATGAGAACTGTTGCTTTTGTTTATTAGCCTCCAAAGAATTTTGCTTTCCATGTGTTTTGATTTATAGTTGGAAGACTCAGTTGTTACCTTTCATAATACAGCATGTCTGTGTGCGTTTGAAGTGTATTATCTTTTCATTTCTCCATCTTCTCTTTTAAACGCTCTTTCAGTACTTCACTGTTTTCTCTGGTAACTGCTGTTGGTCTCGTGAACTTTCTCATGTGTAGTCAAACCTTTCCTGAAGTACAGTGACTCATACTGACACCATATTTCATGAGGCTTTACTAACGTGGCTTAGACCAGAAGACTAACCCAATAGGTTTTCAGGTGAAATGTGCATTTCTCAGAAACTCAGAATAGCACAGAGGCTGAACAGCTGGAATATTTTTGGCTGTGATGTTTCAGTGCAAATGAAAGCATATTTCTTTTTCTTGTGCCAAAGTATTGCGGGGACTCTACCCAAAGCAGGTCAGATTTCACTGAAGGTTATACTTCTGTCTTTTATCTACTTACAGTGAAGAAAATAGTTCCTGCATAGTGCAAAGTACCAACAACACTGTAAAGTCATTCCCTACCTCTTTGCGTGACTGTTATAAACTGTCTGTTACATAAAGCATGAACACTGAAAAGTCAGTTCTCAGATGTCAACATAATAGACAGCTAAGAAATGTCTTGTGTGAAGGGAAAGATTTTGTACATCAGTGAAGAACAATGAGATAATGAGTCATGGATGTCCTGCATGAAATGCCTTAAGCCTATTATAAGGCTTATCCCATGCTAACCCCAAATTATCTCACTAGATCTGATGGTGGGAAAGGGGGAGATGTTTGTATATTCATCTTGGAAGAATTTTCCATCGGTGTGATGCATAAGTGGGTTTGCTGGGAAAAGAGAAGAAAGAAAAGTCATCTAATGTGTGGCTGTAGCCTTCAGGGATGCAGTTAATTTTCTCAGTGTGCTGTTCATTCCTCCTGCAGCAGAAAACGTGTGCACACCTTGTGAGGAACCAATACACTTCATTGATTCTTTTTTTAAGGGATCTTCACGATTTTGGAAGTCCTTTAAATTTCACAGGTAAAAATCTTATCACAGCCACTTCCTCTTTGTCCTGCTCTGGAGGCAAAAAGAACTCCAGGGTGGCTCTGGGGAAATTTTCCAAGCAGAGCAGTGCTGAAGTGCATGGTTTTCTCCTTCTCTTTACAGCCTGTGGACTTGTCTTGCTTTACTTTGGGAGCTGGTGCAAAATCTGGGAGATGAAAATAAAGGGCAAAGCCCTCCAGTCTTAACCTGAGTCTTCAAGGAGACAGAGAATCTGGGTTTCACTGGCAGTTATCATACCCTGCTATGTCTCCGGTTTTGCCTACACTTTCCTGCAAATTTCACAGCAGCCATTAAGACTACCCCTGCAGAGCACCTCTGTTTAACCCCCCTAATCTCCCCAGGCTTCCAGCCTGCAGCCCGGCAGACTCGCTGGTACCTCCGTGTTGGCTCCTCTCAACACCCAGCAGTCAGGCGGGAAGCTGAGCAGCAAACAACAGCAGCAGGCAGTGGAACAGCTAGTGGCACCTTCCATCCCTTAATCAGGTCACTCCAGAGACCCAAACCATGATCCAACCATGGGTAACGGGGATTGGGAGACAAAGCTGTTCCCCAGGTCCTGCAGACACTGCTGCTGGGCAGGGAACTGGCTTGGGGGATGATAGAAATGATGAGATTTCTGCACTGCAGGGGGAAACTGGTTCAGCTTTTGAAGCTCCTCATCAAAAGAACTTGAAGCACTTTCAGTGTTTAATGCCTTAACAGCTCCATACTGGCTTCTTAAGTGTTAAGTACTGCAGAAACGTGAATACTTTTCTCAGCAGTTTTGCTGTGTTTGCAGTTCTTATGAAGGCATTGCTATCTCTTAGTAATTAAAGTGAATTCTATATTTCCACAGCAATTTTTATTTTGACCCTACTTATTTTTTCCGGATGGGGTATCTTTAGGTGTGTATCTTCTTTGAAAATGCAGGTTTTGATTACACATTTATAAGCATGTGTCCAATTAACGCAAGAAAATTCCCAAATAAATTTGAATTAAGCTCTTCCCAAGTTTCTGAATCTGTGAATGTGCTTCTCACCTGTAGTTCTTACCACACCTGACAAGTATATTTGTGTGGACAACTTGGAGATCACAGAACAGAATGCCATGTTTATGATACAGAGTATGCAGATGAAGAAAAGTATTGGACTCCTGAATTAAATGTGGTTTATATTTCAAAAAATAGTTCTATTTTAACACAAATGCAATTTTGAATTTCAGAACCTTCTAACATTTATATTTCTTACAGCAAAAACATTAATGTTAATGCAGAGATATTTTTTCCCCCATTTTCCCGTAAGTCTTACACGGGGTCCTTCTAGCTGTGATGTTAAATATTTTTTTTTTCAGGTTGGCTTCCCAGCACCTGGCAGAAAATGAGGCACACAGCTTTAAACAAGTAAGAATTATTTACAGACAAATTCCACTTTACTGTCGAAGATGAACAGAGAAACTCTACGACTCTGACGATGTGGATTATCTGCTGCATGCGGTTAAGCAATCGAAGTACATTGGGGACTTACTCTTCTGTTCATTCAAGAAATTCACTGTGTCTGTTTTATTCACCAGCCGTTCAAGAATGTGAATAATTGTCACTTTTTTCCCTCAGCAGACTCAGCTGATGAAATAAAAACAACTAAAGCGATTGCTTTCACGCAAATTGGTCTGTATCGCCTTTCAACTATCATGCTAATGTGTTTATAGAAAAAGAAGGCAGAGAGAAGGGATCTAGTTTTTTTCCACGGTTGCTGCTCTCTCTAAGCTTTTGATTGACCTCTAAGGAAGACATCGGGTCTGTGTTCGTTCACATTTCCTGAGACCTTGTGGAAGTCTGACAAGTGTCGGGGAGGAGACAGAAGTGCCCCTGCCCAAGGCAGGTTGGTATCCATGGCACCCCTCTTGCTTTCTAAGTGGTTCTCAGGGATGAGCCGGACCCTATTAACACATCTCCAGCCACTGTGGAAATGATGCTTAACTGGTGCCTAAGGAAAACTCAGGTCTGAAAATTAAAGCAATTGTCCTCACCTGGAACTGCTGGTTCAAAGCAATGGTTTCCTTTTGTCACACCTGCACAGCATCATCTTCCCTCACATAGCTCTGATCACTCTGCTGCTCACCAACCTTGAACTTTGTGTCCCTTTTTCTTCTCACTTAGCCCTGGCAAGTTTTTCCCACCTTCACAGATAAAAGCATCTATGCCTTCCAGAGATTTAATCTCTCATATCATCCAGAAGGTTCCCCATCTTCTTCATAGTTAAACTGATCTCTTAAATACTCACACCTGGATTACAGATGGGTGTCTGAGGAGTTCACCATTGGTTCCTCAGTCATCTTCTAACTCTGTCTACATGTTGGTTGTTGGTCTGGAAACTTCTCAGGGCAAGCATCTGCTTTACTTAATGTCTGGGAAATGTTGATCACTTCATAATCTCACAACCAAACAACAGACAACTATGTCTGTGTAGCTCTCTGTCGTTACCGCATATTGAAGCTTCTCTGGATACATCTGGGCTCCTGAATGCACTGCAGAGCAAGATCCTTGCTTTTGAAGCAGGGATAGAAATAGAAGAGGGGCAGCAAACTCACACGACAAGGAATGGAGAGGAAGCTCAGCAAAGTATACTTGTGAGGTTGAGTTTTTGTATTGAATGCCACCTGCACTGCACAGAGAAATTTTAGACCGAGGAAGGAAATACACAGGAATGGGGCAATAACTCAAAGCAGAAAATTTAATAATCACATCATCTATAAAAATTTTCCAATAAAACCATCACTAAATCTTCATTCACTTCAGCTGGGACCTTGCCGGTCACAACAACTTTGAGAGAACATCTGAGGGAATCTGACTCTTGCTTTATAAACAAGGACACTTGTACCAGAAGTACCTTTGTGCCCAGTTAGGTTTTTTTATTCAAACAGTAAAATAAATAGGCCAGTCTAGGATATTTAGGTGCTGCAGTGAAGCTTCCTGTGCAGTCTGAAGAATGAGAGACAATTCCAGAGAGCAGTCCCCCACTTTAGGGTTTGAGGAGGCAAGGGGTGCTTTGCTCCTGGTGGGGATGCCTCAGCTAAACCGGACTAATTTGGGCCTATGTGCCCAATCAAAATAAATTACCACAACTAAAAATGTAAATATCATTGAAGATCTCTCTTCACATTTACACTTATATACTGTACATATCCAGCATATTTACATCAGTGCAATTATTGCAATACAGAGCCTTGTACACATACTCTAATTACAATAAATTAGTGGTCTTCTCAGATTAAAATCTTTCACAAGCAACATAAACTGAAGATGGTGCCCATTGTCCTGAATACAAACCTTAGCTCATATTACCAGAGCTTTTCTAAGTTTTTATAAAAACTTTGATGGATTTTAACACACTTTAGCAAGATCTTGGCTCAAACGATCTACACTCTGCAATTAGTTGATATAAATTTTCAGGATACTTTTGTGTTGAGCACAACACCACACCAAAGTCTGAAACAGGAACATCTTCCTGCAGCAGCACCTTCAGCGATTCCAGGATGAGTTACAAACCCAGCCTTCACAGCCACAGCCTGTAAGAGTTCAATATTGTCCGTGGGTTAAACACAAAGGAGAATATAACAGACGCTGATTAATAGTTTACATGTGCACAGTTCCAAAAGCAGCAAGAGAAACTAAGCTATAATAACATATTTGTTATAAATTTTTTGCTCAGCTTTTTGCTGACATTTACCTACGCTTCTTAATCTATTTTTTTTCATTGCAACTGGAAAGAAAAAGATTTAAAAAATCTCTGCACTTTGTATCTAGCATAGGTCACTTGTCTATGTAATAACAAATTATAGAGTGAGGTAGGGTAGAAAAGTTAGATCAGTGACTCTGTAGTAAGTACCATGGTGCATTGATGCTTCCAAATCTGTCTCTCTTGATATATTCAACAAACCTCATTTAAAATTATCATGGCAGTGGCATTTCTTTGTGGAATGTAGGCATAAAGTACCAGGTTGCTCTCGATCACAAGCAGATATTCATTCCAGCATCACTGTCACTCATATTTCACAGTTGTATTGCCTTTTCTCTGACTGGGTTGGCAAGTGAGTAAAGCTACAGCTGCCTGTCTTGGACATCTTACCAACTAAAGCCTGGACAGTGAAGCTCTTAGTTACCATGACAAACACAGCCTTGTCACCGTCTGTATCACTTAGAAAGCACAGCTGACCCTCTGTTCTGTCCTTACTCATCAGGTGTAATTGCTTAGTGATAAAACCAGAAAATAAATCCTGCACTTATTGCATGCATGTATATATGCCTGACTCTTCTACAGTCAAAAGTTCTCCCACTTTTGTCCAGTTTATTGCTCTATGAAAATTTCTTGCCTTTGTTAGAAGGTATAGTGAGTCCTTAACTAATCTTTATTTTTCTTTTTATGTCTAAGGAGTTATCTCCAAAGAGCAGCAATACTGTAGCAACATTTTCATCTTATATTAAAGCCAACAGTCAGGCATCTAAAACAGGAGCTCAATGTTTTTAGCCACCTCTGCAAATATTGCAGTTCAAAGTTCATTGTACAAATGAATAAGAATTAACTATATAAAGAAGGGAGAAAAGTCTGGATATCAAATTCAGGCTTAACATAGCTAAAGAAAGCCCAAAGAAGACAGAGCAGCTCACAGAAAAGCTTCTACCAAGAACATCTCTCCATCCTCCTCACCTCACCCCCCAAAATCCCACTGCTGTCAAGGACACTGGGTTCTTTCTCTAATTCAGCCCACTTGCTTTATTCCATGGCTATTGCAGCCAGGCAAGCATTTCTCAAGCCAAACATCTGATGAGACTGTCATGGGCAAGGATAACATTTGAGCTGTGTAAAGCTAAAGAATCAGGAAAGAATCTGCAACCTAAGGAAAGTTTGTTATTGCATCTTGCACACAGCTGGAAAACCCCATCCCTCTAGTAGCTGAAACAGTTTAATTAACCCTGACTTGAGCTGCTCTCTTATTACACTGGTCCTTGATGAAACCATTTCACAGCACTTTCCTCTTGGCGTTTACTTTAGTGCATTACTGCTAGGAGGAGTATTTTTAAAGCATTTGGGGTCAGCTGCCGGTTCCTCCTCTCCAGCATTTAAGGAATGCTGAGTAAGTTGTTCTTATCTGTTAAACTCATATTATTGCCTCTGGTTTACAGCAGTTACTGTGTAAACTGACAGATCCCACTTAGGCAACTCAGGCTCATATTTTACACATGGCCTTCAGATCTAATGAGGGAGGAAAACAAATGTGCCAAAATGTAATTTTCATTTAAAAAAAAATAAATATCTGTCTTCCATCAGAAGCTCATCCTTGAGGAAACTGGTGGGTCTAGGAAAGAACCGTCAGGCTTTTCATCTCCAGGTCACTGGTGCTGCTTGTAGCACCATCCAGCTGCTCCCTGGTAATGTTGGTCCAACACTCCCTGCAACAGGTGGTCAGGCCCAAATCACTGGGAAACTGCTAACGACAGCCTCAGCACACACGTTAAGGAATTCAGCTCTCCCCCAAAATATTCATCCCATCAGGTCAGAGTTCAAATTGGTTAGGAGGAGTAGGGGAGGAGACCTGGATAAAACAGTTCTGCGGATATAGAGGAGATTTTACTTTCCAAATACTGTTAATTTAACTCCTTTTACTTAACGCCTGGCTGCTTTCACATGCACGAACTCAGAAATGTTTATTGATGCCAGTTTGTACTGCACTTTAGCAATGTACATAATCAAACCCCAAGACTGCTTTGAGCTTCCCCATCCTTTCTCTTCTGTCAAAGCTATAATACTGAGTAAGAACCACTTTAATGTATTTTGAGAAAACCATAATTTCTCAGAAGCAATCCCCTCTAATGCTATATTTGCTTTTGAGTGAAGGGACAATAACAGATGTAATCCACTCAAAAATTATTAGTTTGGTAGAAGCTATTTGAGCCTCTGAGGTTCACAAAATACATTCGTAAGTTGAGCCACTCCCAGCTCAGCCATATGGAAGCAGAACAACTCTGTAGGTCCTTCCTGTAGTTTTATTAAAGCTTTTGTAAAGTCGGGAGCCTGTGCAAAGACTGAATGTGAATTTGGAGTGCAGCCTTTATCAAGCTGTTTCGCTTGGGTATTTGCAAGGTGCATATGTCCCATTTTAGAAAACTAAAACCAGGGTTTGAGATATTGCCCTTGGATTGTTCCTCTTCAACTCTTATTTAAACAATAACCAATACCAAATAACCAGGAACGAAAATAAAGGCAAAGGAAAAGGCAACAAATCTCTTCCCAGCTGTCCCTGGAGGTGCAGGAACTGTGATGCCCTGTGCTGTGTTGCTCCATCTCTGATCACACTTTTTGCACCAATAATCATTGTAACACCTCCCTGAAAGCCTTTACTGGTACTTTGGCAAGTCCTCTTCTTTCTGGATCTGTGGTTCAACCTCCTCTTTGCTGCACAGAGTATCACAAAAAAAGTAGAGGAGATCCCCTTTCCTGACGTAGCTGCTGTTTTATTCTCTCCTGTGCTACCCAGTGGGGCAGGGCAGGGCATAAATGGCCACATTTGCAGTCCAAATTCTCCCTTTCTTAGAGACACGGCGTTGCCTTTAGTCTTTACGCAATGACCATCCCAACACCATGCAAGGCATTGCTCATGCTGGTTTTGTGTTGGCGGGCAGGGACAGACAAACGGTAGCCAGCCAGGCACAGAGTTGGAAAGCCATAATCAAACGATGCTCGATTCCCTAGGAAATCTAGGAAATTTATGAACCAGCAAGATGAATTTATTGTAGTTTAGTATTTGAGACCGTGTGGCTGAGGTGCTTCTGAAACAGTCTGCAAGTAAATTTAGCATCTCATATGGAAAAATGGCCGGAGTCAGCTGAGATACACTGCACCTAGTGGTATTCTTAACCAAGCCATAACAAGGCAGTGAAAGGCCCACTTTGTTCCGCTTAGTTGTCTGTAAAGCATTTTGGTATTTTGAGAAGAAATGCAACGCATTGGCCCTAAAGTAGTATGTGTGATCTGATTTAGCAGAGTACATAAATCACTTTTGGCAGTATAAGTTCACACCACGATAACATTATAGAACATGGGGGGTTTATTTTTAAAAGTAGAGATTAAAGATGAGCTGAGCAATTAATAAAAGGTTACAGCTCCAGATGGCCTGAGCATCAGTGTCAAGCACTCAGCATATAGCCACCCATGGTAACTGATTCATGGGGCAGCTGGCATTACCTAAACTTGGGGCTTGGGTACCGGCTTAAATACCTGCTTAAGTCTTGCATAGCATCCAGCTACTGACATTTTTAATTGCATCTTTCCAATACAAGAATGGGCGGACTTCTTGCTCCTTTATATTTACCCAAAAGGCAAGGGAAATAGGCACAGCATGAGGATTTCAATAGTCTTTTTCCAGAGATAAGAGAAGGGAACATGACCCAGATTGTCACTCTTTCTCCCTGAAACCTGGGCAAGGAGGCAGTCAAGAGACGGATAATTCAAACGTTACCAACTCCCAGACAGAGCCTGGAAACTAGAATTAAGGCTGGAAACAGTCCTGAGCCATCAATCTTTGATGCATCCAGTATCCAAGGAGTCTCCTTTCCAGGATGTTTACATTCTTCATCCATATAGGCTGCATCTTTTTATTGAACTGCTACTTAAAATTTTCTTACTACTGATGAATGTTAGCAAATATTAGTAGACACAACAAGAGCATTGCGTTGATTTGTTACAACTTTTTTCAATATCAAGTATATATGTTACACAACTGAGATGGATGTTAGTTTTCCTGCAGGGCAGGAGAAGAGCACTAAGAATTATTAAGACCATTTATTTCAAAAGGTCTGCAATGGAAACTGAAAGTGCTCAGTGCCATATTTCAGAAACCTTGATGGACTGTATTCTTCTAAAATTCTGTGTTGAAACATTATTGTTCACAAACATTATTACTTTCCTGCATTTTGTAAGATAGGTATTTCTGCCATACTGCTCAGTCTGGCAGTCTTTTGTTGGTCGGGACCTGCCACCTGTTGGGAATTGAAATTATGATGATGATGATGCTTTGTTGTTAGGGCACATAGTCAATACTGAAGCTTAGAAAAGCACTAGTGATAACCCATGTTTTGACAGCTTGTCAATAATCCTGCTGTTATGATCAAAAGGGTTGTAGTAGGACTTATAACCTGTGTCAGGCAAACAGAGAGACTGACCTTATTGAAAGTAGGGTAAAAAAAAAAAATTAGTTAACTTTTATTGCTAGGAAGTAAGCCGAAGACAACAGATTGCTTGTCAAAAACATGATAAAAAGGGTAAAGTGAACAGATTTTCTGAAATGTACAGTCAACAGGTTATTAATGGGAGAAGTAACTAGTCATTAGATAGTATTTTTCCACCTGATCACTTTCAAAGCAAAGTAAAAATAAAATCTTCAGAGATCTCTTAATATTTAACCTTAACTGTTCTGTCTTTCACCACCACTATCATATCCCACAAGTCTTTAAAAGATACACACAGCAAAGCTTTATTAAAAAATTATCTGTGTTTTGTACTTGTATATTAATATTTAAGCCAATTTCAGTCATCGCTGAAAAGACTTCAGCCCAAGCGAACAGGACATCAGCAGTTAGAAAGGTCTCACAGAGACCACGGGATTTCTGGAAGCAAGGTATAGGAATAATAAAAAATTTACATTATTTTATATTAGATTTGCATCTGCCTTATAAGACCTTGTGTATCTGAGGGTAGAAAATTCTTCCTTGATTTTCAAAAATTATGAACTTGAAGCCAGTTTGGAGCCGGCAATTTTTGGTGGTGGGCACTGGGGAGGGCATTTGAGTTTAGCTTGCTCCAGGCACCAGCATGCCTAACAGCCCCAGTTTTTTCATTGCCTTCACAGTGCACGGCCTTTCAAATCAAGTTCCTGTGGCCTTTCAAATCACAGCTTAATTAAGATGTCTAAGTAGCCTAAGTGGACAGTACAAATAACACATTATACTCCACCATAATCCCTCAGAATATTACAGCAATTTAATTACAGTTCACCTCACCCTTGTTAAACTTGGCTAAGAATAATCTTGCTTTCATTAATAAAAGAATCTACATTGAGTTTTTTGTGTCTGGCTGGTTTTTTGTTTTTTTGGTTGTTTTTTTTTGTGGTGAATAGTGTGTGATACTTAAGATCTCATTCTGTTTCAGTGAACTGCTTGAAAGACATAGTAATTAGTAAACCAGAAATCACATAAAAGGAAATTAAATAACACAGAGACAGAGCGGACACCTCACGGCAGCACTACTGAGGAACTCTTTCTCACATGGGAAAAGGGCCATATAAAAGAAAAATGTGAACCCAGGCTGGATCAAGACAGGTAATTTCAGTGGAGACAGGGAAGCACCAATGACAACATCCAAGACACTAGGAAAAACTGATTTGGAGGGTCAGATTGGTTTGAGGCAAAAAATTGTTAATATTGGGAAAGATGCAGTGAAGTGCCACTAGGGAGATCAGAATCTGTCTTGCAAGAGTAGGTTTACAGGCAAGTCCTTGTTAATCTTGAGAAAAAAAGAAGTCTGAGTGCAGCATGATTTTGCTCTCTAGATATTCCAGGAACAAACAGAAAAGGGAAAGAAGAAGGATTTAAGCCATAAAACAAAGCCAACCGTCTTGGAAGATTAGTGCAGAATGGGGTCTGGTACTCCACACTGTGTCCTCTAGCTGAAAAAAGTAATCAGCCCAAATATTTCTGGCAGGCCTGTCGCCTAGCCATGCTGCATTCAGGAGAAAGCCAGGCAGGCAGATTGCCAGCACCACTTCAGTGTTCCTGGGCAGGGAACCAAACTGCATGCAGACAGCACACCCAACAGATTCCTTTTTGCATCCATTTTCTCCCAGAAAGCCTGCTTTCTGCAAAATGTTGCAAGCTTTAAGTTTTAGCAGACTTATTATTTTAAGATACGATACATAAATTTAGTGGTTTATTGCTTCAGAAGACCATGGGAAGTTTTGTCAGCAATTTACTGTGGAAGAGGTAGAAGAGGAAATCCACCCGTCGGTTGCAAACTTCATTTTAAAATGATAGGCTGAAATTAGTAATCTGAATTTATACTGAAAACTTATGGGCTTCTGACAGACTCAATTAAAGCTTACTAAAACTGACAACCACTATTATGCACAGCTCCCTGCGATACATGGATTAGCTCTCATCGGCCTTGGAATACCCCACTGTGTGCAGAAACCTGCTGCTTCTGTACAACTAAAATTATATGATCTATCAGATCTTCCTGCATAATTATACTTCAGATGAACGTACTGAAAAAGAAATCATAGAGAGGCAGCTAGCTAAACATTCAGAATAGTAATTTGTATATGCAATCATAACTACATGGTGTCATCCACTACAAAACGTGTAGTATCCATGTAAACCGTAGGGCTAGACAAAGAGTACGAAAATACTTTGTGAAGTTGTACAAGTAAAAGAAAAAAATTGCCAGACTTCTGGCAGAATTATGTCCTATTCATTATTTGCTGTGCTAACCTATCTCCAGGTCTGTCAGTAGAAATATTTGTGAATCCCGAAAGTTCCACAAAGCTGAGTGTAAACCGTTATTTGCTCAAATATCTGTGCTGCAAAATGTGTATTGGTCATCTATTGCCATTGCTTACAAAAGTGTTATTTATTCAACAGAGTTTCTAAGGATATCGAAGAAAGAAATCTCTTCTTATGCTGGTGGCCATTCACAGACCAAGAACTCCAGCGTAGCTGATTGCCACAAGAAAAACCGCCCTGTGTGCCGCGTAAGCCATTTCTTTCAATTTGTGTCTCCAGACCCCAAGGGCTGCGCTAGGGCAAGGCTGTCACCACCCATCGCCTGTACAGGAGTGGGAGCTGCAAGGCAACTTCTTCTCCCCCTCTGCCTCTGCTCATTGACCGTGGTGCAAAAGGACCAAATCTGTGTACGCTACGCCGCACTGCAACAGAGCAGCACCAAATTGAACACATGTAGGCACTAGAAATAGCTTATTAAATGAAATGCCATTTCCTTGATTTCTTTGTGTGAGCCAGAACACAGATGAATTGGATTAGGCGCCCTCCATTAGCCCGGCGGTTATATCTGATATGTCATTTTACATGACCACAGGGTTCCTTGTAGCAAAGCCTTGATAATCCCAGCTACCCAGCAGGCAGATTGAAGATGCTGTGTGATGCTGGGCTGTCCTGTGACAGCAGGGACATTGACAGGCGGTGCTGACGTTGTCCTGCTGGTGGCATGGTGGACACGTGGATGGATATCAGGTTAGTATGGGTTATTATATATATATGGGTTATATTATAGTTAATATTCCACTTGGTCTCCTGAAGAAAGAATAAACATCATTGTCTCTTGAAGAAAGAATAAACATTTTCTCTTGAAGAAAATGCCTGCCATCAAACAAGACATCTTAATGAATGTCTTTTAACCTTGACTGGAGCAGCAGAAAGCAAGTCAAAGGGTTTTTTTGCTGGGCTCAACACAGGCAAGTTGATGGGCCGTCCCTCTGAGGCATTGCCAGCTTTTGAGTCTACACCAGTTTTGGATTGCCTGAAATCCTCTCATGTCTCATGCAGCTCCTGAGACTGGCATGATGAAGTTTTTCAGGACAGTGAGTTTGCTGGTGTGTGTTCTGTCCTTGATGTTTACTTGAGTCTCTCTGATTTGCACCCACAGATTGCATTAACTTTTTTGAATTTGCTGTAGTTTTGAAGATCTTCATCATGAACTTTGCGTGTTATAAAGCAACACTCTGAAAGCCACAGGAATATATTCAAAAATAGAATCAGATTTTATGATCCTAGGAGAGACACTTTGCATATGACTTTCTAAAGGGAAAACACCACCAGCAAAAGTAAAGTAATTTAAGTATGACTCTGAATGTTCAGGGGCAGGCATGTGTTAGAAACAATGTGCTGTAAAGGAAACCGTTTATGCGAAAGCACAATCTTTGATCCTGCTTATTCAGGAGCCTTCTGGAAAATGGAAATGCAGGAAACCTTGCAATTGAACAAATATTTGAGATTGATGGCACATTTCAGATGAAGAGTGAATCAATAATTTAATCATTCTATCATCCTTGGCTGAATTTCCTCTCTACCTGTAATAACTCTAATGCTGATCCACAATATGCAAGAGACAGAACAGACTTTGTCAGTAGGAAGACTATGCAATCAAGTCCTGGGAGTGATGCTTGTCTGGATTTTGGTTCTTTAACCTGGCAATACTACACAGGATCAAAACCAGATCAGCCTTACTCCTGAGTCTTCAAATATGAATGTCCTGCTTTTGCTGTAGCAAATGAAATTTCATCAGCTGTATCCAGTGCTGAATCTCTCAGTGTCATTACAGCTGCAGAGAGAAAACTTTAGGTCTACAGGAAATGTAAAAACAGAAACTGTAATCATTTCCTCCCCTATGAGTTGTTTGTGAACATGGGAAATTACTTAAAGAATAAGCCTTGTAAAGAATTTGATAACTCTCAATTGCCTAGTCTTTTTACATCTAGCAAAATTACTCACAGAATTCCCCCACGAAGTGCCCTATCTCAGGAAACAGACATCACACCATACAATATAAAATTTGATCCCACAAGTATAAAAAAAATCAAATTTTCATTAAAAAAAGTCACAGCCACGATTCTTAATCCAGCTCTTCCATCTGTCTGTAGTGTCCCATAATCACTGGGCTGCTAATCACTGAGACTCCTACTTTTCTCTTACTGAAATTTCAGTATTTTCACCTAAACTGGAAGAACTTAATTAGAAGAGTTGAACAACCCACCTGTGTTGAATACCTTTTTGTTGTTGTTCAGAGTATTGGCTATAAGTAAATAGCCTTACCTGAAAGAAAGCAGAGAAGGAGTTTGAACTTAGTTTTCTTCATCCTTTAGAAACATGAGGCTCCAGACTGAAAGGAGACACCCCAAATACCTTCTTATCCTGGTTTTTGGAAGTAGCCTCTTTTTTTCCAAGGTTCTAGGTACTTTTGTCAAATGTTTGAAAAGGAAACCATTTGTTGGAAATTGAACAAACCTTTACTCATCCAGAAACGGGTATGTTCACTCTCCAGAATACAATACAAAAAAAATTCAATTGGCTGGAATTGATTTGAATTTTACAGTTTAGCTCAATGCAATAAACCAAAATAATCTCCTTTTTCTGCATTCTTTTTGTTTTCTCACTGCTTATAGGGAGTAACAGACCATTTGCAGTGGATGAAGCTTACAACTGATGACACAGGGAAGAGACAGTGAGTGGGAACTGAGGCATTGAAAGACAAAGTGGCTTACGCAGCTGAATTGGAAAGAGGGCTGGAGAAAGAACTCCGATTTCTTCATTCCTATTCTAGCATCTTTCTCAATAGAAAATCTTAAAAAACTTTGTTTCCTCTACTGGAGGAGTGGACACCCTGAAAACCATGAGTGGATCAGAATCAAAAAATATCAGAACTGTTTTTAGAAGAAAAGTGCTGCTTAGGTTCTCTGTTGTTTAGGTGTAAAACTTATCTATAAAATCTATTTTTTCTTTTTCAGTCATTGTTATAATCTTTTGGAGAAATATGGATCTCCAGCAAAAGACTTCCATTATAACTTAAGACCAGTAAAGTTTCCAAAACTTTTACCTGTGACAGCTACAGTTGCTCTCACACTTGACCATCAAGTGTTGGAAATAAGACTTTACAATGTTTGTGTTTGTTTTTTTTTTTTTACAGAGGAGCAGGCTGGTCCCTTTGTGTGATGTATGGTTAGAGGAACCGGTAAAGTATTATGAACCTGTGGAAGTAGTAATCATGAATAATTTCTAGTAATTTTATCTTTTTTCCTGTATGAAGTGTTAGAATCACTGAACAACAGATTCAAAAGCATTCATCAGCCATCTCAAACATCACTTCATTTACATGAAAATCTTGCTGCTTGCACAGATATATTGGGAGAGCAGTGATTATTGCTAGTAAGCTAGGCAGGTAATTTAATTGACTGGTAAGAATTCTGTCTTGAAATATCTTAATAATTTGTTGTGAGCAGCTACCTCCAAAGCGTGTCTATTAATGCTACAAAAGATTATATTCAAATGTGACACACACACAGAACCTAAGAGAGTTACAGCTAAAACCCTGCTCTCAATAAGTTGACTGAAGCTGGAAAACGCTTTTATTTAGTTCTTGACAGCCCAATGTGTTTAGTATTTTTTAGATGTCAGCAATCCAGCAGAGAGCAAGATGAGCATCTCCTGAGGGGTCACCCTCAGGATGAGCAGGGGTGTAGGAAGGAGCTTTGGATGCCCTGCAGGAGACACACAGAGACCTCCTCCTGCCTCCGAAATCTTTCCTGAAAAAACATTCATCACAGTAATCCCAAAAAGACAGCAGAGGGCAAGTGTGTTGACAGGTTGAGACAAGAGGACAGATATTTCCTTATAGTTTGAGATTCCCAGAAGTGGCCAGCAAAGAGCCAGCAGACCCCTTCCTCAGACCTGATCTGTTCCCTTCACCACAAGAAAACTACTTTCCTGAACCTTAGCTTCATAATGCAGACAGGTATTGAGATGATAGGGTCACCTGGCTGACAGCTCACTCTTCCTCTGTTTTTTCCCTCACTTCTAAGTTACTGTAATAGCCAGAAACTATTTCTATTTCATCCCTTGGAGGATCAACACTTTGAGTACCAGGAAAAAGTGAGAAAAAAGCTCTATGGGCTGCTTTAAGTGAGCTAAGCTTCTTCTGAAAGGAAAATAAACATATTTTGACCTGACAAAAACAGCTTTAACGGATCAAGGGATTTATGGATTTAGGCTATGTCAAAATTGTTAGGCAGATAGCTGCTGCGGTGTAATGCAGTGCTCCCTCCAGCCTAGGCATCAGCTTTCCTCTCTGCGGGCAGCAGGATGGAGCCGGGTGATGTCTGCCTTGGATGCACCTGGACACCTGGACACAGCCGCGTGCCAGAAGGCACAGGTAGGGATCACGGTTAAGCTGTCATTTTCAGGAGCAAGTCAGACAGTTTCAGAGGGGTGTTAGGAGACAGCGCAGCCCCTCACGAGCAGCTAGCTGGGTCCTGCGGCTGTCCCTGCTCCCTCCCTTGGCAGCGCCAGGGACACTGTGGCCCTGGCACACGGCTGGGTGGCCACTCTCTCTCTCCTGCACAGCAGGAACCCACCTCTCACAAGCTCTGCCACAAGCCACAGACGAGCTCGGGAGGCAGCTAAGCTCCATCTAACCCCGTGAAGAGTCTGCTCTGCCATACCAGGGGACGTCTAGTGGAGCAAGATGAAGCACTTAAAAATGCCTGGCATTAAAAATCTGATCTAATGGTGGGTCCCATTAATTAATGAACTAAATCAGCAGAAACAGAGCTAGGTTTGATGGTCTCCTCAGGGGTTTCAGGTGTGTGATTTTCATGACTGCTATAAATGTATCATTGTGTATGACCTATCTCTTCCATAGCTGGTGGGTGTTCTCCCACTAGCTTACCCTTCAGACCCAACATCCAGAACTAACCCAGCCAGGAAAAATTCTATTAGCTGGAGAAACCTACCTATGGCACCAAGCTCCACATATCCAGCAGGCACCGGTAGGACATTGGGTCTGGAAACCAAGATATCATCCACTTTATACAGGATCAGTTAGAAACACCTTTGGATGATTTAGGAGATGCTTCACTCCATCCTCACCTGGGCCTTTGACCAGAAAGAGATACTCCAGCAGAGGACTTCCTAGTCACAGACACTCCAGAGAACATGCAAGTTGTTTGACTTCTGTCGACGCTAACATGACACACGCAGCCAGGGAGACAGCCTGGACTGCCCAGGCTCACAGCTGTAGGAGTAACAAACATAAAATTAAAACATTACTCTCTCCTGTACAACTGCTGTTACAGCACGAGGTGTTGCAGCAGTAAAAGATGGTACTCAGCAGTAGTTGGGAAACCCAGTTCAGACCAGCTTTGCTCCGAAGTGAAGACCCAGCACAGATGGTTGATCTCATGGCAAGGAGGAGGGATGAGGTGCCAGTGCTGATACCAGGCTCTGGGAACAGAGTAGGTGCTTCCTTCTGAGTAGTGTAAAACAGGATGCTCAAAGTCACATCAACCACAGGCAAACATGCCACCAGCAATTATGCATTTTATGGCAGAACTCCCCTCCCAGTTGCCTCAGGCTGTTACATCTACAGCAAAATAGGATAATTTGGCTGTCTCATCTTTACAGAGTTCAGTGCAAAGGCAGATGTGCCGTATTATATAATAACTGTTTCATCTGACAGGTTAATACAGCCAAAACTGTTCCTGTTCTGCAGGAAGGGAGTGATCCCACTGATGTTTATTTTTGCTGATAGAGCTACAGTACAAGTAACTTAAACTAATTCATAACACTGAAGCTACTAGCTACTCTTACACCTGCTTAGGTTTTGAGCAAAGGTCATTGGTGCTATGAAAAATCCTGGAGTTAAAGCCATGCTGACAATTTCTCACAATTGCTGTGTCTTGTCCTAGGAAGCCAATACTGCTCTGCAGTAATTGTGCATTGGGGTAGAACCATACAGCAGCTCCAAGGGTCTGTGCTACAGCCCTTCATTACAGACATAAGTACTTTTTTCTATATGACTGGAGTCATAGTCTAATCTAAGTCTGTGGGACCAAAATTACTCAGAAAAAAAAAAAAAAAAGCAGGGAAAAGATAATACTTAATGAGCCAAGAAAGTGTCTGTGACCTTCTGGAGTAATTTATGAAGTCCAAGACACAAGTTAAACTTTCCGGGAGTGTCTAACTACCAAAAAATTACTGAGCTCCTTAGAACTGGCTGCTCTTTTCACTCCTTTCCTTTGTAATGGCTTCATCGGCCTTGGATGCCCAGCGCTGGCCAGGCTTAGCTCTGCTGTAGGCAGGTGAATGGCTCTGCTCATAAAATGGGAGGAACTGTACATTATTGCTATTTGGAGCTGGTCTTCTTTTCCTCTCTCTCCCACAATGATAGACAGAAAACAAAATTTTGCTGAGTAAAGTTAACAATGTGGGAATTCAGGTAAATAGAGATGCACTGTATTTTTGATACAAAGAGAGAAAGTGCTTTCCTTCTAAAATGATATTGGGGATGGGGGAGAGGAGGGGGAGGAAGATAAAACCACCTGGAAAGCAGGAAGCATGTTACAGTTCAAAGCCAAATGGGCAGCTGTCTGTGACTGGGATATGAAATAGCGGCAGCTGCAGCATGGTCCATATACCAGGACCTGAGGCACAGCTGGTGCTCCAGGGCTGGTTTAGGGGGTGTCGTCCACAACCAGACCATGCAGGCAGAGAGCTGCCCCAGAGGGCACCACCACGCTGATGTGCACACTGCCCTACCTCACAGAGCGGCAGTCCGCTGGGAAAGGACAGAGCGAGGGCGAGCTGGTGTTGGCAGGGTCAGGCTCCGGGCAGAGACCCAGAGCAAGGCTGTCACCCTGCGATAGGCTCTGGTGCCATGTCTGGCTCTCTGTGCTCCAGCACTGGAGTTCCTGGGGCCCTGATGGCTGTTCTGCCATCTCTCTTTTCCATTCCCCCAGCACTGCCCCAGACCAGTATTATCCTATGGGAGAAAAAGAAAATCAGAGGAGGAATGATGTCCTTTGAGTTTTTCTAAACCTCCTAAAATTACTTATGTTTAATGACATGCTGCACATAAAATTGTATTTGCACAAGCATTTCAGTCCTAAAGTGTTTGTGATAGGTGGCATTTAAACTTCTACAAAAGCAGTCACGTACTTAAACTGGAGAACAATCAAAAAGCAGCAGAAAACCACTACAGAAAATTACTTAAAGAGGGACACAGGTGCAGGGGGTGTGGGCTTATCTACACATTCATGCAGACAGGTACATGCCCATTGATAAATACATCCATAGGCTGCTCAATAAAGCAAAAAAAAAATTATTTTTTTTTTATCCTGGAAAGAAATCTCTAGAATCATCTGTAAACTGGAGACCTGGAAGTAAGGCTGAAACAGCACAGATTTAAGGGATGGAGAGATGGGACTCACGCCTGGAGTGAGATGACTCATTTGTAACACTAATCATGAGGGATGCTGTGGCCAGCAGGCTTTTCAACAGAGATCTATATTTCTCAGGACCAGGTTATGACATGCGTACTTCTGCAGCTAGCACAGATAATAGCAATAAATGCATCATTCATTAAGTGATGCCTCTCAATACCCTGACTTTCCTCACTTATTTTTTAACAAAAAGTCTGAATTCTCCTGTGCTGCATTTCATGCCTTGGTAAAATGATGGACCCTGGTAAAACCAAGGAGAGGACCATGGTCTGGTGGCACTTATACAGTCAGTATATGCAGTAAACAATGTCCTGAGAGCCAGCTGGCTTTAATTCCTATTCATATATTGCACAATGTGAAAGGGTTGCTCAAGCAGACACGGAGACCTCGGGCACAGCTATCAGCCCTGCCTCTTCACATCATACCTGCAAGTGCATCTGCAGACTTTCATGGCTCCCGCCGTGTGTCCAGAACTGCACAATTATCATCAGTCCAAAACAGGTCTGCTAACGGTGCATCTCAGAGAAAACAGCCAAGAGTAGTTAGTCTTAGCCATGACAGTCCTGTAATAGATACGAAATCAAAAGACACTGAAAAATAATTTCCAGCTGAGATCTTCAAAGGATCCTAAGGGCGTTAGGTGCTTGTGGCTGATTTCAATTCAGCAGTGGGTTGGAGCTACTTTGAAAAACCCAGCCTTAATCATTGAGACACTGCTGTGAAAACGCTCAGAGTGCAGTGCTGTTGAGTAAAGGATCCATTTTACCACAGCCTTTTTCAGAATAGAATTATCCTGAAATGACAATAATCATGAGCTAGTAATTAAACCTGTATTTACAGAAAACACAAGGACAAAAATGATGAGAGGGAAATGGTGCTATGAACTGACCCTTCTCACTTCAAAGAATGTTAAGGGTGCAGCAGACTTTGCACTCTCTCCAAGTTAAATATTTAATTACAGAACTCTGCTCGTCCTGAAAGCTGTAACGAGAAGATTGCACATCTCAGAAGTGAGCAAGCTAAGCAACTACCCTTTTCGAGGGTTTCTATATCAAAGAACTAAATTTAATTCGTAGAAAAGCAAGGAACTGCCATCTCTGCTTTTCCTGTGAGTCTCTTAGGGCTTGCTCTTTACTGGGGGACAAAGAATCATGTTGTAAAAGACCCCAACAAGCCATAGAGGCACTCTATTTAGTTGGAGCAGCTTCTATCATTTCTGCAAGACAAAGTGGCTCCTCCTCCCACCCGGTCATATCAGAGACATCCCTTTAATACTTCTAATATGCAGCCCAAGCCCCCACATCAGCCAGAGGAAGCAGGTTTGCACGTTTCTGCATGGGACAGCACAGCTCCTGGCCGTAGCTGCCAGGGTTGTTCATGCTTTTGGTGGAAAGACACAGTGGCTCATCCAGCCAAGGAAGGGAGTCACCGTGGTGTGCTACGGGAGGGAGCTGGCTAGGAGAAAGGAGCGGAGACATGCACAGCTACTAAAGTCTCTCAATTCTGCCATCATCTCAGAGGATAGCAGGTAGGAATAATGCCAAAGTCTTCCTTAGCAGTGCAACAAGCACATACTTGCACGTCAGGGCCAGAGAAGTCCATGGTGTTATGTATAGCTACTCTTCAAGTGACTTGCTGATCCCCAGACACCCACACCTGGGGTAAGGGAAAGCATCCCCTCGGGATAATGGAGCAGGTGCCCCGTTGGCCACTGGGCTAGTCAATGCTCTACGTATGGGGGCCTGAAGGGGACACGCTCAGCAGGCTCAGCTGCACATGAAGAAGGAACCAGAGCCAATACTGACAGATTTGTTCATTGACAGGGAAACTGGAGGGATTCAGACTCTGCCATTGGAGGAATGCCATTTTGGAGGAAGCACGACATCGCCCTGTGCACTCCTGGTAGCCCACTGCCCATTAGAAATGATGGCCAAGGCACAGCCCACCTCACAGGAACCTGCACGCAGCTCTGTGCCAAACACAGTGGCTGACACGATGCTCTGGTCCTTCCACAGGACAGGGTGCAGTTAGGAATTTGATATATGTCTCCTGTCTTTCCCTGGAGTCAGGGGTGAGAAAGGCTGGGTTTATTTGACTTCTCCAAGGTCTTTTAGATCCACCTGTACCTCTCCTCTTCCACCATATGGCATCACCAGCAGAAAGGTCAGCTGTGGGGGTAACTGGAGGGCTATGCCAGCTCAGAGGGCAGGCGAGAACCCACCACATTGCTTTTCTTTCCAACACCCCCTGACCCACACCACAGCCAAGCCCTCGTGGCACACAGCTACAGATTTTCAGCATAATGACGGTACTGGCCAGAAATTGTCCTCTCCAGCTCCTCCCCACTGCAGGCATGGTCCCATGTAACAGAGAGGGCAGAGACGCTCATCAGCCTTCAAAGGATCTTCTGCAAGGAAGGAGCAAGTGAGCCATAGCACATGTTTGAAGGCATTTCCTGCAGAGTCACTGCAACAGAGACGTGACAGATGTCTATGTGTGGCTATATGTCCCTTGCTGACCGGCTGGCAGCAATCTCTTGTTGCTCAGACAGTGCCAGGCAGACACAGTGGAAGAGATCGTTTTGTATACGATGGTGCACAACAAGTAGCATGAGGACCTTTCCCAGTAGTAGACCCTCTGGAGCTGTGTGAGAGAAGAGGAGGAAGCAGAGTCCTGTCTGGTTCTGAAGCAGCAGCAGTAATTCTATAAATAGCTCACAGAAATCAAGAGATCTATGCAAAGAGGAACTTACTGATGGCCAGACCTGGGCAAACAGCCACTAAGAAGCATGGGATATGGGGCAAAGAGAATGAAGTAGTCCACAGCATGAGGTATTACTGGTGATCAGAAATTAGTAAGAGCTGGAGGGAGCTGAGTTTTGCAGCTGCAGATGTCCTCTGCTGAAGTCCACCCTCTCTGTCCAGCAACAGCGTCACCCACAGAGCCTATCCCTGCTGCCTGGAGTAAGCCAGCATGCTACAGATGGAGAGGAAAGCTGCAGAGGCTGTCTTGCGGAGGATTCAGCCACTGTGCTGACCACAGTAAAGCAATGGCTGAAATCAGAGAGGAACCACACACGAGCACTAAGGAGAAGCTGCGAGAACCTGGCAAAGGTCTCTGCAAAGGTGGGGGACTGGCCACTGCAGACATTGTTTCCTGGTGTATGTCCTCTGCTGCAGACCTCCGTGGGTGGCTCCTGGATGCTGATGTAAATGCCTTTCACCGTGGTAGCTCACCAGGGGAACACGTCCGTGCAAGCAAGTTTGTACAGGTCATTCCTGGACAGCACAAGTAGGAAAAGTGTTCTCCCTTCTCAGCAGGAGGATTCGCACCTAGCGAGTGACAGCCGTCTGTCCACCCCTGCCCTGGAAAGCTGTCGCTTGATCACACGTGCCCTGGCTGCTGGTGAGTGCTGGAGGTCGAGCCCATCTCAGAGGAGGTTGCCCAGGAATTCATAGCTTTGATATTACGCTTGCCTTGTCAGGACGAGCTAGGAAGCTGGATCAGGTCTCTGCGTAGTCTCACCTTCCCATCATTCACTCTTTCTGATGGAGAATGGAGACAGCATGCGTGGACACAAAGCCAGTGGCATCCCCTAAATCCCCCTTTCCGGCTTTATGTCTTTGTGTGTTTGGGGGTCAAAACACAAGTGCATGGTGAGGGTGTTACACCAATTCATTTCGTGTGTGTTGAGATAAATTGCTGCCAAACGCCAAGTGTCTAAAGCAGGAAACTATTTGAAGTGGTGAATCGTGCTGGGATTACTGGGCAGCCTACTCCATCTAGAGAGTAAGCAAACCACAGATCTGATAAGCCTTGTATTACCTTTGTAAAACTTGAACCAGCCCCTGGGGGTGTTTTCTTATGTTAGTGTATTTAAGATTAATAAATCCAGATGTGCTGTACAGTTCAGAGATTTGGGGGGGCAAATCCTGTTTGCCAGGAAAGATAAATGCAATAAATATTTTGTGAAATAAATATTTTATGAAAGAAATAAAAATAAAATATAAATTCAGAGTTGGTATCTCACAGGACTAATGTATCTTAATGTTTGTGCTGGAATGACTCTGAGGCCTCCGACATTTCATTTCCCTTGCCTTTGAGCAACATGATTAATTTAAATAGACAAATAAAGAACCAAATGGTAAATCACAATTCCTTTGAAGTTTAGAGCTAGGTCTGCTGAATCAGTATTAAGCTGTTTCTGCATTTCAATTAACTCTTTGAGAAACCACTGCTTCATGGAGACCTTCTGTAATTACCAGTGTGAATGAGTGGAATTCCAGAGGTGATGAAGACCTTTTAGTTAATTGATTTTGAGGCTCCAGCTAGACAGGCTATGCAAAAAAGGAGAACATAGCCCTGGAAGTGTTGATAAGTGCCTTAATCTTCAAGGCTTTCTGGTTTTATTTTTTTTAAAAAAAAAAGAAAGCAATGAATAAGAATGTTTGTTCTCAGAGTTCTTTCGAGGAGAAGCTTCTGTGGTTGAAACAAATGTGTTAGTAGCTAAAAATAAAATCAATGACCTCAGCAGCCTCCGCTGGTTGTAATCCTAAAACAGTGCTGACCTGAGTCTTTTTATTTGTCGATTCTTAATTATACAAGGGCTGTCTCTTCCTCTTTCTGCCATCAGTGTAATGAAACAAAGCCATTTGCAACCTCTTTTCTATTGTGTATTAGGGTAATTTTTTTACAGTTTGGGAGAGAACTTACAGTTGTGAATGATCTTAACGATGGAGTACCAGAACATATTTTATGATGTGGCAAGAGCACTTGTCTCCTTTCATGAAATCAAGCATGGATGAGAGCAAGGTTCATGTCCAGTCCAGGGCATCCAAGCTTTATTGTTTCTAAATACGCTGGCAGTGTACTGAAGCATTTACTAATATACTATAGCATACATTGTGAATATTTTTATAGCACCTTCTCTCTTTCTTGTTTCCATACCTTCCTAAAGTAAAAGCAAAAGAATTTCAGCAGAGCTTAAAGTACAAACCTTCACAAGTTCCTTGGCATGTACATAACTTGGACTTTCAAAACTCGGTTACTAAACTCCCAAATCTGGTATAAATACACAAAACCTTGTGCATGTGTGAGAGGGAGGAGCTTTCACAAATCAGTAATTCCAAGCAACAAGTATCCTGGGAATATTATTCTTGTGTAGATAAAGTCAGAATAGACTGGTTGCTCCTTCTGTGCTTTGATGTACTGTTGTAGATGAGGTTGCTGAAATCACCAAATAAATTCATACTGTGTGTTGGCAGAACTGCTTCCCTGGGCTCTTGGCCCAGCACTGCCAGTATTCACCTGCAGAGCTCTTACAGTTTCGTTGTTCTGAGCCTTGCCATGCTTCTCTATACAGCTGGCACAATCTTCTCTTCGCAAGATACCGGCAGCTGTTAACATGGGTGGCTGTGAGGACTTGATCAGCTAGCCCACACGCAGACCCATAGGGTATCCTGCCTGCCGGACACATGCATCCTGAGTATCCTTCCTCATACTCAAGGCTGTCCCCTGTGGTATTAGACGTGTACATCTGGGCATCTGAGCAGAGTCCCTGATGGCAACAACTTCAGGGCAAGCTGAATTGCTCCCCAGCTTCCACAGGACAGATCATATTGCCACTGCCCTGCTCACACATGGGCGGCTGCAAGTACCCACATGGTGCTAAATGTCCAAATCCAGAGCTGGGTCCCACTTGCACCTTCAGTTGCTTTTGTGTGCACCACCTCCCTGGCTAGCTTTAGTTTTTTGCTCTTGCTTGCTTTTCTCCTTCTAGACCTCTTCGGAGTGGCATTTTGTTTTGGAGAAGAAAGCCTGTTATGTTGAAACTGGAATGTAAGAACTTACAAATTTTGTTTTGGCCAAGCAATTCTTTTATCAAAAAGTTTTATCAGACTTTCTCCAACAGTTTTAGCAAAAAGTATAAAATGAATGTTCTTGCCTTGTCAGCCAGTCAATACTAACTTGCTTCTTAAAGATATAAGCTGAAACTATTAATGATGTGGTAAAAAGATAAAATTTGGGGCATTTTTTGAAAGAAAGCTATGGTTTGATTTATTCTGTAATTCATTATAATGAACTGGTTATCTTAGTCCTCAATGAATTAAAGTGACAAAAATTTTTATCAGAACAGTTTATCAAGGTAAGTGATAAATAATGTTATTAGACTTAATATTCCAGCCTCATTTGCTTTTCACACGGAAGTTCGTAACAGCCAATAAGACATGGCTATTTAATAACATTGTGCTAAAGCCATAAACACTGTACTTATAAAGTTGACATGTAATAATAAAAGGACAAAAAATGATCTTGTAACAAAAGAAGATTTCAGCCAGACTCAATAAATGCTTAGTCTGAACTCTTTATATTAGAAAGCTGTGAAAAAAATAATAACCTTTTTAAAAATAAGCATTTGCTGTTTTGATGAAAAGTGAAAATTAATGATGGTTTATTTCTTTCCCTACGAGTCCTTTCTGTCTTCCCCACCCCCCACCACCCCCCCGGCATCACTGCACTAGAGGGGCAGTGGAGAGGGTCAAGTCAAGAGGGGAGAGAGAAAGATGCAAAGGAAAGAAAAACCTGAATTACTTCCAAAAAGGTAATGTTTCCAAACCTAAAATTTGTGAATTACTTTTAAGACATAAAAGAAATGTATATCCTAAGCCTGTAAATTAAAATTATTCCTCCTTTTTGTGTGTGAGTTTGTATTTCAATATTCTGATGTGTTCCATCTTCTACTTGCTTGGATATCAGTTAATTACTGGCTCATTAAGTACCTCATACCATAGTCACATCCATTCTTTTATTGAGTAATCTATTAAATACCTGGAGAAAGTTCAGATGATGCAAATTAATTTTATTACAGCACTACCAATTCAGGAAGAAAAGAGCACAAGGAAATATGAAGTGTGACTTCCAGTTCCTTTACCCATCTTCCTGCCCCATTTCCCTGCTGGGTTCACAGAGCACAGCCTGACATACCCATCTGTTTCTGACTAAGTGTTTCAGGGTCTGACTTTTCTAGAAGCCTTTTGCTACAAGGCTAGAAGCACCCTAAAGCTCTGATTCAAACCAGACTTGTGCTGCTCTCCCAAGAAAATACCAACTCTAGGAAAGGAAGTTTCCTTTGCCTCTTCCAGAGCTGGCTGCTGCTCGGAGATACCACAAACACCACTGGCAGCACGTTAAATGTGTCTGTATTAGCAAGCACTGGTCCGCTGGCTTTGATAGCGCCTATGAGCAGGGGCTTCTATCTGGCCATGCGGCCACGGCAATTTTTTACACCGTGTGAATCTGACTGTTGCAAAAGGGGGTATTAATAGCAGGCAGGAGGTGAACACCCCTCATTCCTTCCCCCAAACGAGCACCTACCACAGTGCCCACAGGCCTAGAACATTTCATTTGATCAGGGCTCAGGCAAATGCACGCAGAGGCACCAGCTCTTGGTAGCTCTGTCATAAGCAGAGCAATGGAGGCTTCTGTGAAAATTTGGTCAAGGAGATGGATGAAAACATAGCAATCCATAAACTATGTAATGTTCCTAAAGCCTTCCAAATGCCATTATTATATTTGAAATTGTATGGACTGGTTTGAGTTTCTATACCATCTGATTTCTTATGGTCAGCATCAGCATAAGCAATCCCCAAAGCTTAGCAGTGGTTAAGATTTGCCGTAGAACTATAAAATTTCAGGCTTCTCTGAAAGTGTCTTTTCAGCAACACCAGGTATATACCTCTGGTTGTTTTGTTGCTTTTGTGTTTTGTTTTTTTTTTTTTTTTTCTGATTTGTTTAATTGCATATAACTAGAATGTAGTTTCAGACCTAGTTTATTGGGCTGACTGGAAGGTGGACAGCTTTCCAGTGCATATAGAGCCTTCCCAGATTTCATTTTACTATTTTCATAGCCAAAGGGCACTTTGCTGCCTATTTAATTGGGTGGGTCTATAAAATAATCCCATCAATATACTCAGACTGAAATAAGAAAGTGCACATTGACCTTCTTTTCCCCAGTATCTCTGGGCTGTTGTTATTATGTTAAAGATCTGTTGGTCGATAAAAAAAAAAGCTTATTAAAGTGAGGCTTTCTAAATGGAAGCAAGACAGACTGTGCAGTCAGTCCCCATCTCCAGTTTCATAGCAATATAAATATAATCTCTCCTTTCTTCCTTTCTTCCTTCTTTTTTAGAAGTGATTTCAGTGCTTTTCTGTTTGGCTTCGAGTGGCTAGCATGAACCTCTGCTCAACCAATTTCAGGTGTACAGAACCCAGATAGCTCATTCCTACCCCACAGATCCTCTGGTGCTAGAAGTGATGGATTCTGCTGATGCAAGAAAGTCTGAATTTTCAGAAAAGACTGTGAAAGATGCAATTCCTTACCTATTTTCTTTTTCTTCTTTCTTAATTCTTTTGCCTTTGAAAATAGGTGCAGACTTACACTGTTGTCATACAAAAAAAAAAAACCAAAAACAAAACCAAACAAAACACAGAAGAAAAATCCTCTGAAAAAACAAAATCCTTGAAAAATTAAAGCAACTGTCATTGACATATTTTTCACTCATTTGGACCAGCTCTAGTTACAATACAGTACAGTATGCAGCATTGATGACATGAAATAAATGACCCCACTGAAGTTAACATTTATCTGTTTCCAGCATTATTTACGTAGATTATTTGACCCAGATTAACTATATAAAAGTTCGTTGTGTAACACCGGTATGATGAAAGAACAGGTTTATGAGAATACTTTTCATTAATATATCAAGAGATTAAAAGGGCCAGAGCTAAGAAATATAATGTTCCAAAGAGCGTAGAAAAAGAGAAAATAGGAAAAAAAGACCTATTTAAGTAGATGGCAACAGGTCACATATTAAAACTTCAAAAGAGTTGGCCACAAGGGAAATCAAGAGAAGTATTTCAGAGAGTGTATGATTAAGATGTGGACAGAAGCACTGCAGCCAGTGGTGGAAACTGCGCTCCTGCTCCTTATTTGACTTACACCAGCCTCATTCCAACAGCACTAGGTCATCATCAGATAGAAATGAAAATTTGACTGCAGTGGAGTCCTCTTATTTTAAAACGATGAGAAATGAAGGGGCCCTGGACACAAAGCACAAGCTCCCATTTGTATTGCCTTAGCCAACACCACTTTTAGAAATATGGATTTCAACCGCTACTCGTGGTTTTCCTGTTTCCCTGCTCAAGGGAGAAGGTTTCCATCCATAGTGGTGCCTGCAGGTTCTGTCCCAGATACCTCCTCCAGCTGATCCAACGGGTGATTGTAGAGTAGGGGACAATGGGTGATTGTAGAGTAGGGGAATATAATGTCTATATAGTCAATGGCAAAGAAGAGCCACAGAAAAACCCTGGAGGGGAATAAATGGCTTCCCCCAGAAGAATCCTTGGAAAACTCAAGGCAACAGAAGGAACAGGCTACAGTTCTGCCCTTGCAGAATGCCATTTAGCCCAGGAAGGGCAAAACCAGTGACAGCACTGCTTCATTTGCTCAGTCTCTAACATTTAAAAGCTTTTTGTTGTATATTTTTGATTCCTCTGGTTTTAAAACAATACCCTTATATCAGATCCAGTCAATCTTGAGAGCCCATCGTGCCTTGGCTTCAGGCTTATGCTTCTATAAAGAATATCACCTTGGTCCACCAAACCCCAAAAACCTCGCAATGAACACAAAATGAAAAATCCCCAAATATTTATATTTACCCTCATATTCAACTATTTAAATTTATTCAAGTCCTTTGAACTCCTGAGCACACCAATAAAGGCAGGCACCTGATAATAAACTCCACGTTTTTTTTCTCTAAAGTGATAGAAAGGCAGTTTTATTTGCCGCTCTGAGTTGGCTAGGATTCTGCTGAAGATTGGGCATCTGTTTATCTTTTCTTCTCCTTTATCCTACTTTTTCCCTCTCTCTCCCTCCCTGCAGCCAAGTCACTGACACTAGTTTCTGAAGTCCTCCTGCCAGAAGCTTGCCCATCTGTTCAGCAGTGTCTCCTCGTAATGATGTTGGCATTAATCTTTTCTGCAGAGTTTTTTTTAATGGTGTTCATCAGAAATGTGAAATCTTTGAATCACAGCCCACTTCACATCAGAGTGATAACTTGTTTGAGTAAAGCTCTGGAAGGCAGAGCCTCTTAATTTTGCATTAACAAGCACTTCAGTTTTATTTCGGCAGAGATGGGCAGTGGGAAAGCAGACCTGAGTCACCTCTTAGCTGACTGCATTTTTAACTTCCATATGCATTAAGGAGGGAAAGGTTTACTTCAAAATACTTGTAAGAACAGAGAGAGTGACCTGCTGAAGTGAATTAAATCAGGTTATTCAACATGTCATAATGGACTGACAGTGACTCATTTTTAAGCGCAATGCACTTACATCCTCTGACTATCACAGTGCTGACTGAAGCAGTACATTTTTCAAAAGAATATAGCAACAAATACAGCAGGTGAGTACAGACAACCTTGCTTTCCCTTCAGCCTGCAAGAGGTACTTTTTTTTCCCTTCTACTTTCTTAGCAGGGTCAGGAATGCATAGACTGTGGGATGCATTTTCCTCCCGCTGCACTAATATAAATCAGAGGAACTCCATTTTAACCAATCGATTTTCTGTGAGTCTGCCTAAGTGGAACATCACAAGGTCTATACCTTTTTCATCCTATTTCCAGCTCATAATTTTAAACAAAAATTCGCAAATAGGAACTAATATTACTTTATATATTTAGCCTATGCTATTCTATAGCTCCTTCCACAAATCCTGCATCACACTTCAGGAGGAATTTAAATAGATACTAATACATAAGAAGCGAGATCTATAGGTTAGCTGGGTAAGAAACATGTATTTTAAACTCAGAAGACATACACTGCTATCTAGTGGCAGCAGCAGGAAGTCCTAATACACAGCAGCCCATAACCACACACAGTTTAAAATACAGGAACTTTTTTCCTTTGTGGCTCCTTTTTTAATAGAGAGCAGCAGTAGGGCACAGTCAGTGCCTGTTAGTGTTCCCTGATGTCATCTCACAGCAGTCAGAGTCTGTAACTGGAAGTAAGCTCTGCATTTGAATTATTTTTATGATTATTTTGTGAAAAGTGATGCCAGCTTTTTAGAGGTTGAAACTTTTTTTATAAAATATGACAAACCAAAATGCTAATATATATTTAATAAGTTTAATCAGAAACAAATATGCTTGAGAGAAACTAAACCAAAAGATCTAAAACAAGACTCTACACTTTTTAAAAATGGTTAAAATAACACCTGTAAAATCAGCTAGGTTTAATTTTGTAAGATTATAGGTAAACTAAATATTTTCCCAGATTTTACGATTTTTTCTGATGATAAGTTTTGAGAACACTTAGGAGAATGACTTGTGAAAGGACATTTTAAGTTGTTTTCAGGACCTGAAAGTGGCTAAGGAAATTTTTCATTCCCTAATTCAGCCAGCAGCCTAAGGAGCAATGTTTACTCCCATCTCTCTAGCAACTGCTATGTTGATATGCCATCCCCTGCTTTATCAGAGGGGATGCTTGCTGTCGGGAACAGCAAAAAGGACCCCGGATCTGTATTCCAATCTGTTCAACCTGGTCCCTGTAATGAGAAGCCATATTACTTATCTGATGTCCACGGCTGGAGACATCAGTTGAGGGTCTTGTGGTGTTCATCTCCCCAAAGCCACAAAAGAAGCTCTCAGGACCTGACAAGGGCTAGTGTTTGACGAATAGCTTTGGCAGTTTGCAGAATCTGTTTTATTATATGGCACATGAAAAATGAATCCTTCCTGTTGTAACCTGTGGACAACAAGCCCTATACTGAGGGCCAGTTTAAACAAATTTATGCACATCTTTTTACATATGGTCCTGAAATGAAGCTGTGCCTGGAGGGAGCTAATTAAGGGAGGGTCACCAGGCAGTAACTCCTATTTCCCTTTATAGTCAAAGGAGAGAAATTTATGCTCCCCAGAAGGAAGGTAGAGGCAGAAATTTGTTTGACCTGTTTCAAGTAACTGCTCTGGGCTGAGATGTATCACAGCCAGGAGCGTCCATTTCTTTGCATTGGTTATAGAAGGGCCAGTTCTCAGCTTACAGATGATATTTACCCAAAGGAAATATGCTTAGGACCTCAGGGCTGAGAATAATGATCAGTACGGGTTCAGATCTCAGATCCTGAGCGGAGGCATCTCCTCACAGGTGGGATGTCCGTCCAGCTAGTACCACTGGTGCCCTGCAGCCGGGCCATACAAAAGCAGTGTGCAACTAGTGATGCAAGAGAGATGCTGCTCAGGTGACAAGCTTGCTCTGTTGATTCACTCTTCAGAATTTGGACATAAGAATGTACAAGTCATGCTTGAGCTTGCTGGGTATCATTTATGTAATATAACATTTCTGTGATGGAACTGCATAGTATCCAAGGAACAAGACAGTTTATCGAGTTTTGTAGTCAGGAAACTCCATGAATGAATACAGTGGCTTAAAAGCAGCACAAAGATGTTTTTAAACTACTTTTTCTCTTTTTTTGTCCTTACCACAGCCAGTCACAAAATAAATTATCAAGACTTCAAAGAACAAAATGCAGTAATAACTTAACACAGAAAAATAGATGCAAACCAAATTAAACAGATGTAGAAAAGATTTCTCAAATCTGAAACTTTGTTTTACAGATCAACAAAGAGGATTAGAGATTGCCTTCTGAGTGTTACACAAATGGCAGGAAAATAAACAGTACATGTCCTTAATCACTACACATGTGATCACAGGTGCATTTTGTGATCATACAGTACAAAGAACTTAAAGCACCTTTAACATTAGAGTCCAGTAAGGAGGTTTATCTCACATACTTCAGAAATCTATAAATTAGCTGTATATTCTAAATTAGGTCCCCATGAGTTTTCTTTCATCAGTGGAGAGGGGTAGGGACTGTCAAAGATGACCAGTATTAGTAGATACCTTTTGTTAGAGAATCTTAAAACCACTTTCTAGATGTGCCCATCTCTTTCCCTTGCCTACAAAGAACCAACAGAAATAGCTGTCCTTGTATTTCCATGAGCAAACATTGCTGCAGGAAGAGGTGCTCTAGCCTTTCTTGAACTATTAGCAATTTGTCTCCATCTTTCCTTTCCCCTCTCCCATTCAGCTTATGTTTTTGGGCAGAAGTGTCAAAAAAAAGGAAGAAAAAAAAAAGGCTAGTTTTAACCTGAATCCCTTCTGTAAACCAGATCACCGCGGACAATCTGTGCCAGCATCAGAGAGGGGAAAGCGCAGAGGTCAGGAGTGACCAGTTTCAGAAGTGCTTAGACACTAATGCTCAGCAGATACTGCAGCAAAGTGGAACCTCATGGTGACTACAGGGAATTCAACTGAAATTTTCGATGGTTTCTCATTGCAAGATTTTTAGCACAAGTCTGCTGTTCTATTTACGTCCATGTACAGTGCCTGTCTTTCACAATGGGGTTCCTGGCAGAGAAACTCCGGTCATACTTGGCATATGTTAGCCTGCTTGCTTGGAGTGCTACTGGGAGGGATTGGGTTATCACACTGAAGTGCACAACAGTGCCTACAGAACACAGCCTGCAACAGCGAAAATAAACAGCATCAGATCTTTTGCAGATTGGTTTCAATGCATGCACAGTGGATTTATTCAGTGTCAGCCTACATTCATATCCTTATTTCACAAAAAAAAAAAAAAAAAAAGAAAAAAATCAGCCATTAATCCTAAACACACCACTAACCCTCCGAGTAACACAACATTTTTCAGATTTTTGGAGGCAAGAATCACGATACTTTAACAACCTCAAATGTTTATTGATCTTAAGCTTAACAGTTCTGGGCTTAAGGATTTCATTTGGAGTTTACTGAGTCTTAAATTTGATCTGGAGTGTATTTTCACAGAAAATACTCCTTTAAACATCCACCTTGTTATCTCTTTTGTAATCAAAAGGATTTAGGATCAATATTCTCTAAATATGCAAACAAGCTGATAGCTAAGATTTTGTCTGTTTTACAACATGCCATTACAATCCTGCGTTTCTGAGTCAACTATGACATTCTGCAATTGATCCTGAGGCAGAACTTCATAAAGGCTGTTAATGTTTGCACTGTTGAACAAATACTCTAAGATACTTGAAATCCCAAAATCTCATCTGTGCATTCCAGTGCAGTGTATACAGAGTAATTATGTCAACACTGTTGTCTTTGACGTGAATAGCAAGGAGATAGTTTTCATTTATCAGGGCAGAAATATGGGTCCACAAAAATCAAAATTATCCAGCGATGCAGTATTGTGTTGAGGGCTATAAGACCGTGCCAGGATGCTGTGCAGCTGGAAGACTGACATTTGCCAGCTTTTCAGGGCCAGAGTGGTGTGTATGGCACAACTGCCTGCTCAATCTGCTCATATCCTTGACAGTTCAGCAACCCAGATCTGAGATAAGGGCAAGTAAAGAAACAAATGAGAGGACGAAGCTGGGCTCCATATACATCACAGCAAGTTTCAGTTCAAATACTCTGAGGAAGCTGCTTTGGTGTTCTGGTGCAGCTGCTTTGTATTTTATTTGGAAGTAGCCTCTTTTTGCAAATAATATAGTGAAATGCTCTCTTCTGACATCTGACAAGGTCTGAGACAGATTATCAGCAATAGCTGGTGAGGGCTGTGTGCAGCTGAAGACAAAAGGCAAAAAGAAATCTTTTGCAATTCTTTGAGGGTACTTTGGAAGTATCCAGACAATGAGAAACAGAGGCACATGCTGTCTAGCCCCAGGCTGGACAAATAACTACAGTGCCAGGAAAGAGCAATTCATCGGCCTGTTTCCTCCCTTCTTTCAAATGAGGAGGGGTCCCAAGCTTCTGTTTTCCTTTTTTTTCTGCAAGTTCAGGCATATACCCATATTTATATCCCTTTCCAAGTAAGCATTTACAACTGTCACTAAAGGACAACAGGAGAGAAAAAAATTCTGCTTCCAAATATGACTGTTGCTAAACTAAACACACGAACAGGGTAAATCCCAAAAGACCGATACTTTATGGCTCAGTCTCAAAGTAAATCTCATAAAATAAAAAGGGTGTTAAAAGCTTATGGGATGTTTCCTGTCTTTAGCGATGTTCTCTCTCGAGTTAACTCTTCCAACAGCACCCATGTTTTGCATGAAATAGAAAAAAATATTTATGCCTATTTCTGTACTCACTTTTAAGCACAGTTAGCACTTCTTTAAGAGATTTTCTTCAATCAAAATAGTGTCTCCACAACACATACAACTTCTGAATATTTATGAAATCTATAGAATCAGTGTTTGGGGGGGTGGGGTGGAGACTGTGCTCAATTTCACAAATAAAACAAGAAAAGTGAATTTTATTCATGTATTGTACTGAAGGGAAAGGAGTATTTTGAGCAATCAAGGTCCTTCAGTGTGAGGCATTTGTGAAACTCTCATATAAGACGAGTGGTTTTCCGAGACATGCCAGTCAGTTTAACATACAGAGTTGTAATATGCATATTATACATACAAATGACAACATAAAAAGTTCATAATTTATAGTAAGATTAGTACTCTGCAATTAAAGAGGAAGTCATCTGAACTTTCAGACTTCCCTATTTTCTGTGTCCCCAAAATTGATTGATCCAACTGAACTTCCTGTGCTGCACCTCATTCCTGTAACCAGATGGTTTGGGGGGTTTTCAGTTGTTTGTGTTTTTTTGGTTGCTTTTGGTTTTTTTTCTCCCAGCAAGTTCATTTGAAAGTAAATACAAACCACAAAAAAAAAAAAAAAAAAAAAAAAGAAGGGATTGTAATGTGTTTCAGAAATTACCGATTTGCCTGCTTTAGTGATTTATTTTTCCCCCCCCATCACTTAACATATCTCCAAAATGTTTTTATTCTTGTTTTGCTGTGGGATTTCAAAGCTATGGGGATTGAATGAGTGAGGAAAGTAATGCTACATAAACTGATACTTCTGTACGTATATGCAAACACTTAAGACAAATGTTAGTAAGTACACATTTCTTCTGAGCTAGCATTTCTATTAAATTTTCTATCAGTTTATTAGAAGGAGTGTGGGCTTACAAACAAGTAATTGTGATATAACATATGTGCAGTGATCCTGGTTTACTTCATCATCTATATGGCTGTTATTTAGGTAAAACAGAGCTCAGAAGCATTGTAACAATGCCAGCTGCAGGGCTCAGCACATTCTCTCTGATATGAGCAAGGGGGAGACAGTGTGAGGGCTTAAACACATACCTGCTACAGGTGCCCTCTTGAGAACTGGTGGATGAGGAGATTTTGGGTTTCTTTCTTCCTCTGGGAGGTAGGATTTAGTGTACACTAACAAAGAGTGCCAAGATTATAGCTACAGTTTGGTACTGGTGCTTTCTCTTTCAAAAGGAGCTGCCAGATCCCAAACTTTTTTTGCTTTGCCTATTTATAGCAATCCTGTGCTGTCTCTAGTAATTGCAGAGTGAATTGGGAAGTGTAGCTGTGATGTTTGGAAAAGCATGGTACAGAGGATGAACAAGTAGACCATATAATGTCTAACTTTGTCACAGCATGAGGCTTTCAATGCTTAAATTAATTCTTGGTCTTCTGACTGCTTTTCCTTATACAGCATAATCCAGTCTTTCTTTGTATTCTCTGCTGCTCAGCATTTTGAGTTGGCTTTTCATAAAGCATGCATATTAAGAATTCATAGGCAATTCTTCTCATGAAAAATTATTCCTTCTAAAGCGCAGAGGGCAAAGGCAACTTTTTCCAGGCTTTCTGGCTGTTAGAAAAATGGCCATTAAAATAAAGCAACCAGGCTGTAAAACTGCTTTTTAAATTAAAAACCTTTCTTTAAAACGACAACTCTTACCAGAATTGTGAGTTTGATGGCTGAGGCCTAAAACAAGCAAAAAAGAAGGATAATCAGAACTTAAGAAGGACTGAAATCCAGAGGGACAACACATAAGGGATGAGGTAAAAATTGCTCCTGAAGCAAGCATGTTCCTTTCCACCCTGAAAGGAAAGTAAATTTTTCCTACCTGCTTGTATAGGCTTCTTTAAGTCTTCTCACAATCATGTGGGTTGTTTTCTCACAGACCTTTCTCTCTCTCCAAAAGAATTTCTCATCTCCTACATCCAGACAGGTTTGAAAGAGGTTCAGTTGGTTACTGCTTTTCTGGAGATCATGGAGCACCAATTTTGTTTCATTTTTGATCAACAGATGATTTTTGTGTAGAGAAAAAGTAACTGGCACTAAATTCCCCCAATCACACACACACACACACCCCCACACCCGTCGCTGCATTCTGTTTGTGTTCTTGCAAAGGGTGCAGGCAAGATGCACACGTCTGGTTACATTTATCTGTGCCATATACACAAAGTCACTGCTAAACTTTTCTCCTCTTTCTGGGTAAAGAGCACCATTCTATACTTTTATCCAATTCAGACTGTTTCTATAATTATTTATCAATTGTGGAATCTGTCTGTAGCCTTACATATCCAGCGATTTACCAGGGAAAAATTAGGGACTTTATTTGCCTATTACTGCTGGCTGGATCAGCATGTATTTTTGAATGAAGTGATGAGGTTGTAGATGCAAAAGACTTTTTTTTCCTTGTACCTTATATCTCTCATATCCCCCATATACTAATATGAAATTAATATTTTACAGAAGAATGTGGATTTTGTTTTCACCTAAGGCACCCTTGTTGGTTTGCTAACTTTTTGCCATATGGTTTTGTAAACTTGCAACCTACAAAGATAAATGCTCATTTCATAGCTTGGAATTCATATCAAATATTCTGTATAAATACTGAACAATGAAAAAAAAAAAGCTGCTATGCATATTTTGGAACAGAATATAAAAGAAAAATTTAATAATACTGCAAAATAAAAGTATAATGCTTCATTCAAGGCTGTATAATCAACTGGCTGAGAATTCATTCCATTTGTGCAGACAATGACTGTCTGTAGAATTTTCGCTAGATCTGACAACATGGCCATTTTAACAGTGGAGGTAATTAGAGAAAACAGTTAAAATACTGAGAACAAATACTGTTACAAAAAAGCCCATTCACTACTGTAGTTAATGTGAAGCCAAGACACTACTAAATGGCACTGCAGAGGTGTTGTGAAATCATAGAATTAATTTGTAACAAATTATTCCCACTGGAAACTGTCTTTTAAGATGGAAAACATGACGTGTTAAGTCAGGAGGAGTTCAGAATTTCTTTGCGTTTGAGAACTGCTTTGCGTTGCATGCAGCCTAAGGTTCAAGATCTCATAAAAGATGTGAGCTACAAAAGAAACATTTAATTTCCCTTTTGAACAGTCTTAACCATGGCAGACATTTTTTCCTAGATTCTTGAAGGAACAGCTATTTCAGCAACAGAAGGGTCATTTCTTATGAAAAAGGCAGTTTTCTCTACTTTTTGAGATGAAAATCAAGAGACGGCATTGTACAAACAAATCACTGAAAAAGTCTATAGGTATATACAGACTTTTCCAGTCTGTAGCCTGCAGGGATACCTGAAATACTATCCCTATCTTTAAGATTCACAAGAAAAAGAAGTGTGTCAAAAAATACTAGTGATGCAAGATGAATGTAGTGATCTAAGTTCAAAGTATTTCAATGTTTGTATCTACTTCTAAGCAATTGATTTTCCAAGGTTCAATGTTTCATCAAATTTGGATATAGAAATAGAAAATTATTTAAAGTCTTGAAACTATAAAAATATAGAAGTATATTTAAGAGAATCTTAGACTCAAGTTATTTTTCAAATATAAGCATCTAATTTCAGCAATGAAATAGATTGCTTATATTTTTAACAGGTAGTCCTCATAAGTGACTACACGGTGCCAGGCATGATGGTAAAGGGCCCAGGGGCTCAAGTGGTGTCTCCTTGGTCTCACTGGTGAAGGGGAAATGGGTGTAAAGGAGCAGATGGTTCTGCAAATCAAGACCTACTTGTGCAACTGGTGTCATCAACAATTTGGCTTTTAAAAACACAGGATCTTTTTTGAGGATTGAGGCCTGCTAGGGAGAGATGAGATCCACCTGACAAAGTTGGGCAAGGGAGTGTTTGCCAACAGGCTGGCCAACCTGGACAGGCAAGCTTTAAACCAGAAATTATAAATAACTAGAAATTAGAAATAGCAACACATGGTTAAGGGAGGCAGCAGTGAACAGGGATGGAAAGCAGAAGGTGCAGGCTGGCAGGAACAAGAGATACCTCAGACTCAATAAAGAGACATCAACTTTAAGAGTATACAAAAACCTGCAACCTGGGGAAGAAGCAAGAGGAACCAGAGCTCTGCATGGAGTTACAAAACTACAATATCAGTGGAATAACTGAGACATGGTGGGACACCTTGCACAATTGGAGGGAGCAACAGGATAGATGCAAGCTTTTCAAGAAACACAGGCAGGGAAGACAAGGAGGAGGGAATGCCTGTGTGAAGGAGCAGCTTGGATGTATGGAGTTCTCCTATGGGATGAACATCTGACTGGTGAAGAGCCTGTGAGTCGGGAACAGAGGAGAGGCTGGTAAGGGAGACATTGTGGTGGGTTATTGTTACAGATCCCCTGGTAAAGGCGAAGACAGGGACAGCAATTTCTTTGAACAACTCAAGGATGTTTCTGGTCACAGACCTTGATTCTCATGGGGGACTTGAACCTCCTCAGTATCTGCTGGATGAGCAACAATGGGACACAACCTGTCAGTGAGGTTTCTGATGGTTCTCAGGGGTAATTTCTCAGTACAGGTACTGGATGGGACTACCAGGGGTGACACACAGCTGGAGACAGTCACAGGAAGAACTGGCTGGGCATTACCCAGGCGTGTCTGAATAATCAGCAGCAGCCTTGTTAATAGCAAACGTGAAACCATGCAGTCCAAGATCCTGTGGGGAGTGAGGAAAGACAGTAGCAGTGTGCAAACCCTAGACATCAGGAAAACAGACTTTGGCTTATCTAGGGAACTCTCACATAAGATCCCATGGGAGGCATCTCTGAAGGGTGGAGGAGCTCACTAAATCGGCAGGTCTTTAAGGATATCATACTCCACCCCTACACTCACAAAAAAAAAGTAGACGCATCAGGAGACTGGCTTGGCTGACCTCAGAACTTGTGATGGAGCTTCAGTGCAAAAAAGCAGCCTATGAAGGTGGAAGAAACATAGCCCAGAAATGCAGGAATGGTGCTGGGAAAGTCAAAGCTCAGCTGGAATTGAGACTTGCAAGGGACATCAAGGGGAACAAGGAAGATGTCCTTCTGCTACATCAGTAGAAGGCTGAACAAGGGAAACGTGGGTCCACTGCTGGATGGGAAGGTGATTTAGTGACAGCAGACTTGAGTAAGGCTGAGGTACCCTGTGCTTTCTCTGCCTCAGTCTTCACTGACAAGGTCCCAGGCATCTGTGCTCAGTCAAAGTGTTTGGGGAGGACCATCAGGAAGAGCTGGGGTTGCACAGAGAGATTGTTTCAATGTCTATTCTGGGAGGGTTTCAAGACCTGACTGAACAAAACCTGAGCAACCTGGTCTGACCCCATAGCTAACCCTGCTTGGAGCTGGAGGCTAAACTAGAGACTTCCTGGGGTCTCTTCCCAGATGAGTTATCCTGTGATCCTATAATTTGTTGAAAAACAATGTGTACAGATGGATCATTAAAGCCAGTTCAGAAATATCTCAGTTCACTCAGCCAAACCAAATACCATCTGTTTACCAAAGAGGTGAGGCTGATGGAAACAAGGGTCATGGTTTCAGTTTTCTATACCACGACAACCTGATTCAAATCCACAGTAAAACTCACTGGTCAATTGGTATATGATTTGACACATGTACAAGGACGAAACCGTGGTTTAACAGTTTACAGGTGTCGTGAAATAATTCATTTGAAGAAACCTAGAGAAAACATCATTATTGGGAACTTCTACAAATCTGCATTCATCTTACCAAAGTTAAAACATCAATGAAATAAATAAGTATTTTTGTGTGAGGTCTGCTATTAAAAAAGTCAGGTCTAACTTTGTCTTTATTTATAAACGCAATTCTTTAATTTTTGGGAGAGAGGAGAGACATAAAAAGTTGAACAATAAATCCTTTTTAGGATTCATGTTTGTCAGCATGAGTTAAAATAGTTTTATGAGGATCTTTCTTATATTTTACTTTGAAATGTATTCAGGGAGTTGCTAAAACTTAGTCTAGCCTGTGTCAATTCACATCCAGTTCTGGACTACGTCTTCTTGCCCTCTTAATTTTATCTTAGCCTTTTGGAGAAAGCTTTGCCACTTCAGATGGATTTTTAGGGGAGCTGATGATCAGTCATTTGCTTTCATTTGGAAACCCTACTCATTCTGTCTTTAAAGGAATATGCACGATGCCGTGCTCTGAATGAAAAACCAGGCAAACAAAAATGAGGTCTAAAATGTTTGTGTGTTGTTCTGTCCTAGCTCACCAGACTGTCCTCCCTCACCAGATGGCCCCTCCACACCTAAATTCACCTTTTCTAAGGGTGCCCTTAGACCTTCCCCAATTGACTTAACACAACAGTGAACAGGTTAAGACTGCCACTGCTATGGTCTTCATGCAATACTTTCTGACTTCTCATCAGTTCACACAGTGGTGCCAGCGACTGAGAAAACCTAGAAAGTGGACATTTTCTTGGGAACACTTATATATATTTTCCTTAGCATCTTAGTTCTTGAATGATTCATATGGTTCTTTTTTTTTAGCCAGCACCATGCTGTTCTTGGAAAGGTATAATTTTGCCAGTGATACATAGCTAGCACCCTCCCAGTAAGATAAGGGTCATTATAGTAAGAGGAAAGGTCACTGGAGTTTTGCCATATATTTCAGAGGTTTAAATGAAAAAGAAGTTTGGCAAACCACTCAGGAAATGTGTTCCTTCCATGCAACCCCACAAGCAGAAAACATCAAAATAAAACTACATAGACTAAAACAATACACCTTTTTTTTTTTTTTTCCTCAGTTTTGTTCTCTGGTTTATGGAGAAAATACAGCTGTTTCGGAGATGCTAAACAAAAGAATGCTTTGTTATAACTAAATACATACCAGATGGGAGTGTCTCTATGCACAGAATCCCACACTTAGTGAATGGTTTTGCAAGGTCTTCTTTTAGAGATGCTGTTATTTCAGAAGAGTTTATCACTGGGCAGAACAGCAGCTCCTTACCTCCCTCAAAATTAGATGCAATGCAGCAATGCACCTACAGCCCAACGGGTCTCAAAAAGCTCTGTGCAGTAGGGGATTCTGCTTGGCTATATTACGATGTGAGGTCCTCTATCTACTCTGAAAATCATGACAGAGAAAAACTCCGGAAGGTGCCATGTAATTAAAACCCTCAACAGGGCTAAAAGACTAATTTGATCTTTAACAAAATGATCCAAATCTTGAACATTAAGGGACTTTCCAAAAGACAATACTTAAAATAAATGAGTTGGCTAGTTCATCCCAACAAACTTTCAGTTGATACTAAACACGTAGCTATTTTTCTAGAAAATTACTATATGTAAATTACATATAATATACAGTTCAAGCACAGGAAGAAGATGCAAGTTTGGGAAGTAGAGACATATAAAACATAAAATAAAACCAGAGGCCACCACTAGGTGGCAAAATGGTGTTTCCAATGTCGTAACACTGAGCTCCAGGTTCACTGACAATGTTTTTAGAATCCTTGGGGATGGTTAGAAATACATAGCGCATGGTAATGGTGCAGCGTGTTTCCATTTGCTGGAAAACCACCACTGATCTGTAGCCTTGCTTCATATTGTTACTGATAGGATTTCTCTTACTGGGTAGCTCGCCTTTGGCAGAAGTCAGTAGCCGATATCTGCTCATTTGCATGCCTAATTTCAAGTTTTATTTCCATGACATAACAAGTTTGATGAGACAGCTAATCACTCACAGCTATAGGCTTGCAGACTACAAAACTTTCTTACATTTTGTCACATCTTGTACAGTGTAAAACAGGAATCACTCTGACCTCAGCAGAATTATGCGTGTCTGAAACAGGTGAGATGGAGAGAAAAGTCAGATTATGTTCATAGGTAGAGTCTAGGTAACATTTTGAAGATGCTGTGAAACAAAATATAAAAAGTTTTGCTACTACCAGATAACTACTACCAGATACAGATAGAAGTTTTGCTACTACGCAGCTTTCCTCCACAAACTGGAATGGGATGCAGTGCTTTGAGCTGCTGAGCAGCCTCACCTCTGTGGGCTGGGAAATGTCTAGAACTCCACAGAAACAGGCCTGTGATGTGCAAACAGTGCAAACACTACACTGCAGGGAAGTGATAAAACAACAGCAGTTAATATCTAATCCAAAACTCAAATTTAAAAAGGCATTATGGGACATCCTTGAATACTGTTAAGGCCACAGGATTTACCACTTACTACTACTTCTTCCTCTTGGCTTTTACATGCTGTGACAATAGAATAGCTTTTCCTCTGCAGCCTGTTTTCCAGCTAACACTAATATGTTCCCACCTAGTCTTTTCCAGCATACCCTGTCCACTTTGCATTTGTCTGTTTTCTTCTTCTCAGTCTGTATTGGTCTTGAGTCACTCCTTCATCTGTTCCACAAACTAAATTTGCTCTTATAAACCTGCCTTAGCTGCAGAGCACCTGGCTTTCTAAAGAAATACCAGGATTTAACGGATATATAGACTGTGGAATAACCTGCAAAGGGAAAATTGCACTAAAATTCTCGCAAATCAAGCAGAGGCTAAGCACAGCTTTCTTTGCCTCTGAACCTTTTTTCATTCCTCAAGAAGTAAATAGTTAAAGAAAACAGCAGGTTTTGAGTTTGCTCCAGTCTGTGGGATGTTCCCTGCCCATCGGTGAGATGATGGGCACGTGGCTGCTGGTACTAACCACCCAGTCTCAATGGCAACTTCAGTCTCAGACAGCAAAAAACCCTGACAACTTGTCTAAACGATTTCCATTCTGCTGTGCCCTGTTAAATCAATACGGTGTGCTCAAAGACGAAAAAGAAATTAAGAGTATGCTTTAAATATGCTGTGGTCCCAACAGGCATCCCACAAAAAACACCCTTAGGTCTGCACTGCAGCCTTCCCAGTGCCTTCCTATCAGCCCTATGTATATACATCCAGGGCCACATTCTACATGTTTCATGAAGTCATGAAATTACGTCATTAATGGATGGACAAGTGTAAATGCTGAAAATCAGGACTAAGAAGTCAAAGTGAACTGCCTGGAAAATGAAAAAAAAAAAAAAAACCAACAACAAACCCAAACCAAACATATCCTGTAAATATTTCTTCTGTACCTACTGATTCAAATTCATTATTGAAAGATCATAGTTTTGCAAATTCTCACCAAGATACCATAATTATATTATTGGCTGACATCTATGCCTTTGGTTTACGCTATGGATCTCTCATAATAAACATTTTAATTAATATTTGATTTTATAATTATAGTCTTCAGGGGAAAATTCACTTTCTATTTACAACAGAAAATAGTTGCTGCTTTGCAGAGGGGACTGTATATTGGACTGAGGCTGTATGTTCTGTTACTGACCAGCAGCTATGATACACTGTCCCCACTGTACTTAGAGGTAAAGCCTCATTCACAGACTATTTTGAACAAAACAGTAATGAATCCAAAGGTAACATTCAACAATTTTTTTCTAGTTGCTTTTTTTTCTCCCTTATATTTCTGGATATAATTCCAAAGCTTAAATATACTTTTATACAGAAGAGAAGCAAGACCTATGTTTGGTTTTCTTGTGAAGAAAAGTCAAAGGACAGGACACAGAGGAGTAGAATTCAGTTTCTGGTTTGATAAATGCTAAATGAAATAAAAGTTGTAGACTTCATGGCTCAAATTCAATATACATCCAAAATGCTTTCCAAGAAGACAAAGAGAGTTTACATGATTGTGGCATGGTAGGTAAATTATTTTCAGCATATCTGCCACACCTGCCAGTATATTTCTGCCAGTATATTTCTGCCAGTATGATTCTGAGAAACAAAATGGAAAACGACCTAAACACTGTTAAAACTTAACTAGCCCCAGGCAGGCTGTGTCCCAGGAATAGAGGAACTAATGTTATTTATGGAGTACTCACATTACAGAAAATCAAGGGAATGAGGGTGCAGTGGAGAATGCAATGACAGATGCAGAGCTAAATCAGTCAATATTATTCTACATAATTAGGCTAAAAAGTCACATTTGTAGTCTGGTAGAAAACCCTCTTAATTAGAACATGCTAATGGAGAGTCTGTTCTCTCTTGAGTGGGAATACAGAATAAAAGACTATGTTTTTAAAATGTCTGGAATAGAAAAATGTAAATGACATAAAATACTGACCTTCCTAAAAATAATATTCACTATCTCATGACTTAGCCTGATATTCTTCTGTTTCTTCTAATCCCAGTCAGGCTATATCTTTATAAAGGCTGGGGACTGAAAATGCAGGTTTCACTCTTATTTAACCGACTTAACATCAGCTGACCTCTTGGTGCCAGAAGCACATACATACATTATGCTGAAATTATTTTAACAACAGAAAGCAGTGGTTGTGATATACTCTGGGCACTTTGCTGTCTGATGTGATGCATGGTGGTTATCATGGTGATTTTTGTAGAAGTTGTTTGAGTTTTAGCCCTCTGTCAGGGCAGGTCTACAGAACCCAGGTATGATTTAGCTGCCAACTCTTGCCACCAAAACTGGAGCTGACAGCAACCATAGGCAGTTTTGAGCAAAACCAATTAGTACAGAGCTGGTCAGAGAGAGTAAGAAAGAATCCTGAAACCATAAATCCAGCAAGCAGTGGAACTGAGACCCAGGAATAACTACTTCACAGTGGCCTAAGAGTTTCCCCTTAGGTTGTACTGCATTTCCTGTTTGCCATCAAGTGTCACACTTCTGCACAATAGCGGACAGCTTGGTTGCCCCTCTAACAGCACATCAGCTAGTACAGACTTCCCATGCTTTCTGAAAGTGATTCATAGACTGAATTGTCACAACGAATCATTTTAATAGACATACTTGTGTTTATAATAAATGCATATAGCTAATGTAACACTGTATGTGAAGACAAAATATTGTTCCCTAGTGATTTATTAAACAGCTGACTGCTTTCAAAAATTGAAATTTCAGAACATTGATATTGCATCAATTCATAGCTATTTTGGAGTGAGCATTCCAACAGGACCTAATATCTATTTCTTCAAAAGAAGGCAAATTGATACTTAGATATCACAGGCACAGGTTTTCTTAAAAAAAATGATGGAAAACAGGAGTTATGGCAGCTGTCAGCTTGTCCCAAATAGGAAGGTCACAGGCAGAACCTTTTGCTGATCATGTCGGTTTACTGTAAACCCAACACACCTATCAGGCCACACCTTGTCCACACAGTTTTCGTGAAGGTGTTTGGGCTGCAGCCTGTTACAATGTGATGTTTGGATTCCTCATCCCCGTGACTGAAGGGCACCATTATCAAAAGAATTAATGTTAACTCAGATACCTGGAATGAAAACTATCAGAGGAATTTTATGTATTCATACACTTCTGTACTAATTAGAATTGCTTTGAGCAGATGAGTTTTTTTACAACTAGAGCTTGCCAAACATGGTTTCTTTGACCAAACTCTTTCACATTAATAGAGGAATTCATTGACCTGTAAGTATAATGCACGAGAAAGGAAAGTCTAGCACTCCAGAATTTTCCATTCAGTATTTTCCTGTCAGTAGCATTCCAGACTAGGCAGCTCCCATGCTTTTGGTACAAACATACAATTCCGATACAAACTTTGAAACATCCACAGCTCGATAGATCAAACATCTTTAAATTATTTTATCACCATAGCTTGCTTGTGGAGTTGATACTCCCTGAGATCACAGACCTATGCATTCACATGCATTGATACAAAACCCAAAAGCCTGATCGGTGGCCACCTTGCAGCTGAAGTCTGTATATCACCACAGTTCTGGTGCAGACCCTAGAGAGTTCACACAGTCCCGTCTGGGAAGTCTCAGGATTCAATCATGCCTCCTGCTCTAAGCCCTGGCAGCTAATACCATTCTTAGAGATGAAAACATGGGATTGAGTCAGCTACTCCAGCTGTATTAATAATTTCCATTCTGTTTCAGATGAGCAATGAGGTTCAACCAGCAGTCCATTCATTTCTCTGAGAACTCCTTTTCCTCCCTGTGGGGCCACAAAACTGAACAATGCAGCCGCAACGAAACAAAGACTATGTTTGTTATTTAAAAACTGTATCTATGTATGCTTCATGTAAGCACTTAGTTCATAGAAAAAAACACAACATTTTCTAGACTGTAAAGCTGAAACATTTCTTTGGGCATACTGTCAAGACCATCTATTTGAACTAGTGTCAGCCACTGTTAGAAACTATACAACATGCCAGTTGTTTCCATTCGATAGTTTACTGTGTACTATAAATACAAATGCACAAAAGAAGAAAAGATGCAATTGTGTTTCATCTTGGACAGTTAAATGAAGTGAATTATTTCTGTTTTCAGATTTCTTTTTACACTTTTTATGTTATGAATTATTTTTCTCAAAGCTTTCCATCAAAATACATAGCTTTAAAATCACAGTTGGCATAACTCAGTATTGCTGTACTTAGACCAGTGGAATTCTGTTTATTTGTACAGTTGATAATTTGCTCAAAGAGTTATTGTGCCTAGACGTTGGCATTCATATCTCAACACAGTTAAAATATTCTAGAACATTTCCAGTGCATATAAATAAAACTACAAAATACTGTAACATTAGTTAATTTTGAGGGGTTTAATTTTGAAGGTCTTTTTTCAGTGAAAACACAAAAATTTCAACACACAAGGTAATGTCTCCACTTCTGGGGCACAGTAAGGAATTTTGCAACAAAGCTTCATTACACTACAAACTCATTTAAAATACTTCACTACAATGACAGTAGTAGTTTTAATACTTCTGTTGTTTTACTTGTTATTTTCTATGCAGTCCTGTATTTCAGCTTCCCTCACTGAAGTAGTTTTTCACCTAATTTCCCTGTCACTTTGGTTAGGTGGGTTTCCAAGCTGTCTCCAAGCTCTTACCACATGAAAAGTGGGTAATCTAGGCTAGTCATATAGTTAAATCTATAGGAGTGACTAATCCCAAAATGGTTGAATACAATAGGCGACAAATTGTCTTTCAGGAGTTTCTTTCTTTCCCTTTGCCTGTATGAAGGTAACACCCACTAGATAAATTGCTTAGATTAGATGCCAATTTCTTGATAGCTAAAATGAGAAGGAAAAAAAAAATCTTAACTGGTGATGGGAGCACAGCTTGGAGGTAGCTGATCTACCTTTAACCCTGTGGCAGCACAGATGCCAGCATGCACTGTAAACTCAGGCAAGGCAAAGAGAAGGTTAGCATGAGGCAAGCTCTGTGGTGCTCTCTCTGGACTCATGGCACCAAGAACGGGTCAAGTAAGAGGTCATGTGCTGCTGCAACATCTAGTGGGCTGCCCAGGAGTAGAGGTCAGGGGGCTGTGAAGTGTAGGCTGAGACAGAAGGTGGTAGTCAGAGACTAGTGGTAGGGCTTTTGCACACCAGTGTTCACTGAACTGTGCACATCTAGCTTTCATTGTCCTGGGAGAATATGAGATTTCTTTCTATTTCTGTATCTACAGAATTCTACAACGTATGTTTGCATCCTCTACATGTCAATATATGTAAAAGGATTTCAAGTAACATAGCTCCTCTTGATACTTTTTGCATTAAAATGAAGACATGTTAGTAGTAAGAGTCCGGGGTTCTCATTTATGATCCCTCCTATTTGCTTCTTATAACCTAGCACACCCAATTGTTCTCTTCCATCAATTACGACGGCAACTACAGTGAATAGCTCACGAGTTTCTCTGGTAAATAGTATTATTTGGATCTAGTCATGTTGGCATATTACTGCCCTCAGTAGTCACTATATTTTCTTTGCAGTACGTTACTGCATCTGCAGTAAGAGGAGCAAAAGTTAATGTATGTCAGCTTCTCAGCTACTACAATCCACTGCCAGCCACATTTGATTAGGATACCAGGCAACAACAGGGAGAAAAATGAGCTGAACACAATCTTCTAACCATAGCTCTGTCAGTTGTATTTGCAAGTTATTAAAAGATTTGTATTATTTTGCAGAAGAGTAATGAGGAACTCAAATGAACTCAGAGAACTCAGGCTATATGCTAATAGAAAGGACAAAGCTAATTTCTTGCAAGTAACACCAAAAATTAACAAAGGTGTCATGCTGATTAGTTACAGTTTGGATGAATAACTGGGAATGAAGTGATGTGTAGAATTTGAGCTCTAGCAAAAAAAGCTCAACAACCCTTCAGCCTTTCCATGTTCCTCCTCCTCCCCACCCCTACCAAAAAGACCCTCCTCCCTTCCTGGGATGTGAGACATGGCCAGTGACAGAATCAGAACCAGGTTGTGAATCTGAGGAAAGGCAGGATAAAACTGCACCAGCTAATGATTAAAACCCATCTAATTGAAAAGGGAAAAGTCACTAAAGGACAAGTATTTATGATCTGGATTTGCAACAAAAGATGTGAAGCCAGAGCAGGTACACAGAAAGACTAGTGGAAGGTAACAACGGCAGTCAGAGTTTTTCTTTCCCACCATTACAATATTTTAGTTGATCAATAGTAAATAATATACTGTGGGCAGGAGCCATATATAGAACAGAGATACAGTAACAAAAAACAGATTATACTTTTGTTATATTTGATTCTAATTGACAGAAGAACATTGACAGACATTTCCCCAGTATTTCATAACTTGTAAAGAAGCAGAACTAATGAGGTTTTCTGGAATCAATAGTGGCAGTCAACAGCACTGGCCCCTTTTGGGCATGTTTTTCACACTAACCATGGTAACAATGTTAAGTGTTTCCATTAATGCAACTCTATGTCTCTTGCCATACCATGCATTATTTAATGGCCTTTCTAAGGCATATAATTGCTTTTTAAAATCAGCAGGTAATTTGTTAGATTGTTTGATTGTATCCCTTGGAGTTGGATCGTCATACCAGCCCAGCCTTTTGCTGTTTTTAAGAGCACAGGAAGAAATGAACTGGCTAAATAGAAGGCAAGTGTTCACACAATGCTCAGACTAGAAACCTAGAGGGATTTCATAGTAATCTGATGCTGAGGGAGTGCAATAATATAAATGACCAGTTCAAAGCCATAGAAACCGCTGTAGAGTTCAGGAAAAGGTCCTATGATTGTCTGTTAACTTCTCATTTTGAACAGTAGATCATTTCCTGATGTTTTTCAGTGACTGATTCAATGGCTTTATTAGTTTTTAGTGACAGTATTTGAGTTCTACATCCTTTTCAAGGTCTCAATATAAAATCAGAAGCTTTTTGTCAGACTTGATTGTTATCCCTCATTCCTTTTTTTCAGTTGTGACTGTTTATTTATTGAATTTATTCCACCTACCCTCCAGCTATTAGCTATATATTGTCTCCATAGCAATCCCTCTCTTCTCCTCAGTACAGAAGCAAAAGAAGAGGCTTGGTAATTGTGATTTTAGATGCAAGGTGTCATTTGAATGCTTTCAAGAGTGCAAACAGTAGGGAATATGGCATTTCTGACGCTTTTGGATATCATCAATGTGTGCATTATTTTTTCCATATTCATGTTTCATCAACCATTTGCAAATTTTCATTTAAATTGACTTACTTCAACAATGCCTTTGCTTGCATTTTATAATCATTAACAATATCAACTTAATAATACCATGTTCTTCTTATCAGGCTGCTTTCCTCATGCAATTTTGCATTTACACTGCAAGTCTTAAAAGGACTTTACAAATTCTCCCACAAACCTTTGTCATATCTTTTCTATCATTTTGGCTTTTTTTTTTTTTACAACAAATCAGTATTGTTAATATCAAGAAAGTTCACTTTCTTTCTACAGCTGACAAGCGTTAGTATACATCTTTTTCCTTGAATCATTTACAACTAATCCCATACTAATGAGAAAGATTACACTTTTGTATGTGTATGTTAAGAACATCGTTCAAGGGATTGGATGTTCTGTTTCTGCTTTCATGTTCAAAGTCTTTGTGTATGAATAAAAATGGCACCCTACATTTAGAGTTTATTACAAAGAACTAAGCTGAGTAATGTACACATTTACTACTGATTGCAGTGTTGCTAGATAGCAGCTGAAACATATTAATGATATCTATGTCACCATTAGGTTTTCTGTTATTATTGTTATTATTATTTATAGAATGAATTAAGTGTAGATGGTTCTTTAGAACACAGTGAGCTTTGGGCTATATCTTGGATAGTTTGCTGTCTAGCATGACTCCTTTACATGTTTTTGGCAATGAACTGATTCAATACTACTTTCATAATGAACACATTTCCTACTATCAAGGACCTGCCATTCCACAATTCTACACTGATATGCAGAGGTGATGTACTGCCTCAGTACCAGCGTTCTGCAAAAAGATGTAGCTCTGATTATTTATATTTTTCCCCTAGCAGTCTATCAATACAAGAGCCCATGAGGAGGAAATGAACTTGGAGAAGCAGAAAGATCATTTGGAAACAAGCCAACTTTACCAAGAATATAAAATTATGATTTATTTTTGATGTTTTTTAATAGTAAGGAGGGCTCCATAAAAGACTTAAAGCTTAAATCTCTGCATATTAACTGCATTAAGAGATGGAAGCAACTTGGGATAACTCCCTACCTAACAAGGCTTTGGAAAAAAAGCTCTGACAAAAAACAGCCTCAAGAGATTAATTAGTATCAAATTCAGGACAATCATGTTGGCAACAGGCAAAGATTGACAATTTAAGTTATAAAAACATTTCTTATTAAACAACACTTGTTCAGTGTTCAGTATTGTTTTGAACCAAATTTAATTTTCAATCTTCTCAGATTCAGCCTTTTGTATACTTGTTCCACAGACTGACAGCACACATCTTGGCAAAAAGAAGTAGCAACCAAAACTAGCTAGCATCGAAGCAGAAAAGACTGCATGACAAGTTATAGAGGCCCTTTTTTATGATTTAGCATAAAAAAACCTGCTTCTTGATAAAATTCACTGCTGTAATTCAGTTTATACGTATTTAAAGCAGTAACCTAAAGGCAGATATGGAAATCTTGGTTTTAATGCAACTTATAATTCACTTCTTCACTACTATAAAGTACTTTTGTGGATATAAGGTTTAAGAAGGGAACAATAAGATCAGAGTGAATAATAAAATATTGTCTTTAGTCACACAAAATGAAGACACTAATATTTGCAACACCAGTTTGTATAAGCAGACCATCTACTAGCCTCACTTACAAAAATGTTTCCTCACTGATGCATTCTTCCATGATTGTCCACTACAGTATTTTTGGATATTTACCGGGGAACATTAGGGACCAGCTATTCTTAAAGAAGGGATACCGCAAAAGGATAACTAATCTGAAGTTATATTACAATTCCTGTACATCAGTAATTAACATTCTTGCTCTCATCCTGGAAGTGAAAGAGAGAATGCAAAGCAAGACCATAAATTACCCTTTAATATCAACAGATTTCTCTTCAGACTGCAGTGAAAAATAATAGCAGAGATAGCAAAGAAGCTTGTGCTATGGCTCCCCTGCAGCAGATTTATATACTTACATACAAGGCTTTTTAGTGCAACATATTTGTATTTAGACAGAGAGATAGATACATATATTCATTTGTAAAGCCTTTGGCTTTCACAGTGTAAATTAAGCACACTTAAATGCCACAATTCCATGGACTTCAAGACCTTACTACCACTGGGAAAAGAGAAAATTCACACTGCTGCAATGTGATGTTTAACAAGGCAAATGTATTTATTCAGATATATTGTTGATATTTTTCTGTGAAATTACTGTTTTGGCATAAGAAAGAGCAAATAAGCATTAACACAAAATACTAAGCAACATTTTTTGCAGTGGAAAAAGCAGGGAGAAAAGCAGAGGTGGCAGGACATCGCAGTAGGCTAAATTATTTGGATCTGTGAATTCTGGAATTCAGTTCTGTTACTAAGTTAGTGTATAGCTATTTTAGAGGCACAGTAAAATATTTCTAAATAAAAACACCTGTATTTCATATAGAACAATAGCATACATGATTTCTAATCTGTAGTTTCATAAACCATTTACAATATATTGCAGTTGTTTTTGCAAACAGGTATGTCAAAGATTGAAGACCTCCCAGATTTTTTATTTCAGCCTTTTCCAATCTTCCTACTATTATTTAGCTTTCAGGCTAAAAAATAAATAAATCAAATTATAATAATAATAATAATAATAAAATCTAACTTTGAATATTATTAATTAGCAAATAAATTAGCATACTGAAAGTGAATGCTTTTTTGTCTGTCTTTTTTTTTTTCTTTTGGTTTCAAGTTTGCTAAATGTGATTCTCATTTTGCACAATGCCGAACATTTCTGTGTTGGCTGATCACGACCCATCTGCACTATGTAACTGTCAAAAGCCTGTCTTGGCCTTGGAGCACGTTGAAAGCAACTATTGTACAGAGGGTCACTTGCCATTTTTATGTAATTGTCCAGAGAATGTCCTAGTTCACATTTAAATGACTCTACCATACAAAATTTCTCCCAGCATTCAATCAGGCTTTTGTCTTGCTCTGAATGGATCCTATTAAAAAGCAGAAATGTATGAATAGAGAGATACCACACTGCCTCCTTCAATGTACATCTAAAAGATGTAACGTGCTTGTGAATAAACAATATAGATACATGTCTAAAGAGGAAGTGAAAATGAAAAAGTTTGGTGTGAAAAATAACATTTATATTTGGATAGGCCAGGCTGGTGTGGCCAAGTCAGTACTGCAACACCTATTCCTGAGAAAACTGCCACGTTTCTCTGATACTTTTGTTGTTCCTCATCCCTGAAATCTGGGTTGTTTGCTCTCTTATTACGGACTTAAATAGGGCATAGCAAGCCATGAACGTTCATTACCGTTTTGTACTGCAGGCACTAGCAGAGGGTGCCTGGGTCACACAGGCACTTTCAAACGGTGCTGAGGAGCCAGATTTGCTGGGGAGCCAATTCTGCTGTTTAGGCAGGGCACCGCAGTAAGCCTGAGTTTATAAGCCCTTTCTGAAGCATGGTAACGCAAGGTGATTTTTCTTGCCAGGCCCTATTAGCTCAGAAATGGCCGCACTTCTGTGTAAGCCCAGCTCGCTGCCGGTGCCAGCCACGGTGTCCTTCCCCTCTGCAGCTTGCACAGTCAAGTCACACATTCATGTCACATGTTCCCCCACAATGCCGTAACTGGAAAGCACTCCCTCTTCTCTCCCCAGTTTCCACTTTCGTATTTAACAATTACATATACTATCCTGCTTAGAGATCGGATGAGAGACTGAAGGGTCAGACTACTCAGCACAATAATGTAATTACAAAGGTGATTTTTAATACCAACGCCAGCTCCTCTTTTCTGCCAGTCACCGAGACCTGGAATTTTTGTAAAAATCAAAATTCAGCAGCCAGATCTAGTAAAAGGCTTGGTAAACCTGGTAGACAGAGCTGCACTGCATACTTATGTGCCCATACTTCTCTTTTCCAATGGCTTTTAGGTGATTTTTAATCAGTAACATAAATCAGGCTTTGAACTCTAGCTGTAAGGCCTAGCAGCCTTACAGCTCCTAGCAATGAGCTAAACAGGAGTTCAAGGGAACGCAAAAGTTGCCAGACATCTCTGCCATGTTTCATACCTAATTAAAAGGTTCTTTTTATTCAAATTACAGAATTCCATATCACAGCTACCTGCAGCAAGTCACACAGCTTTAGTTTAACTAAGGGAAAACCATGCTGTTTTGAGAATCAGCCTTACTTGTGGGATCTTTTGGAAGATCACATTGAGGCAATCTGTAACATCTAATTACAAGAGATTTGCTACAGTTCATTCCTAAATTATTTTACCACAGGTATGCTGACATTAAGGAAGTCTAAACAAATAGATTATCTAGTTTGATTTCCCATCTGTCACTGACACTTAAACTATGTACTTGTCATTTGGGAAAGTTTCAGCGGCGGCCTCGGTACCTGCTCGGAAGCCATGCCTTGTCTTGGTAAAGCGCAGACGTGCCATACCTTCTGAAGAGACCGTCTGAACCGCTGCGAGATGCAGTGCAGCCAGCTCCTTCTGTTCCTGCTCCTTTTCCTTTTTATTGGATAATTATCCCTGTGCATCTTTATGATGATTTATACATTGACTGCAGATTTTCAACTTCCTTTTTTTGGTATGTCCACATTAGCTCTGCAAGTAGTATTTCAATACTGGTCTCATTAAAACTTGAAGAAGAGGTAAAATTGCCTCTTTATACGCTAATTCTTTGTTTAGTTATATAAACACTTTCTCCTTCCCCTCCCCCTCCAGGGTCCAGCATCACAATCATTCTAGGTCATGCTGTATAAATGTCTTAGCCTCAATCTTACTTAATGTTTTGTTGGCCTGTGTGTCATATCAGATATGGTATGATAATTAATTCAAAGTTATCAAGCACAGAACACAAATGAGTCCTCTTTTCTGCAGAACCCTACTATAAATCCCATTCATCAGTGAAAAACTGGGCATAATACTTACATAAATATCACAAATGGCAGAAATACATATCTATATAAAGATACAGAATTTTATATGCATTTTTAAAATCTGCCAGGTCACTTTATATAAAACCCTCTATGGTCTGAATCATGGATAAAGCATATTGCTGCATTTTCAATCTGATTGTCATGGAATACTTAGTCAAAAGCCTTACAAGTTTCCATTAAAAAAATAAAAATATTTCTTTTTTGAAAATTAAATTCAGTAATATTTTGATTCAAATTGATTTTATTCCTACTTTTTAATTCAGAAGGAAGTGAGTTGTATATCTGTTCTCTGTTATTTTGACTCAGGCTGACCAGCCTACTGTAGCAGGGGATATCTCAGCAGCACTAGTTCAATGCTCATGTAATTAGTTTTTTATTATACTATTTCCATATGTATCCTCTCAGTGCTACTTTTTAATAGATAATACAATAACATCAGATCTGTCTTTCTAGGAACAGAAATTCATTGTAGAAACCTACTGTTTGCACATTAATTGAACATAAGTCAGAGTATCTCTGGAAATGAAAAAGTGTAATATAGCCAACCTAGCTTAGCAAAAAACAAGGGTTGTAATGGGATTTACTCTTACCTTTTGCTCCAATATGCAAAAGAAGCATAGATCAGCGAGAGAGCAGGCTTATTTAAGATTAAGGAAACCTACCAAATGGGTCAGTTCAGAACTTATGAGTTCTTCATGCTTTTTTGTTTATGGTTTGGATTTTTGTTTGGATGTTTTGTTTTGTTTTTGTAAAAACGAAGGTTGTGCATTCCAACCTGTTTTGCTCACTACCAATCTGGTTTCAGTCTAAGACAGTTCTGGGAGAAAACTCCCATTGCTTACCAGTCTGCTCTGAAACCAGAGCCTCAGGCTCCAGCGTAGCCCAGCCTCCCAGAGGGGTTGCTGTGAGCCTCAGCAGGTGGAAACTTGTGAACTGCAGCTATTCCTTGACATAGTAACTCTTATCCACAAGCAAAAGAGCTGCTAAGAACTGTAATGGTTTCTCAGCTGACAAGTTTCAGTGATCTCTGAGACCTGCAAGCCTCTGAGTTTTTGGGTGATAAGCAGGTCTTCCAGCCCATCCGCTCAACAAGAGCCCATCTACAGCCCACCTGCCTCCCCACACCCATGGGAAGTGCAGCTCTTCAGTCACACCTTAAAGCTTACTATCATGATGGCATTTCATCTTCTGTCTTTCCAAGTCTTTCTGTCCTGCAGATAATAACTCATTCTGTGGGCAAGCACCGTACCTGCTTGTACCTCCATTCATGATCCGCTCCTGATCACTGTGCTGGCAGTGCATTACTCTGCTCCAGCTGGAGCTCACTGCTTGTCTGGACTTCTGCTTCCTTCTGACTCCTCTGACCCTAGCTCTCTTTAAAGTCCCCTAGATATTTTTTCTATTCTTAATTCTTCTTTGAAACTTGGTCCTACTAATACAGGGGATAGCTGGGCATCCCACTCCCTTGTCTATAACTCCATTTTTAGTTTTTTTAACCAGCGAAGTACCTTGTGGACCACTTTGCACTGCTGACCTGGATTGCCTGACCTTGGACTGAGTTTCTATTAACACTCTAATCATTAGGGTAGTGGTCATTCTGCACACAACATTAGCATTCTGCAGTAACAAACAGTACTCAGCCTTTCCTGTTTAAATTCCTGACAGTTCTTTCTCATCTAAAAACATTTCCTGTTTTTGTTCCCTTAGGCAGTTTTATCAATACAGAGTTTTCTAAATCTGGGTTCCTCAAATTCTTGCAGCAAAGGCTCACAACTCAGCTTTCGAGTTCTGCTTTAGTTAGGGAAATATCTGGATCTTCCAAATGCCTCTCATGAGAGAAGCTGAAAACCGCACCTACTTTCTTGGGAATAGATATATTAGCCAAAATTCAACATAACGGAATAAACTGCACAGAATAGTTTGCCAGATTATTCATTCAGGTGATCTTGCGACAGACAAGGAAGGGTTATTTTTGCATACTGAAGAGGAGAAGAAACTATTTTCTTAAGAAAGGTTTTATTTCTAGATTCTTTCTTCACACCATATAATCCTAAATTACAACAAAGTCTTACAGATACTGATGACAGCATTCTACTTTCCTTACAATCGATCTATGATTTGGTATTAATAAAGTTGAATGTATTTAGCTAACATATATTATTTCTGTTGCCAACCATAACCTTTTCAAGACAAAATATTACTGAAAATATTTTCCTGTTATTTTACAAACAGATTTTATGCCTGTTTCAACATTGCATTTTTATAAAAAACATTGTTTGTGTTACTTGATTTTATCTTGTTAACACAATTGATTCCACAAACTTTATTCAAGAAAAAAAGTCTTGTCAGAATCCTCCTCTGGTACATGTAGGGGGTTTTTTTGTTTGTTTGGAGGTTTTTTTGTTTGTTTTGTTTTTTGTTTTTGTGAGATTTAAACATATCAACAGAATACTCCAAGGCAAAACTTCTTAGCTTTGAAAGGCAAGATTATATTCAAAATGTAATTTATAAGACCAGGCACCATTAGACATAATGTATTATTCAGCTAAACACCATAATGGTATTCAATTCACGATGAAAATTAAAAATTAATAACTTTGTGACCATTGATTCTCTGTATTCTGTGCAGATGTTGAGAAAAGTGAACTAGTCTACTTGAAAAAAAACAGCAGCCCATTATTACTATGAGCTTTAAGGACATTGAACATGTAAACAAACAATAGAATGAATAATATTACCCAGGCAACTTGGGCTAATTTATATAAAAGTGAAGCCAATGCCATGGTAAACAAAGGAACACTGAAATATAACCAGCTACATGCTGGGTTTACTTGTTCCTGTTTGGAAGACAAAGGATGGAGCATTAGAAACCACTATGTCCTGTAATGAGGCTAATATCTGTTTTGCCCTGAGTAATTATTCATTTCATATAAATCAACAAAACAGAACCTATCTTGCCACCACAATAGAGAATATCCTGCATATTTATCCACATTTCTGTGATGTCGGGAAGTGTTCTGCTTTTTTTTAGGCAATTTAAGGAGAAACTTAAATGAGAAAATTACTCAGTTACAGAAACACAAAATTCAGAACGGAGATGGAAATTAACTTAGATGTTATGCTTCAAAGCCTAGACGATGAGTACATCTCTCCTCCCAAATAATTTAGTACCAAATTTGAGACAAAAATTTATAATGAATTTCTTCATTTACCCAGTAAAAACAATGCTTTTGCAACACAGTAAGTGTCAGCATAATCTGCCTAACTGCATAGGAACTTTGAAAGATGCTGAGCACCCTGGCATTAAACACACGTATAACTTTAAGCACTTGAGCAGTTCCAAAAGAGAAAAACCGGATGAGGTACAGTAACGGTAAAGTAATAGTGATGGTAATATTTCCATTGATTTCAAGGTACCCAGGATTTGAACCATGAACTTTGCCGTTTCTAATAAACTGCTTAAAACTTAGGTTTGGTGGTTGATTTAGATCACCAGTGCAACTAAGGGAAAAACCCCAAGCTTTAGGGCGTACAAGCCCTTCTTCAGAAGCAGCAGAATTCAAAGCTAATTATAGGCCAAGAGTAAAGCAAGGACAGATGAAAGAGTAACCCTGGATTGAATCTGGGACCTTGTATGGCTGAGAATGAACAGGAACATTTTGAAGATTCAGCAAACATGGAAACACAAAGCCATGACAAAGGCCTGCCTTCACGCCTGCTTCATGTTGCTCTCCGTAACAGTCGCTGAAAGTAGGCAGGCAGTTTTACCACTTTGTTTCTTCTCCATTTTTTGTAACGAAGGGACTCTTATAGAGTCACAGTAATAGAATCTCAAGGTCTAGTATTAGACTTTATGTCATCATGCCTGGGGAAAAGAAGGAGAAACCCACACTGATATATATTTCAAAGTCATTTTACTTGGTATTTACTGATCAGTGCTCACACATTCAGCATTCTGAAATGGAATGACTACTGCCATAACCCACACATAAATATTTGCAAAAATAGAAAGGAATACTTACTAAACAATTATTTTTCATTTACATATAAATATCATGTACCTTTCATTTGTTAGAAAATAAATATTTATTGGATAAGATGGTCATAATCCACTCCATCCAATCAATAGACTTCACCCGTGATTTATTTTGAATTTGCAATTATTGGAAAAAACTGTGAATCACTGTAAGTAATCAGTCCTATATTTGTTTTTTTGATATGCTTTGTTAGCAAAATGGTTGCTGGATTTGTAGTATACCTACAACTAGGAATTAAAACTTTGTAGTAATACATTATAGAATCTATTTATCACAATAAGTAACATTCATATGCAATTTTCAAATGCAGTAAAAGAAAACAGATTATTCAGGGTACCTACTCATAAGAGCTGCCTTTTAGTGTACATGTGAAGACACTATATATGACAGTCAAATATTGTTACGTTTTCTTACAGTTACTCTGTGTTTATGTGAGAGAAAACTGGAATATTCCTGCAGTTATTTTCCCGAGTATCTCATTTAGTGTAACATTTCACTCACTATACTTTTACAGATTTTGAATAAAGAGGTTTATCTTAAATTCATTTAAAAAGACACCAACTCATGATGACCTAGTATTGTAAGAGTGAACATTATGCTGATGGATTTTTTTGCCTACACACTGATGTTTACTTCCTACAATTCAAAACTGAAATAGTCACTACAACAAAGATTTACAAAAGCTTTATACAAATAGAATGACATCTACTCTGTAATGGTTGCTGATGTGACAATTGCAGATGAATGTACATATTTATGCATCTAATTTTTACTCACATGCAGTAACATTTACCAGCACAACACTTAGTGGTTCACAGTGTCATTTCACACTTACTGTGAAATAATTTCAATTTATCCATGCCTACAAAGGAACAAAGAATAATATAACTGCCCCAGACCACATCCCAAAGAGGCATGTATTTCATAACATTGCATGTTTACCTGTTTTTTTGCACTTTATTTCATGTTTAATTAGTTTCTGCTATGGGTTTACTAAAGGCACTATATTATGAAGTTCTACAGTTTGTGCTGGCTTCTTAGCACTATGGAAACAGACGTGTATCTCTGTCTCTCAAATTAATAGAATCTTTATTAATAACACGTTCAATTTTTCAATGAGTTCTTCCTTGGTTTATTTATACTATGAACTCCATACTATGATTAGTTCATTTGCAGCTCAGGGTTAGAAATGGCAGTAGATTATGTAGCTTCTTTTGCCAAAACTATTCAGAATTAAATCTAACAAGATAAATCTTACAAAAACATGCAGACTGCACAAAAAGAAATCTGCCTTGCTGAACATTTGCTTCTGACTGTCATATTCAAGGAGAGAATTTATCTACAGTGTTTTGAACATAGAAATCATCAGCTTACAGACACACAACTTGTTGGAAACCTGATCTTTTGGAAGGGTTAACATAATATGAACTAAATGTCAAATTCCCCTCTGCCCCACTACTGAGCCTTCTCCTAGCAAAATACATGCAGTCCACCTTCAAGGACCTCTGGATTACACTGTATACATACACAAAGCTGATTCTTCTCCCACATTAGTGTAATTAGCACTGCCTTCATTAACATTAATCCTTACTGTGTATGTCAGGGCAGCAGTGAGTACTAGGTTGTGCACAGCACTCACTGGCCTACACAGCGTATGGCTCCTCTCCCTCCCAATGGTGCCATCCTTGCACAATATACACCTTGTCATCTCCCAAGGCACTGACAATAATTGCATCCACAATAACAAGCACTATAGGTGTTAGTATGCTACCAAGTTACAGCTTACTCACTTCAGTATTGTTCAGCTACAGCATTAGCAAATTTTAAAACTGAACTTGTTTTGTGGGTCCAACAAAAATTTCATTTTGAATTAAGCATACAAAATCTCTTAGAAAGGTCCTGAATAGAGGTGTTGCATGTGACATCCGAGATCTGCCCTGTCATTAGGGACATTGCTGAACAGGGACATTATAATAGCTAATTAACATCTAAAGTATCCACTATCTATTAATTAACTACACTAACGTGAGAGCAGAATCAGATTCGTGCAGCATACAGTGTAATCCAGAGGTTCTTGGAAGGTGGACTACATGTACTTTGCCAGAGGGTTCAGCAATGAGGAACAGGGGCATTTGACATTTAACTCATATAGTAGATTTGTATTTGTTTTTATGTCTATTTTACAGTTCTTCATGTGCTTATAATTTCAAATAGTGCAATACAGTTTCTTACCATTGGTAATTAGTTAGGTATGATGCCATATGGGACCATGGCATCACATGGGAGGCCTCTAGTTAATCTGGAAAAAAATGGGGTTTACTAGAACTGTGAAAAAGTCAAGAAGCTGGCTAAAGGCAACGCTGCAACATATACAGTTTAAAAGTGAAGCAGCAGTATGGAAGAAGATACTTTGTACTGAATTGTGGGAACATTTCCTTTTCTTAGCACAAAAAGAAATTAAATAAATTAGATAAAATGTTATTTTAGTTTAGGTGTTGAGTTATAATTATGCATGTAGTTACATACTTTATTGAAATGCATTTTACCTTGGTCTGTTCACTTTTCCAAAGATAGAAATTCAAATTCTTGCCCATTTTCCTCTATTTCTTTCATAACAATTACATTCAATTTCTCATAAGGTGGCTGAATCAGATAAATTAAAATCCGGAAAAAAAAAAAAAAGAAAAGCAAAATAGAAGGCTAAAGGATTATCATTATCCCCATAAAACTGTATATTCTACACCAAACGTGAGAAATTCTATCTATTAAGCCCATGCAGTAGCAGCTAAAGATAATCTTACAGAGAAACGAGCCCAAGAGCAGGTGACGGGGACTCAAAAGGAGGTCATGCTAAACAATGGCTATTTGTTGTTAAAGCTAGCAAAACAACAAAAACTCTTGAAATAATCCTCTTGCAGGAACAAGGCCACACAACACACAGAGAGCTTCTGAGCAACCTCCCAACTTGTCAGAGGAAGGGAAAAACTGTATAATTCTAACTAGAGGGATGAAATACACTACTTCATATAACCACACTGCTGTGAAGCAACTCTAATCAATGCATTTGAGCAAAAACACTCCTGACATTTTGAAATAAAACTGATAGATGGTGTACTGCCCAAATACGGACTGTATTTAACTATTCAACTATAGTTTCTTTCCTATGCAGTAGAATATATTAGATTATGGGAAAATATTGTAAAACATCATGGATTACTATCTATATTTACATATACAGATTACATATCTATACTAGCTCCAGATATAGGTTCAGGCCTCCACTGCTCTACAACTTAACATCGTAAGACAGTATTTGCTGCAAAGCACTTCATCGACAAACTTTGTTCTGAATATTTCAAGTTTCCTGGCCACAACAGAGTTAGCACAATCATTCTTCACCCATCTTGGGCACTGTAAAAAAGATATGCCTCATTCCATGATCCTGAGAGCTTCTATCGATGTGAAGTAACTCTAGAATATAATAATATATCACCTGGGCCATTATTCCATAAGTAGAACTAAACAACTGATGTCGGTGAACACAGTTTAAAAGATCTTTTATTGTTTCAAAGGACAGTGCATAAGGAAGTAATATTGGTGAATCATATGCAACCTGTAACAAGTATTTCTTCTACTCCTGTAAAATTAAAAATAACAAATAAAAAACAAAAAAATGCAAATTGGCTGAAAATTTCAACACAAGTAACATCATGTCAGAGAAAACATATGCAAGCAAGTCTTCAGGATCTAGACCCTGGTTTTGGTAATGTTGTCCGTGTACATAAAGGTACACTTTATCCACAGGACTAATAGCAAAAAAGTAGAGGGAAAAGCCCTAATTATGAAATAAAGTGTTTTTAAGATAAACAGGACTAGAAAGAGCATGAAAACTGTTTATATTTAAGACTAAATATGTAAAAAAGCAGGCACTATACAGTTCTGTTTTCCTGTTACAGACTGACGTAAAAAAAAAGGGTCTCAGGCCTATTTTAACCTTTATACCTCTGCGTGTAGTGACAGTCTTAAAAGGGCAAGAGGGCAGAGACAGAACCATAGCAGACACTCTTAGTCGAAAGTATAAACATGTGTGCACTAGGCACATGATTAAATGAAACAAAAGCCATGCAACGCTGGGGTGTCCTAGTTGTAGCATCTACAGCCTTGTAACATCTACCTCTCTCATCACCACATTATTTTCATCTACCATAATCTGTTTACTACTTTCTTATTCGCTAATCTGCACTTTCATTTGCCGATACCCAAACCATGTGTTGTTTATCTCAGAAATCACTCTTTATCCTTTATTTCCAAACCAGAAAACTATCCCTTAGCTTATTAAATTTTCTGCTCCCCTAACTCCGTTCCTTCCTGAGCAGCAGTCTACATTGCTACCTCTGCTACTTTGTCACATGAGATACCAGGAACCCTAAAACAAGACTAGGCTCCCATATGTCAGGTCAATTGTTTTGTAAAACTCTTATCCCATAGTACCAGTGTTGAAGTCTGCTCAAAAGAACACAAAATGGACTGCATACATGAACCTCTCAGGAGGGCAGATGACTGGTGGCTAAGAATCAAGTCACAGCTCACAGCTGCCCAGCCATTCTCCATAGCAGTAGCACAATGAAGATGGCCAAATAAAATGTCTTGGAGGTCTAATGAAGTCTTAAGAGTTAATGTTGTTTGAGGTTTCTTTAAGAAAGGATTTTATACCATATTTTGCTAGGGTTGAGTGCATGCTTACCAACCAGAAAATGTTAAACTTGTTCAAGTCACAGTTTAATTGAGCATTATTTACATCATTTTACTTCATTACTTATGGTTTATTCAGCATGAGCAAAGATTCCTGTAAAGAAAAATATCCAATAAAAATGAATATTGAGTACACTTTTTCATCAAGATTAAGTATTACAGGAAAAAACTTTTAATTTCCCAAGTATAGTAATAGCTGAGTCTGACTTGAAGTCTTTGTACTCTAATGCTGAAACACCTCTTGTATGGTAAAATTCTGCTTTTTGAGCTCATTCTGAAGGCAGAAATTCCTGAGATCCTATAGAAACAAAAAATCCCAAGGACTCACTGGGGAAGATGAACCTTAATTTAACAGATTTGCCTCATAGACTCTTGTGTCTTACGGTTCAACTGAAGCTTTTTTCTGAGATTCAGTTTTATTTCAGTCGCAGGCTGCTTTACCCAAGAAATTCTGTGAAGCCTACTTTGTTCCAAACAGACCGTGCGCACAGGCTGGGGCATGGTGGTGGATACATCACCCAGAAGCTCAGCTGACCCTGCTTTGGGGCAGGAGGTTGGACTGGGTGATCTCCTGAGGATCTTTCCAACCTGATTTATTTCTGTGATCCTATTATAAGGTAACAGGATCTTTATTTTGTAATCCAAACAGTTCAACACGTGCACTGTGGTGAAAGCGTTGTAGCAACTGCATCTTAGCATGTTTTCTTAGGGGGTTTATGTTAAAGAACAGAACGAGCAACCAACAAAATAACCCATCGGCAGATGGGAAGTGGACATGCAGACAGCCCTACACTTGAGCTCTCAGAACGCACGCAGGGCACGCGAAAACTGGCTGAGCGGTTCTGAACCGTGGGGTGGGATCGTCTCACTCGGCTTTCTTTTAACGAGGGAAAAAATGCTGCTGGCTGGTGAGTCCTCAGAGCAGAGAGCTCCGCTGCAGCCCCAGGCCACCTCCCGGCCACCCCATCCTGAGGGGACAACCGCCCTGGAGCCCACCAGCACCCGGCGCCGTGGGGGCTGGACCCCGAGGCCCTCTGACGGATCTCGGCAGCGAAGCGGCGAGTAGCGAGCACAAGGCAGGCGCGGACATCGTTAGCAGACGGCGAGGCTGAGGAGAGCGCTCCCCTCCGCCGGCGCCGGCTCCCGCTCCCCGCCGCACCGCAAGAGACCCCAGCCTCCGGAACCGCCCCTGCGGGCGGTGGTACGGCCGCGCCCAGCGCTCCCCCGCCCCGCCGAGGGACGGAACCTCCCGCACGGAGCCGTTTAAATCCGAGCCCTCGGCGGCTGGCCCCGCCACAGGCGGGTGTGCGGCGATGGCACCTGCAGGTGATGGTGCCGCCCAGGCGGCTCCCGCGCCCGTTTCTAGCGCCACGCGCGTCCCGGTTGCCTTGCGCTTCCCCCCGCCCTCCGCAACGGCTCGCGGCCGCCGTGCGCACGCGCGGCCGCCCCGCCCTTCCCGCCGAGCACGCGTTCGCCGCTCTCCTTCCCCCGCGCCCCCCACATCCGCGCCGCCGTGTGGGCGGCGCGCGCGACCGAGCGCCTGCGGGGGGCGGGGGCGGTGCCGCGGGAGCGCCAGGGCCGCGGCGGCGGGAGCAGCAGCCTCTCGGCCCGGCGGGCAGCGGGCCCTGCAGCGTGGCCTCCGCTAGCGGCTCTCCGCCCGCTCCCTCTCCGCGTTCCCCGGGGGACGGCTTCAGGCAAGCCTCCCCTCGCCCCCCTCCCCGTTTTCTTCCTCTCCGGTTGCTTGCGTGTGAGGTAAACTCGGCGTGTGGTGCCTGCGCCGCCGTTGCGTTTCAGGTGAGGGAGGGGGGGGGAAGAGAAACAGAGGAGGAAGGCACTCACTCCCCCTCCCTCCTCAGCGCCTCTCCGGCGGCCCCGGGCGCCAAACCCCGCCGCTCCCTTGCTTCTCATCTCCCGGCGAAGTAAAACACCCCCCTTCCCAAAATGGGCTGCACGCTGAGCGCCGAGGACAAGGCAGCGGTGGAGAGGAGCAAGATGATCGACAGGAACCTGCGGGAGGATGGCGAGAAGGCGGCCAGGGAGGTCAAGCTGCTCCTCTTGGGTAAGGGCTCCAGTGAGGCCAGGGTCCCCCTGAAGTAATCCCCCTTTCCCGCCGAAGCCCTGGGGTGAGGTGCCCCCTCGCCTCCCAGCCCGGAGGCAAGGGGCCTTGTGTGGGCGAGGGCGGGGCAGGTGCCCACCAGTTCCAGCTAATGTGAGGAGGGGGGACACGCTCCTCCGGCTTGGAGGGTGGTTGGGCGGTGGGATGCGTTCCTGGGATAACGTGGCTGGAGGAAAGCCGCCCGGCCGTAGTGGGGGGTGTGCTCGTGGCCCCTCAAAAGTTCTGGGGTTGAGGGGAGGCACAGAAGCCCGTTAACGCAGGTGGGCGCCTCGGCTTCTTTCGGGGTTCCAGGCAGGGCCGCTCTGGGGAAGCGGCACGGCGTAGTTTGTCCCGGGGCGCTTGTTCAGACCGGGCCCTAACTCCCACATGAAGGGGATAACATCTGAAACTTAAGACGTGGATTCTGTGTATCTCTGCTTAGAGGAAGGAAATTGCTGGTTGGAGGATGTTTGCTGTTAATGTTTCTTGTAGACCCGGACATATAAATTGGTGCTACAAGAATAAAGTGCAGAAAGCATCAAAGGAACAAAAGGCAAAGCACCATTTAACTTTTCACAATTTCATTTTTGTGGAATTTTCTCGTGTTGCTGAAATCTTAACGGAAAGTACAACCTTGATGGGGATTCTAAACGTATAATGACTCACATAATATGTATCGTGTGTACTTGTGAGCACAACTCGGGAACTTGAAGCTAGCTTTTTTGTATATTTTGTGATATGTTTTTGTGTAAACATAAGTAAAATCAGACTATTTTAAAAATTACAAGAAAAAAGTGAAGGTTGTAATTATTAATACCTTTGTGCAAGACTAAAATGACTGTACAGCTTGCAGACAGCTGAATGCTAGAAGATTTGCATTGTGTTAATATTGTAGGGAGTTCGGCAGTATATGCCGTATAACTAAATGAGACCGGATCATTCTAATCCGGTCTTAGATAGCTGTTGAGTTGCAGCTTTCCCTGTTACTCCCTTCCCCTCCCAGACCTACAGTTTCAGGAAAACTTTTTAAACAATGCCCAGTTTCTCACTTTGCTCAACATCGATTTTGCTAGATTCACTACAAACATTGTAGTAGACCTCTTCAGCAACAGAAGTTACTTTATTCTAAAATAGCTCCAGAAGGGTACAGGAAACTGAAGCACTTCCATGTGTAGATGAAGAGATGAAACAAACCTAGTATGGGAAAAACAAACGTCCTAAAATGTGTTTATAGACTTAAAATTTCACTTGGAAAAGAAGCAATTAAAGCTTTTATTTTTTGTTTGTTTTCCAGAAAGTGTTAGGCTTTGGGTTGGTACGGTTGCCTAGTCCTGTACACCTTTGGAATCCTCAGACTGTTGTATGGAAAGGTTATCCCGTTATGAGATCCGTAACACTTTCTGCAGTGCTGCTATTGTCTCTTTCAAAGATGACAAAGTAATGCTTTGTGGTTTCTGGCAACGCATTTAAAATTATTTTTTCAGTGCCTTGCTGTTCCGTATGGAACTTCTAGGACATGTAGTTTGGTGGTCGTCTTCATATCTTTCATCATACTCTCTGGGTATGGATGAAGTCCACATCTACAGAAGTATGCTTTAAACTTGAGAATGAGTTCTGTCACTGTTCTCAGTTTTTTTAATGCTGTTATGTGTAAAGTACTATGCTATGAGTTTTGATTTTTAAATTTTACAAATTGTGTGTTTCTAATACTTTCCTCAAAAGCTTTTCTGTATGTTTTTTCTGCTGGAATCTCATGAAATCTTGGGATATGGAACAAATGCTCAAATACGAGTGTTTTCTCATAGTGTTCTGAGCAGTAGCTCAGTTGGTTTAATATTTCCCCCTCCCCTATTAAAAAGAGATAGGAAAACTGTCAGGCAAACTTCTTTTACTACCAGTGTTTGAATCATTATTTAAACAAAAATTACATAATAATCTACTGAACTCACGCTGAGGTTTTGTATATATACCCTTGGATGTAATTCTGTATATCACATGTCTTGGAAGTAAAGTTTTTCAGTTACTTTTCCTTGCAACTCTGTCAGATGTCTTAAATGTTATATGAATGCTTTATCTGATCGCAAAACTATTTAAAGTTACTTCCACTAGAGTCACATCCTTCTCACCACTCACTTTCCCAATCGCTTGTTTTGCCCATATGTCATAGTTTATAATCTACTTGCTTGTACTACATCTATTTATGGGATTGTTCTATTAAAAAGATACTGAAATAAAAGGAAAAGTACAAATTGTGGTCTGCTGCCAGGAAAATACAGTGTGTGTGAGGCATCTAAAGTACCTTGCTTATGTAGAAAAAGAGCATGTAGCTATATACCTACTGACGCTGTAAGACAGATTTCTTACAGTGTCTATAAAATTCATATTTTTGTGTGGTGACTAAAGAGTTCTACTGAAGCTTCAGCTAGAATGCTCAGTTGAGGGGAGGTGTGTTTATAAAATTAGTCTGTATCTAGCCTTTAAATTTAATTTATTCCAGTATATGCTTTTCTAAAGGTTTTTCTAAAACAGGAAATAACAGTGATTTAATTGAGATAGATGTGACACAGCTGTACCTAAACCATGACTTTGTAAACAATATCACTGATCCATGTTATATTTATATTTTGTTGTCCTGTCTTTAGGAGGAAGCAGACATACTTAAGCTGTGCAAAATACTCTTGGCCTGGATTATCTAACTTCTTTCATCATTATCTGTAAATTGGTGCATCATTTTGTACAAATTCGATGGCAGGTCATTTGGAACAAAAATACTGGGTTTTGACCATTACCCATGTATAACTATTTTATCCTTGTAATTCTATGCACTCCAATGTGCTATCCCAACGGCAGGATAACCTTTCCTGAAAAATTTCTGAGCACCATCCTCATTATTAGTAGTAAGCTGAATTTGAGCATATAGTTTGTAATCCAAATGGAAAATGCTTGTTTATACATGGAATTAGGTTATTTTAATTTTAAAAAAAATCATTAAATAAGCAACTTTCTTTCATTTAAAATTATTTTCAATGTGTGACAAAAAATACATATATTTTTTGTTCCTTCCCATAAAATTTTAAGTGCAGTCTAGCATATTGTCCAACACTAAAATCTAACATGCAAAAGTACTTTTCCTTAAGCACTTTAATATTTGTGTCAAGTTGACAGTTCCTAAACTTCTGTTTTCTAATTGTTTGAAGTAATTGTTTTGGGTGTGGGTTTTTTTTTTAATTTTTCACGTGCTTAAGTGTGAGTGAGATTTTTGAAAAGCAGTGTATATTTTGGCTAGCTTCCAAGCAGTGTAAGCAGTAGACCCATGTTGTTTTTCTCTTCATGGTTCCTCATCTTAACTTTTAGTATTTATCAAATAAAAATTCCAGTGGTGCTTGCCATACGAGTGTAATTCTAATCATGTTGGGAGATGGTGGTTCTTATGTACTGTGTTAATATACATGTGATCCAGATCAGGTGTGGATTTGCAAGTACATTTCTGTTGAATTAGCTAAAGCACATAAGACTGAATTTATGCCAACTGCAGGAGAACAGGCAGTTCCTCATTTAGTAGAAAGCCTTCTGGTATGAGGTTAACTCATCAGGTTTTATGAATATATTCAAACCGGCAGCATGAGTTTATAGGATTAGCACTTTGTCTTGTGGATTATCACATTCTTAACCTAATATAGCAAATTCAGTGAAAGGAGCAATAGATATGTCTTAAACGTCTTCAGGAGTGGATCCGGGGATCCAGGAGGTCACAGGCCATATATTTGACAACTTTAATTATCCGTCTATTTTCTGGATAATTGTTTGTAGATTTAACTTCAATGGATACCTTTATAATCATGACCAACAAAGCCGCTTTTCCATTCCTGAATAGATCCTTGTAATTTGTACTGGAACATTCTTAAAGATACCTGGTTTTTAATTTCAGACAGAGTACTGCTCTTAATCTTTTTCTTTCATTGCAGTTCTTCCTATTCCTTAGGGTAGCAACTAGAACAGTTCTATGAAGTTAACTCTTCTAAATCTTCACACTTCAAGCATATTTTTCTCTACTGCTTTTCTTTTGTTATAGAGCTGCATCTTTCTGTCTGCTTAGTCAACAGACTCCCACTGCATGCGCATCTTTTCAGCAGTGTGATCCTTGTAGTCCTTGGCAATACCTGCCTTCCTCCAGACCTGACTGCACATTGGACTAAAAAAAATATCTATGCTGTTTGTACTGTTACTTCTCTTGCCTTTCCTCCAGAGTATTCTCTTTCACCATGCTTGCAGACAAAAAAGGCTATAGAAGTCTGAACTTAAGGGAGATCTCAAGAAAGCCTTATTCTCACAAACAAGCATTGCACACTTGAGAGATGTTGACCTCATCTTTGTTAAGTTATGCAAACCTAGTCTAAAACGTATCTGACAAAGTATTTCCTGTCTCACTTCCAGAGGCAATTATCTATAGATATTTACAAAGTTTACTTCCAATTAAAAGCTGTTTTGTGATACCTAAAAGAAGTGTTTAATATTAGGGGGTTTTTTTGCTTGTTGATCTGTCTGTCTGCCCTCTGACTTTCTGCCTGTCTGGTTAGATCTAGCAGGAGTTCTGAACTGGGAGCTTTTTTCTCTTGCATTTTAATATGATACAGTTGGGCTCCAGCAATCAGGATGTTATTTATGAGGACTTTTATATCTGACTTGGTAGTTAAGTCAGTGAAATCCTCAAGCCTTTGTACTAAATACAACAATAATTTCAAAGAACAGTCAAAATTACTAGATTCCCATAGTGTAATAATCCCCCTTCCTTTTGTGAAAGGAGGCTCATGGATATACAGAAAACACAGCCATTCAGTTATGGTTGTGTTTGTGTAATTGCAGTTTGTGTTCTTTTATGCTTGTCTCTTTCTATTTGAATGTTGGTGTAATAATTTACAACATTGTAATATTGGTGTCTAATGTGTATATAGACTTCATCACCGCAATACAAATTGTCTTCAGTGATTTCAGGTCACCTGTTGCATTATTTAAAATCTTCATTTTGGAAGTTTCTTCATAAAATCAGCATTTATGATATCATGATTTTAATTTCCTAATGTTCTTAGGAAAAAACGTATTTCAGTATGTGTTTTAGAAGGGGCTGAAGACAAGTGGTACATTTTGTGCCATGTTGTGATAACAGTAATCGTGACTTTGCTTTTTTGTCTGTTGATGAAAAAGTGTAGTTATGGATATATACAAATTACTGTAACTTCTCTTGCATTAGGCATTAAGGCTTTTTAATATTTTAAGAGTTAGAAAACACTTTAAAATTTAAAAAATATTTTCCTTTAAGTTGTCATTTAAAATCAACGTAATGCTTCTTCCCACCCTCCCACCAAAACCAGAGACCAAAAAAGCTCTGGTTAATGTACCTTTTGGTCATCCTTTCACTCCCAGCATCAGTGGTGGCTCAAGGCTACACTTAAGTTCTGTAATACACTGACTTAATTTGTTTCTTCCTACATTTTCTGGCAGCACAGTTTATTGTATTGTTATTGTGCTGCTATGACAGTTCACTTCAGCCCTATGGATTATAGTGCTGAAATGATTGTGTATTTAAGCTAACTTCCTCTTGTGAAGTTATTTTTAACTCACTTCACAGTATAGCTCCTTGCATAGTTGTTGGCACAACTTGAGCTCAGGCTTTGTGCTGTGAAGATTTAGGCTGTGCTGATTTATATAATCATATGGCCAAAGTGGATTGTTCTTTTGCTGCCACATTTTACCCTTTAGTTGTTTTGGTCCTCTGAAAAGGAATAATTGAGTAGTCAGCATATCCTAAAGTCTGGCTAAATATTTTGAAACCAGGCCATGAGTCTGGCTTCAGAAGGCGTGAAATTCTGAAGTCAGCTTTTGCTGCTGAGCTTGATGGATGTCTGCTTTCCTGTAATATACTATCTGGCAAATTTCAAGGTAGAAGATGAAGTAGAAAAGAGGTATTTAAGATGTTCTATTAAGTGTGAAGTTTTTCTGCCATGCAAACACTAAATATATATCTGAACTGACTTGATAATTATCTATTAATAAGGTCTTTTTCCAAACTGTGTATAGGAGAGCCTGTATTGATGAAAACTCGCTATTCTGAGGTGGAGTCTTAGTCATTGTCCGGCTTTACTGAGGTCAGCTGTTCTATTTATTGCCCTTGTTTGCTCAGTGTCCTGTTACCTCAGGCTTTGTGTAAATTACTGTTTTGCTATTCTGTAAATTGAACTTAGTTGGTTTCACCTGAGAGATTCTGTATCCAAAAAGTATTTAAGTTGGTAAGGTATAGAGAGACCAGTTAGAAAAATCAGAACTTTGAACTTTTGAAAGCAGTAGGTTTTAAGTGCAGTATTCAAAAAAGGCAAGAGTTTTTGAAGTGATCAACTTAGTGACATTTCTGAGCAGAAGGATAATTAAGATACTGAAATTTATTACACAATCACAATTAAACCATAAACTTTTTGGTGAGAGACTTGTGTACTAGAACGTATGCTTTTGCAATAAAAGATTTGAACTCATCTCTTAATGCTAAACTTCATTCTCCTTGTCTATGAAGTAGGAGCAGACAAGACAAAATAAGATATCTTAATGAGAATCAAGATGGGAAATGAAGGAATGATATGATGTCATAGACTATCTATGTGTGGCTGCTTATAACCCTTTCGCAGTATAGCTGTAAGAAGTGTTAGGGTTGGGAATTTGGAAGATGTTTCCCATCATCATGGCTTTGCCCTTGGAATTTGCAAAGCTGTGGAGCCAGAGCCAGCTTCAAAATCTCTGGAATTATCTACAGCTTGAATATGTAACAGGAGGTAAAGTATCATGTATCTCGTCATGCTGTACCAAGCAAAATGGCCTAAAAATCACTTAGTGTCCCAGATACCTATATGCATTATTCCTTGAGCATGTTATCTGTTTAGTTCAATTTTTGTCTTCCCACATCATTTTTGTTTAATTAATGGCCAGCCCTTCCTTGAAAACTATACTTCTGTGTAATCTTTAAAATTTTCTCATGATAGTATTCTTTCAGGATCTCAGCTGATGGGGTAATTGATGTAGAGCATTTAACAACCAGTTCTTAAAGAGATTTGTTGTTAAGTATTACAGGCAAATAAATTGCTTTCCTTGCCTGGCTTTGGTAATTGAAAGGTCAGTGAAGCTCTGAGTAAGAGAATTTCTTTTATGTTTAGGTAACAACTTAAATCAAGTAGCAGTGTTGACATCTGTCTTTATGTTTATATGGGTGCTATGTATTTATGTTTAGGGATGCATGTAAATGCAATATTGAAATTAGAAAATACTTCCCTGAAGCTTATTTAAAGGAATCAACAGCATTCCAATATACAGTACTTCAATTAATGAAATAAACTGTACCTCATTACATTCTCATATATGCCTTTTAGAAATGTAGGATTGCATTTAAGTGCGTAATATACTTAGTAAAGGTACCTGATTAAATCTTCAGTGAAATATAACAGTATCTAGGCAACCAGAATGGACAGGAAGTCTTCACAATCGTTGCTCGAAGCAGATTGCTTCTAAAGAAACCAAATGTACTGTAATGAAAATCCCTGTGAATTTTCTGTGAAGCAGATTTATAATTCTTAGTATCTTCTACAACTTAATAAGGTCTGCTTCTTTAAATGAAAATACTGTTGGAGTCAAATAGCTACCTGTATCCCATTTCCCCTTTGCAAAGTTGATAAAATAATTTCTTGCATATAAGTATATGTTGTTTTTTACATGGATAAAGCTGTTGTAGTCGTTTAGTTCGTGATATGAGTTGTTACCTATCACAATCATAAGGATGTTCTGTATCTGTTTTGTTTTTTTTAATAGTTTCACTAAAACTCAAGAGGTTCTTGCCAACTTTCTAAATCCATATTGGAATATGGGGAATTAACAGTGCATGTTGTCTAATAAGCAGTTGAGCCATTCCAGAACCTTTGTGTTGGTAAAAAGGAGAGTGTTCTTGCAGCATCTGGCTGAATGGTTTTGCTCTGACTCTGGCCCTTTTAAATGCTTAATTCCGTTTTGAGCTTGTTTAATAGTAAAATTGGCTGTCCTGTTTAGACTTAATTTGCTTCTGGAGTGGTTAGTTTCACTGGTATTTCATAATCACAGAGTGGTTTGGGTTGGAAGGGACCTTAAGGATCATCTAGTTCCAAACCCCCTGCCATGGGCAGGGACACCTTCCACTAGACCAGGTTGCTCAGAGCTCCATCCAGCCTGGCCTGGTTGATGGCCAGGTAATGGTCTGGTGAGGACTTGAATAAAACCATTGATGAGGAGCAGAGATAAGTGCCATATGCAAATGAGTACTGGAAATGCATAGTGCCGGGTGGAGGGTGAAATGGGTGCAGAATAGGATTCTTTCTGTTTCTGCATTTCTGTGCCACAGTTTACTGTAGAATTGGGTTAGGGATAATGTGAAATTGTGTTCACTTTTGAGGTCCAGCTGGTAGACAAAATAAGTGGGTTTTGAATGGAGTTTAAAACCTCGTTGGTGGAATAGGAGATGATGCCAGTCTTAAGCAGTGTGGTGATTAGGGCACTTGATTGGAAGATGGGGGTAGGAGTTTGTTTTTGTTCCAAGTCTAAGGAGTCTCACACCTGTGTTTCCTTATGCTATTTTAACTTACAGGTCATAGGCTTGAGCAGGAAGGATCTTTTTCTACCTAACACTTTGAGGAATGCAAGATGGTAGTGGACAAGAAGCATAACTGCCAGCTTGGTGTCCAAACAGTAGAGAGGAGAATGGAGATGCTGGTCTCCAGTTAAAACAGTAAAGTTGTACTAATATTATAAACAGAATACAGTGTGAATGTAGTATTGGAATGCAATTTTAGAAGTTGCTATGACTGGAGATAAATGCCTTGCAGTAACAAAATTGGGACAAAATAAGACAACTGTTTTGAGTATTTATAGATTTTACTTAAGTTATTTTGCATACTTGTTGCTTTCAGAATCTGCCAGTGGTGTACTATACAAGGGTGAACTGAAGATAAGCTAAGTATCATTTAATTGTTGTCAGTATTCTTGATGCATTAAAAATTTCTTGAAGCATTTTGAAAATGCGTTTCTCAGCTGTATGCAGTTCAGTTACTGATAGTTAATAAATCTGGTAAACTCTTAGCAATACCATTAAATGCATTCTAAAGCTCTTAAAGACATTGACAGGGATTCCTTTTTAATATGCTTTAGTGCCTCAGTGTTTGCTAGCAAAGGCTGTCATTTAATTCCTGGATGAGAGACTACCTAAGTTGTTTTCTCTGTGCTGTTTTGGAACATAGGACCTTTTGGGGTTAGATTACATCAGACTTTGACAGTATACTAGTCTGAGGCCTAACAAACTACTATATGTGTAGGTATCTATCTTAACTCTTGCTTCTGGGCTTGTTCAGTGTGCAACTCCGTGTTTGAATAGGTTGATATTTTTGTATACTTCGAAGCTTTCTCAGCTTGATTTGAGACCAGTTAAATGCTAAGTCTGTTTAAGCAGCAACCAGAAAGAGCCATAATTTTGTTTTAGTGCTATTAACCACAAATAATATTCTACTTGTAGGTAGCTTTGTGTGGAAAATGCATGTAACAAAATATGGTTGAGTGCACACCTGAATTTTCTTTCCTGGTTCACATACAAATAACAGTTCTGAAAATATTTGCTTTTGAAAAAGATGAGACTGGATAGTTACGTCTTTTTCATATAACGTTTCAAATCTGTGTCACTAAGTACTGTTTTTTAGTAGAGGTGGAGACATTTTTGTAGTGAATTTAGGTCAACCGTCAATATGCTTATTCTCCTTACTTTTGTGGATTGTAGTTCTAGAGCTACAAGATGAAAAACACTGAAGTGAGGCGTGGATGAAGACTGGGAATTTATGTGAACTAAAGTTCATGTAAAACCACTACTTCTACAATAATGAGCTAACCTTTAGTGAAACTGCATTTGTCCTGGTATAAACTTTGAGAGTACCCATTTATCTCATTTGCAAATAATGTCTTGGTGTTGCATGACAAGTAGGGCTTTGAATAAAATCAGTTGAGATTTTTGTCCTATTGTGATAGGAATGCCCACACTTGGCTTTCTAATTTTCCCAATTCTTTGTATAGTTACATAGGGACAGTCGGCTCTGTCACAATTGTAGATAATGAAACAGTAGTGTTGTTCTGAATTGCAAGTGGAGTGTGATGAGAATATGCAATGAATTCCATTCCAAGTTAATTTTGTTTTATCTCTCCACCAGAATAATCCGCATAAAGTATGCCTCTGTTGCAGTGTGGGTTTTTTAATAAAGTATTTTTGATTTTTATTAATGATAGTCTACTTACTAGTAGAAGTTCTCTGATATCTCAGTCACTGAACCTACCGTTTTTGCACACCGTATTTATAGCTCAGTGAATAGTAAAGGGCCACGAAGGCCAATCACGCTGTCGAGAAAAATGTCAGGGCACTCTGGATTTCTAGAGGTTTATTAGATATATATTTGGAGTCTGGATGAGACATGCTGTACTGTGGCAGAAATTAGCAGTAACTGTCTTGGTAAACCTTGTAAGACCAAAGGAGGTGCTTCTTTCTGTTGGAGCACTCAGCATTTATCTCATGTAGTGTGGTCATACACAACATCCACTCAAACTCATGTTCTAGAAGGTCTTTAATCATGTTCTTTTATACTATGGTTTCAAACTATGTAGTGATTGTTCCTGAGCATACTACAAGAAGATAATCACTTCAATCAAGCAGCTCAGTTATTTGCTATTAGTGAAGTTCTATTAGAAACACAAACAAGTTTCTGGACTTCAAATTTTGAGGCGATTCCCAAATCTCTTAAAGGTAGTGTGGAGGCTGGCCTTTGATACCTTTATCAGCTGACTGCTTAAATGTATCAGCACTGACATGTTAGATAACCTGGAGCCACAAGCATTTTAGCCACTGGTGGTATGGCGTATAGTTGTGAGGCAGCAAGCGTGATTACTATCTCTAAATGTGCATTCATTCCCTCATTTGATTTCTGGCATAAGAGGTTTTATTTCCAAACCTTTGTATCTCAGCTTATGGTCCTGCTGTGTTTGGCACCTCACGCAAAGGAAGCTATGCCTATATCTTAGTTGAAGAAAATGCTTCAGATTTTAAAGTACAATGGCGCTGTCCCTCTATAAGGCAGTGATATTGTTTTAAGACACCGTGTACATTCTCAGAAGATTAGTCTTTTTAAAGTAGATTCAATTCTAAGGTACTGTATTTCCTTTTGAATGTTTCACAGAGTTTCTGAAGTATGACACTTGGGATTGTACTGGTGCGCTGCTTGATAGTGAGACAACGAGTCTGCAACTTGGTTATAGTGTAAGTGATGCACATAATGATGGAAGGGTTCCTCCTATATAGCAGTAGCTGTACAGCCAATAGCTTGAAACATTTGAGGAGTATTAATATAAGAATAGTCTTGAAGAGCTAGGTAGAATTTATTTTCAAAAGCTGCGTACATTCAAGTGGGTTGTACATAAAATTTCTGCTATGGTGTCAGTTTATGATGTGCATCAAATTCTAAGCAAAAAGACAATTTGATAAAACCATTGTCATAAAAGATATTAAGCACTAATAGAAAATTTGAAATAGCTCTAAACTCAATTTATACTTCAAAAGATAAAGATGTGAATAAAAGTTACCGTAAGGTTTGCAAAATGGAGTGTGTGCTCTGGTTGTTTCACCGTAAGCTTTGTTTTTTAGAATTCAGTAAGTTCCAGAGGTTATACAGAATATAAACTGATATTTTTCATTGTTGTTTCCATACTAAACTAATATAGTCTTTATCACTTAGGTGTTTATTATAGTAATAGCCTAGGTATCTAAGAAACTCTAAGCAGTTTATTAGAGGTCTAGACCTGAATAAACAAGCTGACATGAGTTAATAGGCAATTGCTTCTTGAGGTAACATTTTATATAAACTTTCTAAAATTTTTATATATGATTAGTTTAGGTACTACTGATTTTGAACATCTACTAAGCAATACTGAAGACTTAGGAAAGAAAAGATTAGTTGTAATTCTTGATTTGTTATGAAATTTACAAAACTGAACAGTGGCTTATAGGTTTAAATGGTGCTGCTTCTGTGGTATTAAGCTGGCATGCAGCTACTGAAGCATTGAGAATTATCTCAGATCTTTTTTCTGAGTCAGTGTCATTTCAGAATCTGTCACTCTTGTGGTTTCAACCAGTGATGTAATCTGGGATTCACACTCTATTACTACATGGCTAACTTACTGAAATATTTTGTTCCAGATATTATTCACACAGCTTCCTTCTTAACTAATTCAAAGTTTCCTGGCACATTCAAATTCCAGTAGCTGTGGAAATTCCAAGACTAGTGCCACTTCATAAATGAGTACTATCAACCTTTAGTTGTCTATATGAAAACAGTTGAGAAGGGGAAAAGGAACATAAACAGTGTCAGTGGCAGCAGCCACCTCAGAATTAGAAGAATACAAGATGGTGGTAGAAAAGAAGCATAACTGCTGGGTGGCTTCAAAAAGGGTGAGTGGGGACATGAGACAAAAAAAAAAGAAAATAAATTTTGCAGGGAAGTAGTGGTGTGGCTGCTGCTGTCAGAATGTTTCATTTAGTGGTCAGCCTGTTTAGAAGTGTAGCAACAAGTTTCCACTGTGCGTTTCTTGTGCTAGCATTGATGTATTTTGAATACGGTAACAGTGTTTAGCAGCCTGAATTCATACTTAAGTCTATGTCTGGTAATGTCATGAGGTGATATTTAAGAGATTATACTCCCAAGCTATCTGCTTGCCATGTGCTTTTGTAAGAGATTACTGGCCCCGTAGCAGATACAGTAGAAATCACTGGGCATTTAGCTTGTGCTGTGACCAGTGGCAGCTGAGGAACCGGCACCATTAATCTCGAGCATTCTCCTGTGGAATGCTAACATCTGACAAGACTGGATAGGAGAGTTGTGGGGACTTCACAGTAGGTGAATCCAACAGTTTAAGAAGTAGTGTTTTATTTTGAACTTCACATGTCTCTAACCTGGTACAAGTCTCCTGTTGTACAGTCTGGAAAACTGACAAGCATCCACTGAAATTTGTTCTATTTATTTAATCCATTAAATGGTATTAATTATTCTTGTCTGTACTTTAAGTCTCTTCTGGCAACATAAGACTATTGTACTTGTTTGTGGGTTCTGTTCCTTTGTCCGATTTAGTTGGTGGTTCAAATCTGGCTCCATTCTACTCTTCAGTTTTTATCCAACTCTTAATCTAGGTTGGGGGGTTCCCCCAAAAAAATTTAGGCTACATTTTTTTTGTTAGAGTTGTGAGGAATATATTTGTGCTATTAGGAGTTGTACTTGACAGTTGGTTTCCTCCGAAGAGGGGTACTGTGAACTTGAAGTGTGCATTGTTTTTTATTTTGGTATTGCGTTAGCTTCTTCAGTAAGCAGTTAGTAAATGCTTCACTTAGAAATGTTACTGTTAAAATCTCAGCACTTCCAAGCACTGAAACTGCTGTTTGTGTGCATAAAACATTTGTTCCAGAAATGTGTAGTTCTGGAATGCTTCCTATGTAGGCAGTGTGTGGGATAATAAATCATGAGACACTATGAGTAGTTTAACATTTTTGCTGACCTGTTATTTTTAATCAAATTATAAAATACTTAGTTCTTTTTAAACACAGACCTGCTCCATTTGGAAAGTAAAAGAATATTCATAGTAGTGAGTCATAGGATCATAGAATCATGTAGGTAGGAAAAGACCTGAAGATCATAAAGTCTAACAGTCTGTCTTTTTAATATTTTTTAGTAAGTTCTTGTGTAACTGGCCAGATATAAGCTTGGAAAATCAAATATTGCTTTAGCTGTTTAAGTTTATTTGAGCTTTGCTAGCCATACTCTGTTCCTTCAGACTAGTGTGAGGTTGATCTATTAAATATTTTTTGTTGTTTTTTGGAACATGAAGGTGCTTTGATTTTTCTCACCATTTCCAAAGTTGAAAGTTAAGAAGAAACCACAACACTTCGAAAGAAAAATTGTAATACAAATTTAGTCCCTCTTATTTAGCTGAGCTTCAGATTAACTGTGCCATGGATGGTGCAGTAGGGTTGGTCATAGGCCTGGGTTTATGTGCTCCGTATGAATTTACTGAGTGCTCTCATAACTCATGCTGGATCCAGGTAAACAGCTGCATTGGAGAGCACCAAGACTAGCTGTGGAAGTATTGACATGTGACAGTAGAGCCTGATTACTAAACTTTGAGGCAGAAGATCCTTCAGATTATAGTAGAATCTGTGTGTGTGTGTGTGTGTAAACAATGGTTCTGCTGTTTCCTGTATTAAATTGTGCTGATAAAGTTGGACATATTTTGCTTCCACACATTGTCAGTTTGCATAATGAAACATAAGGATCTACTGACTTTCTGGCAAGCAGGTGTAGTAAGTGTATTAGACTTAGCTGAAGTTATATTTCTACTGAACTATGTGAATAGAAGCTTTAAACTGTGCTTTACATTGGATTTTTGTAAGATGTTACCCTTTTTTTTTTTTTGAGTGATGCATGAAGGACACAAAGCATGCAAGAGATGAAAACACTCATCAGTTTTTCAAACTCTTTTGTCAAAGTGATGACCCAAAAGTTAGCTCAGATTTTCATTTAAAACTAAGCAAACAAAAAATGCCCACCATTCTGGTAAATTTGGAACTGATGCACTGCTGTTTTTCTAGTCTGAGCAGAACTGTCATGTCTTTATTTATGTATAACATAAAAAATATTAATAGTAACTAAGCCAATAAGACTTTTTGGCAGTAGTGAAGCTGAAATCAAGTATCACACTTCAGTAGGCAATAAATAAAATCCTTTACAAGATGATTGAGGAATATACAATCAAGTCTGTCTAAATTTGGGTAGGGTTTGGATGTGACAGTACAGCTAGCCCTGACGTTTTATATGCAGCTGTCCCATGAAATATTTAATACTGCTTGCTCCTGTCTGAAACTTCCTAAAACAGAGTTCTCATTTTGCTGTATGGAGAACTTATTCACACTGAGATAAGGAGGAAATTTTACAAATGCATCCTTTAGAAAACCTGGCTGAGCTCTGCATTCAGGAGTACAAAATTAATCAATCTCCTTTCAATATTGGACAGTAAGTAAGGTGTAGCTTTCTTGCATACTTTGCAAAGATTATTACGCAAGCTGCAGGATGCATTTTAGCATGCAGTTACAGAAAAAAACCAAAACCAAACACAACTGTTTCTATTTTCTGTTAAATAAAATTGGGGAGTTTCATCTTCCAGGAATTCATTGTTGATGTTTTAAGTACTCTGCAATACATAACTTTTTTGTGATATGTATTATGAGTGTTTGTGGTTATGTTACTAAGAGTGCTTTTATGACAGTTCTAGGTGTTCAGTACACATGAATTCTAACACCATAGAGAAACATGCATACCTGACTGGGGGGGGGGAAGAGTAGAAAGTGTGTTACAAAATTACATTTTGATACTGTGACTAGCCCTGACATTCATCTGCTAGGTTAGTCAAGTGTGGGGAATTTTTAACAGAAAGAGCACTTAATGTTATGTAAATTAAATGTCGTAGTAATATTTCTTAGTATCTCCAAAATTGCTGTTGAATGCAGGGGCATGTACTTCAGATTGTGTGCATAAAAATATTAACCCAAAACAAATTGTAGTAATTTCATAAATAAGTGACAAATTTTAAAAATTAGCTTTATTAGTACTTAACACTTAATCTGTAAATATCTAATTATGCACTTAAGTTTATAAGTGCTTCAGGTGTCACAATAACAAATTACTTGTACTGGGGTCTCTGTTTTCTGTTCCTATTAACATACTGATACTGAACTTCCATGGCAGCTCAGAGTCTGAAAACTATTGCTACTCTATATAAAGAAACTTAGAGTTTATTAAAAAAAGGTATTTTTCTTGGACACGAGCTAAAGATGGCACTAAACAATCTCAGATTGATGTTCACAGGCCTACTGTATTCCTCAGCTACTTAATTCTGGTTAAAAAAAACCAAAAACCTAGGTACTGTTGGTGCTGCGCTTGTTCTGTATGTTGAAGGAAGTGAAGTCTAGCCACATCAGCAGCAGTGCTGGAGGAGGAAGTGGGGCAGCTTTTGGCAGCCAGTTTTAAATTGGCTTCAGCCTGTCGTGAAGCTATGTATTTGATTAAATTGAAGGAATGGCTCAAAGACATCACTATACAGTAGTGAAGATACAGAAGTATTATGTTAAACTGGCATAAAATAATATTTTAAGTTGGAAGAAACCTCTAGAGCTCACCTGGCTCAACCCTTGGCTCAAAGCGAGGCTAACATAAAAAATGGATAAGGTTGCTCAGAACCTTGTCCAGTTGAACCCTGAAGATCTCGCAAGGCAGAGTTTCTACTTTCTCTATGTGCAATTGATTCCAGTGCTTAACCTCTTCCAAGGAGATGGGTTCCTTGCCCCTGCCCCTTAATATCGCTTCACAGCTGCTTAAATGCTTCACATCTTTTTGTTGTGTACTACTGAGAAGTTTGCTTCTGTCTTCAGCTGTCTTGAGTGGGTTTTATGGAGAGGACAGCAATTAGACACACACACAGCCTCCCCTCTCCTCTTTCCCCCATCTTTGTAGTCTTTCCAGGATTAAAAAGCCCAGTTCTGTGTAGCCTTTTCTTTTATGCCATGTGTGCCAGCCCCCTAATCAACCAATTGACCTCCTAGTGTTTTTGTCTAGTTTTATCACTTTCTCATTTACTGGGCACTGAGGGGGGGAAACAGTATGTAGTGCTCGGATACAGCATCAGAAATGCTGACTGCTGGGAATAACAGCTTCTTTTGACTTGACTGCAGTTTTACTAGTGCCGCAGTGGTAGCTGTTGGCCAGGGTCAACCCAAACACCCACAACTGCTTGGATATTCTCTTCCTTAGGATAAGGAGAAACTAAAAGGAATGCAAGAAGGTGTGTCGATCCAGATAATGCCATTTTAATAGGGAAAACAAAAGCTTGCACACAAAAGCAAAGCAGAAATAAGAATTAATTCCCTCTTTTGTATTGGGAGGCAAATGTTTGTCCACCTTCTGGACAGTGGGGCCTCAACGTGCATAATATTTGTATGGGAAAAATCATGGAATCATTTAGGGTGGAAAAGACCTTTAAGATCATAAAGTCCAACCTTTAACCTCATACTACCAAGTCCACCACTAAACTGTGTCCCTAAGTGTCACATGTACATGTCTTTTAAATATTCCAGGGATGGTGACTCAACCACTTGTCTGGGCAGCCTGTTCCAGTGCTCAACCACCTTTTATGTGAAGAATTTTTTCCTAATCCAATCTGAACTCCCCTGGTGCCATTTGAGGCTGTTTCCTCTTGTCCTACTGCTTCCTACTTGGGAGAAGATACCAGCCCCCACCTGGCTATAACCTCCTTTCACACAGCTGTTGAAAGTGATAAGATCCCTCCTGAATCTCCTTTTCTCTAGACCAAGTACCCCAAGTTCCCTCAGCTGTTCCTCATAATGCTTGTTTTCTAGACCCTTAACCTTTGGAAGGGTGGTTATGGTAATGACAAACAAAGGTTAAGACAAACTTCATAACCACAGATGTCCTACCTTCCTCCTTTCCCTGGGCTTTTACTGCTGAGCATGGCATTGTATGGTATGGAATATCCCTTTGGTCTGCTTGGGTCAGTAGTCCTGTGTCCCTTCTCAGTCTCTTTGTCCATCCTCAGCCTCCTTGCTAAGGTTGAGGACAGGGTAGAAAAGCGAAAAAGCTTTGATGCTGTGCATGCGCTTTTTGGTAATAGCGAATTACCAATGCTGGTTTAGCCACAAATCCAGAGTGGCACCATGTGGGCTGCTGTGACGAAAGTTAACTCCATCCCAGCCAAACCCAGTGCAGCGGCTGGATATGTAGTTGATCTTTACTGCCACAAGGGACCATTACTGACTCTTCAGGTTGCTGATACCCACGTTTTTTTCCCACAAGGTTGTTCCCTAAATTGTTAGTTCCAAGACTACATTTGTCTCCGTTCACTGTCATGAGATTCTTGTCAGCTCAGTCCTCTAGCTTGTTGAGGATCTTCTGAATAGCACCTCTTTCTCTAACGCTGTGATTGCTTCCTGGCCTCCCAGGCTGATGTCACCTGCAGGCTTGATGTAGGTACATTCCGTCCTGGCTTTCAGGTCATTGATGAAGGTGTTAAACTCTATTAGCCCAGTATTGTCTGAAACTTGCCTCTTTTAACTGGCTTCCGGTTAGGTGTTAAAACAGTGACCACAAGCCTTTTAAATCTGTCTGTCTAGGCAGAATTTCAAACACCCTGAAGTTGATGCTTGCCCAGTTTGGTACAAGGATGCTATGGGTAGTGGCATCAGAAGCATTATCAGAGTCAATGACATCCATTGTTGTTTTTTTGTCCCCAAAACCAACTGTTTCTTTCTGAAAAGCTATCAAGTTAGGCATAGTGTGCACTTTGTAAATCTATGCTGACAATTCCCAGTCACCTTCTTTTTGTTCATGTGGAAGTGACTTTCAGGAATATTTGCTGTATGGTTAGTCTGAGGATCAAGTTGAAGCTTACAATGCCTCAGATAGCTCTTCTTGCCCTTTTTTGAAGATGAAAAAAATACAGCCTTTTATCAGTGGTCACAGTGACCTCTAAATAGAGTTTTCTTTGGCTGTATTGGAATTTGACAACTGGTGATCTGTTTGCATTAGAAACACCTGCAGACTCTGTGAAGATTATACTTGCTTCTGCAAAACAATATTGAGAAAGAGTAAATACAAGAGGGAGAATTCTAAACAAGGCACAGACAAACTGTGGGAGCATTCTGTCTAAAGGGATTAGTTCACAGCTCTAAGTTCCATAATTTCTTCAGAGAGGGGCAGAGACTAAAGGCAGTGGAGATAAACAAAGGTGGTTGAAACAGCAAAAACTGCATTGTATTTTTCCTTGTCTGCTGACAGGCATACTAATTGGTTTTGTAAGCTTTGTGTTTTAACATAGTATGCTTGCTTTTTTTTTTTAATTTATTAAGCATTAATCATCATTGATATCAGCGTGTCTGGCAAACCTCATGCAATCTGTTCCAACAAAAAGTAGTCTGACCACATTGGTTTATTCTTGCAAGGGCGAAAAGATGGTTACAAGGACTAGAACCCTGAAGACTTTGAAGGTGTTCATTTGCAACACTGAAGACCATTAATACAGTGAGAAGAACTTATAAAGGAGGTTTTTGGTTAGGTGTTGATTAAAAAGGCGGTTGGAGGAATTGCGCTTCAGACCCCTTTGAAGTTGGAAAATGGATCACCTGTTTGTGTTAGAAACACCAGCAGGCTGTGAAGATTATGCTTCCTCCTATAAAAAGAAAACCAAAGAATCTGCTAGAGTTGAAGGATTTGTTCTTAAAATGTCTTTATTTTGAAACTTTTAGCTCGAGACACGTTTTGATATTAAAAATTAATTTGTAACAAATGTATTTTTAACTACTGAAGGTGTTTAAATTGGTTAGGTATTTTAACTGTAGAAACTAAATGTATTTTCAAAGCTTAGTGAAAGTTGTTCTAATGAATTCTCACACGTTTATTTTTCAGGAGCTGGTGAATCGGGGAAAAGCACAATTGTCAAACAAATGAAGTAAGTATGGTGAAATATTAGGATTGAGAAATATCTTTTTTAAATTTGCATAGAAAATTTATTTTTTTTATCCTTCCATAGGATTATCCATGAAGCTGGTTATTCGGAGGAAGAATGTAAACAGTACAAAGCTGTTGTCTACAGTAACACTATTCAGTCCATTATTGCTATCATTAGAGCAATGGGGAGGTTGAAGATAGACTTTGGTGATCCAACCAGAGCTGTGAGTATTGAAGTACACACACAGCTATACAGCTGAAATATCTATTAATTTTCAAATTTTGTCTGTTACTATTTCCTGACGTTGTCTTTGGAGAATACAAAGTTTGACTGAAAACTAAATGCCATTGGTCTTTATGTGGCAAGGTGACCTGCAGAGCAATAAGCACTGGGTTGATTTGCAACTATTTGGTTTAGATACAGCTCTCCAAATTCTGTCTGGATTTGGAGAACTGAACATCTGAGTCTTGGGGAGTTTTTGAAGAACTTTAAGCTATGCAGTTATGTGTGCTTTTATTTTCTTTCCGTAAAAACCAATATCAGAATGTGGAACACTCACCAGTACAGTTTTTGATGCTGGAACTAGCCACATTATGACTGTCTTTCAGGAAGATAGAGGAACGTTTTTTTGCTATTCATGTATTGAAATAAGTATGTAAGGTAGTCAGAGGGTTATTTTGTCGAAATTAAGTTCTTTCTGTCATGTTAGAGTTACAGTTTGGGAGGAGAAGAGGGTCTTGAGAAATAAATGGTTTGTGAATTCTTAATTCATGACAATGTCTCATGCTTAAAAAGCAATTTATACATATTAGAGAGTATACTCACAGCAACCTTGTGAAATGCGTTATGTATGGTTGTTATAAGGAAGGCAAATGTTCGTAAGATTATGTAAAGTGAGCCATAAAGCTGTATCTGAAGTCTAAATGTGAATGACAGTTATGAAGTATTAAGATACTTTTCTTTTTGCTCTTTGATAGTAGTTATTTTATGTACATATGTTAATTCTACCTGAAACCTCTTCAGTTGTAAACGTAACTAGTAAAAGCTTTGTTTTCATTGGTTATTCCTCTCTACATTTGTTCTCATGTTTGCTGTTGTCCTCTCTTAAGACCAAAGTTTTCCAGGGCAGCAACAGGATCTTACCGCATGTTAGTTCAATGTCTGTGCAATGGAGTCCTCTCTGGAGTCTGGCAGTTAATGCTGGAAAGAGGCAGATGGTAGACTCATGTTACTAAATACTTAGAGAAAACAGAGGAGTAAATTTAGGTGTTAGCAGATAAAATGACTAACGAGAAGATTTTAAGGGCTGTTTTATATGATACAAATTTGAAGTCATCTGGGTTTCTCTGCTTCAGAGAGCTATATAAATGATGAGGCAAACTTTTGTCATGGGTAATCTTAAAATAGTGGCCCATACCATGCACTTAGGCAGGTCTTGGTGGTCCAAGTCCTTTTTTCAGAGCAACGCTGCTATGGAATGTCAGCACTAGATTTTTATGAATTGTAAAGTCAGAAATGGAAAAGGAATTCAGAGGTTGTGTTACACGTCAATCTTAAAATAACAACAAAACCCCAGAAAGTATGGTTACTCCTCGAGTTTTATAGTATAGTCTTTTTAATTTTATTCTAATTCATTTATTTCATTGTAATTTTGTTACTTGTTGGCCAAAAAAAAAAAGCACTCAAATTTGTAACTCCTAATGAAAATGGTTACGTTCAGACTGTTTTCTTTAAATTTCAGAGGGGAATTTATGAGGGTTTTACTCTAAATGGCGTAAGTTTGTTTGGAAAATCATATACCTTCATTTCTGTCATAAGACTAATGGTAAAGCAGCAAGTTGGACGTTTTCTTTTTCAGTTATTCAATGAAGGGAGCACAGATCACTCCAGCAGCTTCAGTGGTGGTCAGTCTCAAGACCAGTGTATCTTCCTGTGTCCTGCAGGTTGTTTCAGTACTGAAGTAGAAACTGTTTTGAGAGACATTTAGTGAACGTACTTTAAAAGACTATGGACCACTTTCTGAATGTGAGATTTACTGTAACTACCTAGAGAGATGGTTAAATTTGTTTCTTTACATTATCTCATTTATGAAATCTGGTATAAAAGTAGTGACACCTAGAGAGGAAGCTGCCTCATTCCAGTGTAATTAAAGGAAAGTATCTAGCATTGGTTAATTATTAAAATAGGACTTGATCATTACATACTACCTCATTTGTGTATTTAGTACTTGCCATGCTTCGAAAAGCAAGTATGGGAGTAACAGAGACCATTTTTTCTTTTAGTGTTTGGCTTTTAAAAAGCAGAAATAGATTCTCTTGTTCCATGTCCACTTTCCCCTCCTGCCTGTTCTAGAGCATGTAGAGATTAGACTTGTTTGGAACAGAGTAAATTTTGTATGTTTGAGAGTCAGACCATGTTAGGTATTAATGGCATAATCATTTGTGAAAAAATTGACTGTTGGTTTCTAAGCTGCTTCCATCGTGTGTCTTAACATATTTGGTCTTCAAAATCTGCTGCTTCTCTGAGTTGCACATCCTTGGCATTTGCATCTGCAAACAATATTCGAGACCAGAATTGATATTCAGGTTGCTTTTATGCAGGCAAATTGCTCAAAATACAGTCTGTGAGATGTGACTATGCAACCTTTTGATCTTTACTGCTCTGTTTTTTATGTAATTGTTGGTGCAATACACTAAATTTTTATTTGTTTTCCACAATTTGTTCTGTGTATGTGAAGTAATTGGTATGCTGTTGATTGGTTTGATAGGTGTTCATTTTTAGATGGTGTAACTACTCTAGCTTTCAAAAGACTTTTTGAACTACATATCTGATATCTCTTGTTCATATGTATATATACATATCTATCTATCTATCTGCAAGTTTGCCTTGAATTGAATGAACTGCAAGCTTTTTGTTTTCAAGCTGTGAATATCAGCCCATCTGTATGGGCTCCATCCATCTGTAAACAATTTCCATGTTAGCTGTCATAATCTTTGATTATTTAAGCCTACAGCGGACAATATCTTTGGAACAATCACTACTTTCTGTGCTTATCCTGAAAATATTTTTTTTCAGACCTTATTGTTTGAACAGCAAAGCTGAAGAACCAGATTTTTCTATAGATTTGCATTTGTACCGTCACTTACTGTTTTTTAAGAATAACCTTATGTTGCTTTTTTTAATCCTCTTCTTCCTTGAAATACTTTCAGTTCCCAGCTGATGTGCTAAAGTCTCTCTTTTCTCCTTCCTCCTTTCCAGTATCACCTGTTCTCTCTCTTTTAATTATTGGACAAACAGTACATGCTGGGGTAGTAGTTACAAGCCACAAGTGTGCTGATTTGTGTGACTGACATATCTTGGCATTAGATCACATACAGCTAATACCCAAGATCAGGCAGCTACCCACAGGAGAGTACTAATACAGATCTGTTTCTTCTACCCAGCTGCTATCTTCTTTTTCCAGTGCCTTACAGGTCTAATATTTTGAAGTTTCTTTCCTCAATCAAAATTGGATGAAGGTAGCCAACTAGTCAAATTCTGTTAAAGGAGACTGGTGGATTGACATGCTGTACTCCTTGAGCCCCACTCTCAAAGGCAGTCTTTATATATAGTCTTAAAATCCAGCATTTTCTCTCTTAAAAATCTTGATGTTTGCTTGATACCACATTACCAAGAAAACTTGGTCTCCATGTAATCATGACTTGTAACTGGATATTTGTAATGGGTTTGTCTGGAAGGGTTTTAAGAAGCATTTTTCTATATCCTGATGCATATTTTGGGAAGAAATTATGATTTGTCACTTTCAAAGTTTCTTGAAGCTTAAGTCATTAATGTATTTTCTTCAGTCAATCAATGTACATCTGCATTTCTGAAGGTTCTAGTCTGTGTTGTAACCATTCTGTTCAGTTTGTAGTCTTTGATAAGCAATTAAGGTCAGCTTTACACTTGAGCACAAAATATGTTGCTACTTCTATTTATAGAAGCTTAATTCAAGTTATAAACAGATCATACATAAAAAGCCGTATCAGCAAATGACAAATTTGGTTTGCTAGACTCTGGTGTTGAAAAATGTGGGAATTAATATCCTATGCAGAACATTAAAACCAGCTGCTTTCCTTTACATTTTTTTGTCTGGTTACATTCATGTTTATCAGGTTAAGAAAGTAACTAACTTGCTGAATATGGTTCTTGGATGATAATACTTCTGTTGTATGTCTTAGTGTTTATGTCTCCACTTTCTGTTTACATCCTAAAGGATGATGCTCGTCAACTCTTTGTGTTAGCTGGAGCAGCAGAAGAAGGATTTATGACTGCAGAGCTTGCTGGAGTTATCAAGAGACTGTGGAAGGACAGTGGAGTTCAAGCTTGTTTCAACAGATCTAGAGAATACCAGCTTAATGACTCTGCTGCCTAGTAAGTACTATTGTGACAAACAAGATTCTCTTTGTCTTGTAAGCAGTAGCTAAAAGAATGTAAGGGAAGTCTTACCTTTTGAGGAGTTTGCTCCCATGCAGATGGAAAATTTAGAATTATCTGGACAAAGATACTGTGTGCGTGGGTCAAAAAAGCTCCAGCTAGGCTTTAAGGTTGAAAGAGAAGAGTGTGGTCTAATTGAGAATTTGAGTCATGTTCTGAACAATTGTGGGTTGATCCTGGCTGGATGCCAGGTGCCCACCAAGCCGCTCTGTCACTCACCTCAGCAGAATGGGGCAGGGAGAAAATAAGATGGAAAAAAACCTTATGGGTTAAGATAAAAGTAGTTTAATGAAGCAATAGCAAAGGCCATGCATGCGAAAGCAAAGGAAATCAGAAGGTCTTCTCTCTACTTCCCATGAGCAGGCAATGTTTGGTCACTTCCCAAGAAGCAGGGCTTCAGTATGCGTAGCAGTTGCTCCAGAAGACAAATATTATAAATAATATGATATTCCTCCTTCCACTTAGCTTTTTATATCTAAGCAGACGTTATATGGTATGGAATATCCCGGTGGTCACTCTGGGCCATCTGTCCTGGCTGTGTCCCCTCCCAAGATCTTTCCCACCCCCGTCCTGCTGCTGAGGGGGGGAAGGCTGGAGAGGCAGCCTTGGTGCTGTGCGAGCCCTGCTCAGCAGCAGCCAGAACCCTGGTGTGTTAGCACCGCTGTTCCAGCTACCAGTACAGAGCACAGCGCTGCGGGGGCTGCTGTGGGGCTCAGCCAGACCCGATACACCAGTTGCTTCATTCTCTTGAGGAAGACAAAAATTGCTTTTATAGCATTTTTGTTACAAGAACATGACTCAAGTACCTGTTCAGTATCTGAATGTGTCCAAGAAACACAATTATGTGATGTAAATCTGTATTACCGAGGATACTACTTCCATGTTCAAAACAGTTTCTCCTATGATTCAGCATTGCTGCATTTCCTGTGTTAATTAATTTCTGTTGGAAATGTGTTGAGCAAAGGTAACAATCAAGATAGTGTCTTGTATGCTAGGATACTTCATAAAAAAATAATAAGGAATCGAGGGTCTGAGAAATAAGATGCGATAGCAGCAAGTAATGGTAAGTCAGTCAAAAGAGTCCATTGAGGGAGAGGTAAGATGGTAAAGAATGGCAGAGCAGTGATACTGGCCTTACAGGACAAATTTTTAAAGCTTTATCATTCTTTGTAGTGTTTGAAGTTGTTTTTTTCAATTTTCCTTAAAATAAAGTACTTGTATTCTTTAGAACAACTGTACATAAATAAAGAACATGCAGGTGAGGTAACTGTGAGAAGACTACAGCTGGAGTACTGTAATTACAGGTGTGCTGAATGAACAGAAATGTGATCAAATTATATTGAAATAACACTGATACTTCCAGCACGATTGTTATTTGTTTCCTGAAGCTCTTCAAAGAAGGTAGATGGCAACAGGCTGAGCTCACGATGACACATCTCTTGACTTAAGAGATAGCACTTGTATAAACTTTCTTCAATATAGAGCACTTCATTTGGATGATTGCTTACTTTCCTCTGGTAACCTCCTCTGTTCTATGTTGTTGTTTTAGATACCTCTGCCTCCAATTTTGTAAGAAAACTGTTCTTCCAGCCATACAACTGTATTCTCAAAATTGCTAACTTGGGGTTACCCTGAAAGAGGAACATAATGCCTTCCTTATTTACTATGGAAAAAGTACAAATAAGATTTGTATGATTTTTAGAAAGACTGAGCTTCTTCGCCTGCATTACAAGAATTTTGACATTAAGCATTTTCTTAAACACATAATTCTGGCCAAAACTGAGGTGTTCTTTTCATACCTATTATCAAATCCAGGGTTATTTGGGGCTTTGATTATAGTTCAAAGCAACTTGTAACTCAACAGATTACAGAGATAAAGAAGTTCTTCTAGTTAGTGCAGATAACGTTGGTGTACGTGTTCCATTTTGCATTTGGGGATTTCAAAAGAATTGTTAGTGGAGTCAGTTGCGTAAGTTCTTGTTCTTCTAGGGTGAAATATCTTTGTGTCTCTAAAGCTTATTTCAGAAAACCTTGGAAAATTGAGAGGACTAATGTGACTTGGTTTTTGTCTTATCAGAGAAAGATACTTTATAAAAGTCAGGTACAATATAATGAATGGACCTAGAACTTCTGTAATTCTTTGTTATTATTTTGTTGTTATTTTATGAATAACTGAAAGCAGTATTTATTTTTACCTTCAGTTACTTGAATGACTTGGACAGGATAGCACAAACCAGCTACATTCCAACCCAACAGGACGTTCTCAGGACTAGAGTGAAAACTACAGGAATAGTGGAAACTCACTTTACTTTCAAAGATCTTCATTTTAAGTATGTAAATCATGCTGCATGTTCATCTGTCTGTTACAGTTTGTGTGAAGTTCTAGAAGACGGTCTTTTCAATGACATGATTTAAAAAATTTGTCTAATACAAGTTTGGATCTCCTCCCCCCCTTCTTTTTTTTCCTGAGAAATTCCTCATGCATGGCTCAGTTTACTGAAGGAACGTGGGAGTTGCTGGAACTCCTGTAGTAACTCAGAATAAATATGCAGATATTAAGTAATAAATTCTTTGGTTTTATTGGAAGCTTTTTGTAAATATATTTTATATGTAAACTAAGTCTCAGAATATTCCATTTTTCTGCTGTGTTAAATAGCTGTTCTGTCAGATTCTTCTTTTTAAATTCAGTTGGAGAGCTGGAGGCTTATAAATGTTTGCTTTTTTATGAAAAACTAAATCCATTTTCCTGAAGAGCTGAATTCAAATGTGTGGTACTTTAAGGTAGTACTTTATTTAGTGATGAAAGAATGCGACATGTTCCCTGTGGTGTAGGATTTACAAAATAATGCTAATACTCTGAACATTTTATGTCTACAGACATTCATGATGAAAGCATAAGATAGTATAAATGTAGTAATACTCTACCTTTTACTGATCAGGAAGAATGAGAAGAAAACTCAGTAAAACTCACATTGCATCTGCATTTAGATTGTTGTCAGCATGTCTATACAATGTATTTGTTTAGTATCTTCATGGAAAGTATTTTTTTCATGTAAACGCATAGCAAGTACTGTAATATGGATGCTTCAGGGCCATCAGTACTGTGGAAATATATTTTGTTTCCTTGTTTTAGGGTTTAAGTATACAAAATTTGTATTCATCCATAAAATAATAGCTGCTAAATGGGAGTGATTCTCTTGCAAACCTAAGGAGAGTAGTCCTTAGCCAAGCCTCAAGAGAGGTCTTCACTATTCTGAAGAGCTATCCATTGTCTTGTTTCTTAATGTTTTGTGTTCAGTTCCCTATTGTAGATGGGTTTAAATTCTTCTGCACTCTGAATGAGTTTGTATGCAGGTAGCTACTTCCAGTCTGTACTGACTATTAGGACTGTTATAAGGTCTTTGAGTGCAGTCCTCTAAAGTGCATTACAAAGACCACATGATGACACTTCTATAAAATGTATAACTTTTAGACAGGCCTTTGGAAGTATTTGTGGTAACATTGTACATTTAAACACCTGTGCAGCGGGTGTTTGAATTTTATCTGCCTTAGTGAAAACAGGAAAGGGGGATAATAGAAAATACAGATCAGTTTTAATAAGCGTGTAATATGTGAGACTTCCCAGATAAGTATCATATTTTTGTAAATATAGTTTAAAAAAAATATTGTCAAATTCTAAGTCTTTTGCAGGGCTGGGGACTGGAATGAACAACTTGTATACCCTTAAAAAGGAAGTGAAAGCAATCATAATAAATATCTAGTGTCCTATTGGCCCATGTCACATTTTGCATGGGTACTGGAAGAATGATGTTTTTGAAAGAAGAACAACATAGCAAATCTGGCAACGCTAGCTTTCAAAAATATAATGTGTTAATGGAAGGATCTTGCATAAGTCCTTAAATTAGCATAATTGCAGATAAACTGTTCAGAAAGCTCCCCATTTAACACAGCTAAGTAACATGGCTTAGTTGTGACTGGACAAGTGTCTTGAATGCTTTACATTTAGTTCAGTGAAGTAATTCATCTTAACATGGCATAGTAACCTCGTAATCTCATTGGAGAAGTCAGTTTTGTTTAAATAATGGAAAGGCATTAAAGCATTTCTCTAATACCACCTTCTTAAGATAAGGGGGGTGGAGTTGGCTGTTACAAACTTCAGTTTGTTCAGCACTGCCTTTTTAGTCCATTGTAGACTGACTTAAAAAGTATTTCTTATTAGTTCATTGTAGACTGACTTTGCATAAGCAACTTGTGGTTCTTTTGAGTAGTCATACCATGGACGGTACTATGAATTTTAGCACCTAAGGCAAGTGCTTAAAAGTTGGACTTGTACACAATGCTGTGTGCATGTCCTGCCATATTGGAAGGTGGAATCTGTAAATCATTCTTTCAAAACTTTTTCTAAAAGTTATCTGCATACTTTTAGAAAAGTATCAGTCTTTTGGGACTGTGACCTACTGGGCCTCAGTATGACTTCTAACAGGGTCAATGGAAAGCTTTTGAACTTTAAGACCACTGTTTGGAATGGCTAATTTTTCTGGAAGATTCTTGCAGCCTTTTTGGTTTTAAAGAATTTTTTATGCCAGATAGTTTATGGCTTTTTTCTCTATATTTCTCTGTACTGATATCATGTGGAGAAGAAGCTTCCTTATATAAACCAATCCATCAGGTTCTTATTACTTGCTGTTGAGGTGTTCACTGTGAAACTGCAGTGCCCAAACCTCAAAGATGAGTGCAGAAAGATGGTTTGCATAAAGAACTGGGAGTTAGATGCAGTGTTAGAAAGACATCCCCCAAAAGAGGCAAGGATCACTGGGGAAATACACCACTGGCAGAGAGGCTACTCTTAACTGAAGCAAACATTTCTGGCTAAAATCAACATCTGCAAATAGCAACTGAAAATTAAAATTCTTTTATATTCTAGAAGTTGTCTTCTGCATTTTCCCTCCCTTCCCAAGATACATGCTGTCAACATGTTCTAAACAAGACAAAACAATGAAATGCCTCCCGACCTATTTTCTTTACATATTTTTGCTGTTCTTTGAAAGAATACATTTTACTACAGTTTTTTATTTATATGGAAAGTTTTGCCATTTTTGCTTACACCTCTCAGTTACCATCTTACTAGTCATATTTTTGCATTGAGCAGTACTAAAAGATATGGAATTAAGTGAGATCCATGTAGATTGATATTACAGTACTGCCATCGGTATAAAGCATTTTAATTTCTCATCTTCCTTAGAAGCTGGTGTCCACATAAAATAAAAGGAGCAATTTTCTTGTTTAGTTTTTCAGTTAATTTTTCTGTGTTGTATTCTCTTCTGTCTTACAAAGAATGAGATGATTTGTTGTTCAACCCTACATGCCCTGCTGTCTACCAAAAGCCCTCAGTGTGATAGCCTTATTACTAATACACTTCTGAATACATTTAGGCCATTCTAGAATATCTTTACAAGAATTGTAACTGCAACTTAACAGTTGTTGTTTTGCTCTGGATTTCTCTTTCTGCTCATATGACATTTTTACCCAAAGGCTTTTGTGATAGAGCTGGTCATTCTACTACTTGCAGCAAAGAGAATGGAGATAACTGGTCTGTCCTCTGGTCTTTCTCTTGTCTTCCTCCTCTCATTTGAATATTTTCATATCTATTGAATTCTAAACTTTTTTTTTTCTTGACAATGTAGGGAAAAAGTTAAAATTACTTGTGAAAAGTCCTAAAGGCAAGTCAGCCCTCTTTTAAAAGGAATAATTATATTTGCTCTTAAGTAGGAGGGAAAATTTAATTTTTTGACTGGTGGAATATTGACTTACACAACAAGGGAAGTAATATGTGACATATTTGCATTGTTCTGAAGCTGTAATTTGAGGTAACAGGCTTTTTTTTCTTTTTTTTCTGTGATAGGAAAGGGACAAGTGGGAAAAATTTGTGTTATCTCTCTTTGAGAAGATCCTACAATATATATATCAGTTAATTTTAGGATACCACTGTTTGTCTGTCTTCATTTGTTCTTTGGGGGTGTTTTTTTTTGTTTTTTTGATGGATTGGGGGGGGGGGGGGGTGAGGCGGGGGAAGGGGTGTCCAATACCCCCACCCCATGATTCACAATCCATTATATCAGGATGCTATTTTATCTGGCTTGCAAAATACTTGAAAGTTCCTGATGATGTCTAATGAAAGCTTTGTCTTTCAGAGAGCTGTAGCCCATAATAGTTAGTAAATGGACATTTAAAGCATGTAGTAGAGAAAAGTATATCCACATGCTGTGCTGATTTCCTGATGGTCTGCTATTACATTGTGGAATGTGGTCTTTTCCTATTGCTCTATTTCTGCTAAGCTAAGAATTCAAAAGAAGCAAGACTCACCTTTATAGCTCAGTTTTCCTACTTAACTGCATTTCCAAAACATGCATTTATTAGAGAGAAAATTATTATTATGATGATATAATGCTTGTTTTGTCTTTTTTGAGAATTTTGAATTTGATGTCTCTTTAAAAAATGCCCCATTTAAATATGGACAGCTGAAAAAAAGATCAAGTTGCATTTTGGTTTAGGAGAGAGAGGAGCTGAAACTCAACAGGACTTAGAGGTTCCAAAATAAATTTGAAAAAGTGAAAATGAGGTTTTATACATTTATATTCAGGATACTAAAATGAAAATAATAAAGTCAGTGTTATTTGTATCCAGCTTCCTTAGTATTGCATTATTTCAAGGTACTAAACCAGACACCATTCTGCTGCTCTTAGAAGAATCTTACTTTGTTGATCAATACCTCTTACTATGTTAGACTTGTTATTCATTTGGGCTAAAGGCTGAATAATGCTTTGATCTAGTTTACATTTAATAAGGCTAACCCTGTGTATTTTTATTTTTCATAGATTACAATTAACTTCATTAATGAAATACATTACTGTAAAGTATTAGTTTTATTAAGCTTTTCTCTCACATTTTCTCATGTCTTGTAAAATGTTGTATAGGAAGGCTTTTAAGGCCTTTTTAAAATTTTATTTTTTATACTGAGACACTAAATAGTAATAAAGGTTGCAGATTTTTATGCCTTTTTGCAAACTTCGTGATTAGACTTACGCAGCTGATACTTCCAGATTTTATTGATTATCGTTCAGAAAGCTAGAAATTCCAAAGTTTATTCCCTGCTTTATGGTTCTGTTTTGCAGAATGTTTGATGTTGGAGGCCAAAGATCGGAGCGGAAGAAGTGGATTCATTGTTTTGAGGGTGTTACAGCAATTATTTTTTGTGTGGCGTTAAGTGATTATGACTTGGTCTTGGCTGAAGATGAGGAAATGGCAAGTACTTTAGTGTTGAAGAAGGGAATAGTTGGCTAGAAACTAAACAAGTTTGAAAGGAAAGCCATAAAATGTTACATCTTTTGGAGTATTGCTGCTTTGTAATATTTATGGGGTTTGTGCAAAAGGGCTTTCTTAGAGAGATGGTGATAGAATTGATGCTTTTGGGTTTCAAAGTATTCCCTTGTATTCTCAGAAGGGATACTATGAGACAAGCATTCTTTTCAGTTATACTCTTTCATGTTTTAAAGGATGCATAACTTAATGATAGATTGTCAGCAATACACGTTTTAGTCTGTTTTTGGATGCTGGAAATATATAATAAGAAATTGCTTGACTACTTCTACTTCAGCACGTTTTGTTTTCCTTGCTTTTGTCAGGCTTCAGTTTTTTTGTCTTTCTAAATGTGTTTCTCTGATCTCTTTCCTGAGTTGCAGAAAATTTTCTCTTCCTTCTCCCTTCCAACCCCTTCCACTCCTTTCTCCTCTTTTAAGGTGTGACTCCTTTCGTATCAGTATGCTTTTTACTATCTGAGTGGTCTAAAGTGATGCTCATCTGTTGTGTGTGAATCATTAACAGACTTCTGTGCTCTTCCTCATGTTCCGCAACCTCTTATGAAATATAGTTTGGAGAGAAAAGCGAAATAAAAATAACTTGCAGGTCAAATGTAGTCAAAGAAGGTCATCCTGCTGCCTAAATGACTGGAGCTTGGCCCCATTGCTTAGGTGTTGGATAATTTTTCTACAGTTAAAAATTATGGGTTAGAGGAAAAAAAACATGCTCACTTAATTCTCTAGTTCTATAGAGATTTTTTTTTTTACTTCTGCTGGGATCTCAGCTAGGTGCGGAATTTAATTTTCAATTTCCAGAAGATCTAATCAGTATAAGACAAATTGAGGTAACTCAGCAACTCTTGTAGAGTGTCTGTACTGCAAAATGTCAAAACATGCCAAAATTTGCTAAAATATGAAAGAAATCAAACCTGAAAATGAAGGAAAAAAAAAAGAAAACGTAGTTGCTTAAACTCTTATTGTGTGAAAGTTTTTTTTGTAATGGTCTTGGCCTCTCTGTGTTTCCCTGTGGTAAAATTTGATTCTGCATGCTAGAAACTTGGTTTTGTAACTTCTCTGGTTCATTTGTATCTAATGAAAAATGTTTCCTGATTTTACTACTAAAGTCTGATAAAATACAATGAGGTGTGTTTTCCAATTACAGAATCGGATGCATGAAAGCATGAAACTGTTTGACAGTATCTGCAACAATAAATGGTTCACAGACACTTCTATTATTCTCTTCCTGAACAAGAAAGATCTTTTTGAAGAAAAAATCAAAAGGAGTCCTCTCACTATCTGTTACCCTGAATATTCAGGTATTGGAGGGGGATGCAGGTGTGAAGTAGTTTTTGGTTAGACTACCTCATTTTGGATGCACAAATCAGGAGGAGTTTAATAACTTCATTTAAATATTTTAGATACTTAGAGTTTAAGCTGGGGTGGGGGGGGGTGTGTTTTCATGGATCACAAATAAAATAGTACTAAGTCAGTTTCATCTTTTTAACCAGCTGAAATAATGCTGGTCCATTGTTGGCATTTACATGTTACTGCTGCAGCTCTTTTTAGCCTAATTTATTTAGCCCACATCTTTTTCCTGATGTCCTCCTATTTTTGTACTTGGATGCAATTTTTTTTTCCATTAGCAGGAATCACTGAGGATACATGAGAGCTTATTTGAACAGGGAGTGTACACAGAAGTTAGAAGTAGGTGGCTTATTCAGGAAATACATAGCAAAAGAAGGTGATTTCAATTAAGAAGTCTTAGTCTTTTTATGTAGCATTTTCATTGTAACTTCAGACTATACTATTGTACAGAAAATAGCAAGTTGGAGGTGAAAAGCTTAGAAGAAATGGGTATGCCAAATGTCTTTGACTTTGGGAAGAATCCAAACCTTTTATAAACCTAAAAATTGAAAATTAAGGAAACAAAATAGCCTAATCCTGGCAATAGTGATGGGTCATCAATGACCTGCTCCATCTGCCACTGAAGTAAATGGGAAGATTCTTCCTGCAGTTGGAACTGGAGTCCTTAAGTTTGCATTCTTAAAGTGTGTCCAACAGGTTTCCTTCAAGATTTATTTATGGTATCTTAAAGCAATGGCTGTGCAATTACTCCTCTTCAGGTTTAGGGTAACTGTGTCCAAAGAACTACTTCTTTCAAAGATACAGGATGCATCTTTCTCAGTTTGAAACCTGTTTACCTGCTTACTGAGCACTTTTCTCCTTTTAGGGTCAAACACGTATGAAGAAGCGGCTGCTTACATTCAGTGTCAATTTGAAGATCTGAACAAGAGAAAAGACACGAAGGAGATCTACACTCACTTCACATGTGCCACAGACACAAAAAATGTGCAGTTTGTTTTTGATGCTGTAACTGATGTCATTATTAAAAATAACCTTAAAGACTGCGGCCTCTTCTGAGAACAGACAAAAGGTTGTTAAATGGTAAATTACGTGCCTGAGAACAGGACTTTATGCTCATGCTGTGTAAAACCTGCATAGATATACTTAATTCTCTTTTATTTTTTTTCTAGGTTTGGAGAACGACTTCGCACAATTTTCATCTGATTCTTTTCAAGGTGAAAGAAATACAAAATACATTGTGCTGAATGATAGATCAGTACTGTACTTGCCTGTTTTAACAGCTTTATTTATGTTTGTCTTGTAAATTTAAGTAATTAGTTAACAATGAGATGTCAGTTGATTGTATGTAAACTTATAATTGTAGTAATGTATTTGTATAAACGTTGAATGGAATATTTTAGTAACTTGATGTCCTCTAAAATTTCCATGTTTTATGAAGATACTCTTAGAGGAGACACTTTTTGCCTTTGAATTATTTAAACATTTTGTAAAATTAAATTTTCTTTTCATCGTAAGGGTGCATGCAGCCTTATTCTTTACTTTTGTTGGTAATAATGTATATGGCGTTAGCTTTTTTGATATTTAAACAGCCTGGTACACCTGTCAGACTTAACAAAACATAACAAATAAAACTTGTTTTTTGCCTTAAGTTTTGAAAAAATCTTTTTATAAATTTAACATAAATGCAAAGATTATTTTTTAAATTTAAATGAAATCCACAGTTTATGAAATCTGGGCTTGCAGTCTTTGCAGTGCAAATGTGGCAACACTGAGAAATTGAATTTTAAGGTTTAACTATTATTGAAGCTGATGTAAGTGCAAAAAGGAAGTTGTTAAAATAATCATATCAATAAAAAATAAGTTTGAAACTGTGGTCTTTACTCAGTGGAGTGAATGGTAAAATTACCTTTGGAGTTTTTTTATAGACCATTAACAAAGGCTGGACTTAAGAGTAGGGGTTTTTTTCTGCTTTCTCAAGAAGTAAAATCATGTTCTCCTTAAACTTTTTTTCTGTTTTCTGGTAATAAAACTAGTTTGATAATTTATATCGGGTTCTCCCACAAGACATGGCACAGTGGCTTCACAGATTAAAGCAATTTCCTGTTGCATATAAAAAGAATCTTCAGTATTTCAGAAGGAGTGTTCTAGTGACTTGCAACTGCTGATTCTTTAATTTCCTCTGTAATTATAATTAGTCTCATAGTTTCTTTACATTGTAAGTTAAAGAATATGATTTTCTTCTGATTATGCTTTCATTATGTGATTTGCTGTCTTAGGTACTTATCATCCATTGCCTTATGGGTAGTGCCAAAACTGATTTTTTTATACAAATTTTAAAATTAATAAGCTTCTATTTGTAAATAAGTTCATGGATGGTTGTCTTAAATGTATGTCATCTAGAAAATACAAATGTACCAAACTTGGAAACATGATTTTCTATAATTGTTAAAATATTTCAGGCAGCTACAGTACACCATAAGTTCTTTGAGAAGTAAATAAATCTTTGAACCTGTTGCTATTTTTCTATATTAGCTTTTATGTTCTTAGGAATTTTCAACAAAAATATTTAAGTCATTGTTCTGTTGTTTAATTTTTTATTGTGTATGTGTTTCATCTAGGCCTCAGATAGCTTGAATAGAAATTACCTGCACTTCTCATCCTTTATTGCTTCCTTTGTTAGGTACAAAAATGTGTTTCAAATCAGATTAGAAAGGAGATAACTTATTACTGGAGGTTGTTAAATATATTCATACATTATGAGCTCTTTGAGCAGTTATGGTAAACAATCTGTATATCCTGGGCTGCTTTTAATTGTGCTTTACAGTTCTGGATACATAACTGATTTTAAATCTCATTGAACTACTTTGTGGAAATTGTATTTACACCTACATTCAAGTTGATTTTTGTACTTCATGTGAAAAAAAAATTGGGATTAATCAGATTACATAAATAAACCTAAATTTTGTGCCTTGCTTGAAAGAAATGGTTTTTATTAAATGTGCTGAGGGAAGTCTTTTTTGCATCCATCCTGTGGAGATAACTAGGTAGTAAAAATTAGACAATGCAGAGTTCAAGAGTAAATTCAAAGACTTTATGCAAGAAACAATAGAATGAAAATGAGCAGAAATTAATGATCATTGATTAATTCTTTAACCATTTTTCCCAACACTTTCAGTTGGAGAATTTTTGGAGTTTCATAACTGGGGTTTTCTGAAGAATTTACATCTTAACACAGAACAAAATTGTGAAATACTTTTGCTTGCTAGCCCAGGCAGATAAGCTTGTCCTTTTTTGCCTCTCAGACCGCAGGTATGTTTCCTTGTAGACCTCTGTACTGAGTGACCAGTCTTTGTCCTGAGCTGACAGTTGTCAGCCTAGGCCACTGCTCTAGGAAAAGGTACAAGAGGATTTCTGTTCAGTAGTGGTGGTAGGTGCACACCTGTTTCACTACAGTTGTAACAAGGTTCTGCTCCATCTCTTTATTTTATCAAGAGGCTGCTTCTCAATTGGAGCACTGGAGAAAATGCAGGAAGTCCTGCAGGTCTGCCGCTGTCGGAGGAGTCTTGTCCCTCAGCATTCTGAGCCTCTGTTCTTTTCCAGTTCTCCAGTTCTCTCATTTCTTCACACAGTATATCCAGGCAGACTACTTTTTCTAACTTTACACAAAGAAACTCCCTCTACTAATTTAAATATTCTTTCAGATGATTTTAAATATTCTAAATTTAGTATTTGTAGGGAATTAGAACTTATGGAGGCATCTCCAGCCCCTGTGGTGTATTGTGAGCATTTTGTCTGGTTGAAGTCTCAGTAAAATGTAGCCATCGTGAAATAGGTAGTTATTGTTAAAGGGGTTTAACTGCGAGGAAGTGTGGTTTGGAAAACTTGGTATTTGTCTTCATGATGCTACCTATTCAAATGTCCTCCAAATTCATGTTAAACGTAGTAACTTCTTAGTAGCTAAAACAGGGTCCAGGATCATAGCATGGGAACAGCATAGTTTGCTGGATTGCAGTTTCTGTTTCCATGTACGTAATTAGAAGCTTTTGTGATTTAAATTCTACATAAAATCTGAAGGAGCAAGAGAGATGGATCTGCAGCAAGCTGAACAGCGTGATTGCTAGTATGTGTTTAGAATTGGCAGCAATGGAAGGGTAAGTTTCTATTTTAAATGGAGCAAAAAGGAAACCCTACCAAAATACTGGCTGTCCTGCTGTGCGGATGTCTCTTGAAGTTGTTATACTTAATAACTAAGAGCCTGTGGGACAGAGCAATGCCAAGGTTGTAAACTTCAAGTCCTTGACTACTTCATTTTGAAGAAAGCGTAGAAGGTGCAACAAGAGGCTGAGAGCAGCTCATCCTTGAATAATTCATAGCCTGTGAGAGTGCTGTTACCTGACAGCAGACATCAGGGTTATTGAGTTTTATTTCAGTAACAATTTGCTTGGACTAAGGCATAATTCAGATAAGTGCAGGCAATGGGTTGAGATCCATGTGGAAGAGTGTAATGCTATACCATTTTTGGTCACACTACTTGCTGGATTTTAAGAAGGGAAGGAGATGAGCGCACAGTGTAGAAATAAGAGTTCTGTAGTAGAATTTTATTTCTGTAGTGCAGTGCTTCAATTCTGAAAGGGATTTCAGAGGAGCTGTTACAGAAGAAGGGTCTATGTATGCAATATGTATCCTGATCAGAATGTGCTGTCTGAAATCTGACTGTTCTTAATCGCAATGGAACAAAAGATGTGTAAGACAAAATACTGTGTTAGCAGAAGTCACTGCAGCTTCAGAGAACTAGCTGTTCCCAGCTACCTTTGTTCTTCTTTTCTGTCCTTCCACTAATAGAGGAGGTTGGAAAGGGGTGTAGTCACTGCTTTCCACTCACAGGTTGTGCTGTTGTGTAGACATCTTAAGGAATGGGTACCTTGAACCCTGCAGAATATGCTGATCTTTCATTTCTTTTGCAGATAAAGAACATACAGATGTCTGTATGTAATGTAAGAATATTATTATTACGGTGATGTAAGAATGTGCAGACTGATGAGAGAATAAATATGTGTACTTTAAACTGCATGTGTTCATGTTGAAAAGCATAAAAAAAAAAGTCTAGGAAACCAGGAACTTGAGCAGGTGAAGCTTCTCAGTTATGTAGCTTATAGTTTCAGAGTGATATATGGTCTGATCAGACATCCTTATGGTATGACACAGAGCACGTCTCGAATACCTCTTATGAACAAGTAAGTGTCCTGATTCCTACAAAATCAGGATGCATTTCGGGACGGTACAGTACAAATGGCTGAGTGCGAGGCACATTTCAGATAGATACCAAGATACTTCCAGAAGGGTTTGGCTCTTTGTCAAAGTAGCAGTGACCTAAACTAAAACAAATGAGGAATCCATCAGTTTTGCACATAAACTCAGGTGTAATAGTTTACCTCAGGAACCATAATGTCTTACTCTGAAAGAAACACGCTGAGGTATAGTCACAAATTCTCATTCTTCCTCTGTTCCAATGTAGTGATTTTCTTACAATGTGATAAAACCCCTGTGAAATCTGTGCTAAAAAGCCTATGAAACTAAGTCATCCTGACAATGTTACATAGTTTTGATTGAAAAAGGCTAATACTTGTTCTTTATGTTTTAACCTACCAAAAAAAATCCTAGCAAAGATGCAGCTATTCATGTTTTGATATCAAAAATCACAAACCTAAAATACTTTGCCAATCTTTCAACAAGAGCTTTGTTATTAAAACAAAGATAACTTTCTAATGACAATAGTATTAATGGTGTAAATTGCTAAAACTTACATTTCTTTAATGAGAATTATTGGTGGATTTATTAAAATAGATAAAACCCCGAAGTTACCAACAGCATAATTTAGAATATAAAACTGAAAAACAACAACCAGAAAAAGCATTTCCAAATTATATTCAGTGACTATTGTAGCAAACATATTTGAACACGTGTTCAGGATGTGATGTTGTCCTGTCTTAAGATGCCTGTAAGTCAGCAAGGATAGTTCATCACATCCAGTTTCAAATTATGTTCTTTCTACTATTTTTAATCTTTAATGGTTTTAATCCTTCATACTCCCAGAAACTTTATGGTAAAAAAAGTCTTAATTTGTTAGATATTGCACATGGAGATGAGTACATTTGATCAAATTCTGAAACCGTTGTTTTATAGATTTTGCCAGTGTCTTTCGTAGTCAGGTTATGTTGGTTTGGCTTAAGTGTTAGTTTGCCCCGTTTTTCTACTTACAGTTTAGTACTTCATACTTAGTCTTTGGCCTTCTGACTCTAAGGGATGGAAGAAAGTCGTAAACTGTATCTAATCTACTGAGACAAAAAGAACGTTTTCAAGATGTTTGTAGTCAGTCCAGCGTATGAGACTGATGCTCTGGGAAAGCTTTAAAGAAAATACTCTGTGATGAACTTCACAGCTGTGTCCAACACTTAAGAGCGCAACTTTGGGAGAGTGATGTGGCGTAATGTTCTTTCTTGTGTTACGGTTTGTTTTTGTTGTCTGGAGCTCTGTTTGTGAGGAGATGACAGTGAGGTATGTGCAGCTGCTCGGCTCCTTACCTCTTTCCCAGGTGAGGCTGTTAGATGTCTGTGTGTTAATGGTCCAGGCAGCCTGATCTTACAAATACTGAGGAAAATGCTTGCAAATTCCTCAGTAAAAAGAAATGGGCAAGAGGCACCTTGATTCTCCTGGAGAGGAGAGAGGACTGAGTAGAGGTGGAGGGGGTGGGAGGTGGCTGCTCTTCTGATGTCTGGTAAGTTTATGTTTTGAGTCCTCTGAGGACTTAATACAATTTTACAAGAAGAGATGATTTATTTGGGTGTTATGAGGAGAAGGTTGTTGGTATGTTGTACGCTTAATCTTGAAATATCTTGTCCTATCCAGATTCTTTGCCCTTGAAGACATATCTTCCACTAGTTAAAAGCCATGCCAGAAAGAATAAAATGCTAATATAGCTGCAGAGTAATAGTGTGCTAGTCTTGAATGAGTTTTTTCTTCAAACCCAGAATTTTTAGTGTTATAGAGTCTCAGATAATCTGAAAGATAAATCCTGAGGCTGTTAAGCAAGTTTCCTAGTGGTTTAAATATTAAAGTGCAGAGATAGGGACACACTATTTCATTTCACTTTATTTTTTCCCCAGTAAATCTGTGAAATGAAGATTAATAGAACAGTCAAAGTGCTCTGTGTGAGCCTTCCCGAGACCAGTGCTGAAATACAGTGCTGTGAGAGGGGCAGAATCTTCCGTGGAATTGCAGCAAGGACCTGCTAGTGCTTCCTGATAAATCCAGTACATTGACAGCTGACATCCTTGTTGAAGAGGAAAGAAATATTAAAATAGCGTCAACGATACAGGACCCTAAACTACCGGAGTACAAGTGTTAAGGTCCTTTGAGGCCAAACTGATGACTGCTGTAGAAGGGTTGTTTACATAAACTGACTTTCAGTGAAAGCTTTAAAAGGAGTTCGCTGTTTCATCACTTTCAAAAGGGCTTCAGAAAAAAATGAGCAGTTCTGTTAGAAATGGGATAATTTGCCTCACTTTAATGTTCAGCATCTCAAGGGCGTTAAAACAGTTTGTCAAGTGATCGCCTATCAGCTGGCATGTGGTAATGGTATGTTTTCTTAGCTTTGGCAAATGCAATGTAGTTCAGTTTATTTAAAACACAATTACACTTTTACATCTAAAAAGTAAGGAAGACACAATCGCTAAAGAAATAATTTGTAAAATTAAAATTGCCTATTAGGTAACCAAGGCTTGCATTCTTCCTGTAACACTTAATACATATAATCGTGTTATATCAGCATTTCAGAAACTCCTTTATGCGGTAGATCTATGTTTTTGGAGATCGCACTTCTCATGCTATACACAGAACAGGGGATGGTGACAGTGATGGCATTTTCCATAGTCCAGCAAGGCTATTCAGCTGGTAACTGGGAAACTAAGGTTCAGACTCAGCCTGATTTTTGAAATAATTTGGCCACTTAAATCTGAGAAAAGTGCCCTAACGAGTGGGCTAGTAAGTACTCAGAAACAGTTATGTTTACCGTGTCCTGTTACATTGATTTCACTTTACGTTGTGCTGACTTCTCATTTCTGCAAGGGCTAGAATCTGTATGTATCGCAGTTACCAATCCTTAGCATTCATTCTTTTGCAACAAATGTCTGTATCTTGTATGAAGTAAAATAAGTTCAATAGAAGATCCTTAGACCTTTATGCAGATCCTTACTCTAAACCAAAGCAGATGCAGAACCTATTTGCCTGTATCCTAGAGTATCCTGGCAGTATGTTTTGTGAGGCTACAGCTATGTCCCTCCTCTTCACTTTGAATGGTAAAATCATACTTTTAGACCTTTTTTCCAGATGCCGTCTTATTTATAACAGTTTACAATGTCTAATTCAGTTTGAAATTAATGAATCAATTATTTTTTGGGCTACCAGCAAACAGAAAAAACTTAGAGCTCACTTAAGACTGATGTAGTTATCTTTTAGCTGTTTCTTTGTTGAGCTGGATGGATTCAGCCTGATGAAACTTTCTGTACAAGGCATGTTTTTTTAGTCCATTCATTCTTGCAATTCTTTCCTGCATCAGTTTCCATTTCTCCTTGTGTATCTTGAATTGCAAGGCTATTGAAAAGGGTTTAAAAATGGAAGGCTTTTTTGGTTTTGATGGGTTTTTATTTTATTTTCCTTTTGATAGGATGGATGGAGAAAGAATATGAAATGAGTGGCTTACAAAAAAAATACCAGTTTGATCACATCAACAAGTTTCAAAATTTTCCATCCCAAAGCTTAAATATTAATTCAGAGGTTTGCAGATTACTAAACAACTTAATATAGTTAAAAAAAAAAAAAAAAAAAGGCAGATTGAAAGCCAGAAAAATACATTCTCATAGGCTGAACTAATGAAAACCCTTTCTGCTGTTCCTGGTCAGACTAGAATAATTAATTGATGACTTCCATTAAGTCATGATGGTGTTAGACCAGGGACAGATAGACAAAAATGAGAATACTGTGTTTATTCTGGAAGACTGCAGGGAGCGTGTTGAGGAAAGGCTGTCAGTGAAATGGGACTGCAGGAGCAAAGTCACGCAGCTTCCCTGCACGGTGTTCGTGCCTTGCCTCTTTGGATTCTGACTAAAGGCTGCTGCTAAAGCATTTCTTGCTTTAAATTAAAGCATTGCCTCCTTGCCAACCAGAATTCTGCTCTGGAGCTGTTAGTCTGACTGCTGGATGCAGGAGGAGGTTCCTAGGAAGTCCCTTTTTCTTCTTTGCTGTAACTCTCTTAACCCCTTAGAGGACTTTTATGTTCTTAGGTGGGCAATGGCCCAGGAGCTATAAGCTGGACCTCTAAGGCAGATCTTCCTTATGAGCTGTATTCTGGAAGGAAAAATAGTGGAGTTAACATGTCTATACAGACTTCTGTGCTTTACGCATGGCAAATTGATGTCTGTAGCATTTTGTGATACAAAAATAAGGTACGTTGTTAGCCGTTGCATCAGCACAGCTCTTCACTTGTATTCTGAGTAGGTGTCCAGTGGTGTTGCATTCTGCCTCTGCACTGAATTTTTTGAAAGAGAGATGACATGAGAAGTACGGTGGAAAGAAGCTAACCATCGTTTACCTTCCTGTATCTATTAATCTTTAAAATCTGAATTAATTTTTTTATTGCTGTCAAGCAACATGGAGGGCGTGCCAAGGAGCATGGTAATCATGAAGCAGCATAATCAGAATGTATTTTGAGTCACAAAGATGAATTTGTTTCTAATGCCAAAGACTGTAGGCAATGGAGGACTAAGATCCAAATCACCAAACTCCATACTTCTGTAGGGTATTTGAATAGATTTGCTCAATGGATGTTTGCTTTAGATTTCGGCTGGCTGCTGCTCTTTGGAGGCTCTTGAGCTCAAGAGGAAGGTGACTAGATTTGTGGCCTTGGTGGTTTGTATTGTTGCAAGGTGTTCCATCATAACTCTGCCTCTATTACAAAGCTATGATCTCATGCAATATATGGAAAATGCCTCAAATAAGCATCCTACAGCCCTGTCCTCATTACCCTATTATGGGTTTAAGGATTTAATGGGTCAGATTTAGAGGATGGTTGTTGGGGTTTTTTGTCTTCGTGGGTTTTTGTTGTTTGGGGTTTTTTTTTTGTTTTGGGTTTTTTTTTTTGTTTGTTTGGTTTTTTTAATTCTCTGGTGTTGCTCTCTCTTTCCATGTTCTGTAGCACTACAGCTGTGCTAAAGATCTTTAGGGGAAAAAAGCCACAGGTACTTACAATCTTGATGCTACAGTGATCATTGTGGACCACAAGATTAAATGTTTCCTCCACAGTTTAGAAATGTCATGCATGTTTTCTTGTTCTGTTTCGGGACTCCACCTGAAGGTTTGAGTGCTTTCTACAATTACTTTTTAGTGTTGGCTGCCTGAAATACCTTGGTAGCCTAACTTGGGCCATTAGCTCATGAAAGAGACTTTGGTAAAGCTGAGTAGCGTAACGAAGCTGTGAGCCAGTGCACCTTTCTACTTACAGAGGTTTTTCCCCCCCTATAGTCATTTATCTATGGGTACAATAAATGCACTTGCCAAGTAATGCATTGATTTAGGGGGATTTTTATTTGCAGAGGGAGGTAACAGGAAAGGCAGCGGAGTGGATCTTGGGGAATAGGAAGCAGCTGGGGATGCCAGTGGCTGTGGGATTTGTTATAGCTGAAAAATAAGACTTTAATGTCTGTTGTGAATGCTATTTTTAATGCTCTGGAGAGGAAGCAGATGGAGAGAGACTATCAGATCTGTACAATATGGAATGATAAAGAGTAAGCACTTCTAAAGCAATATATAATCTTTACGGGTAGATACCTCTTCTGTAAGTCTCCATATGATGATCATATGGACATAGACCTCTGGCTGTCATCCATGCTACTCTTGAACTCCATGCCGTATGTGTGATCAAAGGAGGTTTTGGCATCTGTTTGTGAGTGCTTGCCATGTTGTGTTTTTAAGTTCTTTGTGCACAACTGTATTATGTGTGTCTCTATTGGGGCTGGTGGAGGAAGAGAACTCATGGCTGGCTGCTGTTGCAATGGTGGTAGGCACAGCTGGCGAGTCTGATGCAAGGCAGTGGAGTGCCAAGTATGGAACCAGGCTGAATTAGGGATGAAGCAGTGATAGTACAAGAGGATTTAAAGAACTGCCACAACCAGACTTCCTAAATCTTTCCCATTTAAAGTTAACAAAGTTAGCCTGAATTGGAAGTTGCCTCATTTCCTAGGCAAATTACCTGCTGTAACCAAGAATGCAGAATCTTTTTGGCTTTGTTTCCACAGATGGTCATTTGAGGTGAACTGTCTGGAATAGCATCGTATGGAAATAAGGCATGGGTAAGATTCAATTCCCCACAGTTAATTGGGACACATAAGAAGTCACTCCAGAAAGTGAATCACAGCTGAAGGAGTCTGCAGCATGTGCAGGTGACATCATGCTTTACCGCCTGGATAGGATTTTACTGAAGTAAATAAACTTGAGAGATTAGCCTGGTCTTGAGAGGGATATGAATCTTCTTTAGAAAAAAAACCACAAACATCAGAACACTTATCACACGTCATCCCTCAAAAAACAGTGTCAGAAGTAGGGAATTTCTCTCAAGGCACCAGCAAAATTGCCAGTACTGTAATACAACAGTACAATGTACCTGATGGTGCTGCTCATCGCTTTGCTGCCAACATGGACAGGGGTTTCATGTTCAGTATGGTCTATCACACACAATGAAACCACTAAACCCTGCTCCCACCGAGGCTGGAGGGTGACCAGCTGACATAATGCTGAATTACCTGTGATGACCACAAACCCCCGTGCAGGCTAGTAAGTCAAGTGAACAGTCACCTTCTCACATGGCAGCACTTTCAATGGACGTAGTCTGATGCAGGATGGTTTAGTAGCAGTACTTTTTAGCAGGATGTTTGGTATCCAGCAGGCATTTAAGAGGGTCTGTGTTTAGTCTGATGCAATTACATCCAAATGCTGGCATAAACAATAGCATCATATAAAAACTAGCAACAAGACTTCCTTTGTTAATACTATGTTTTAATGATTCCAAATATTTCTACTATGTACTTTAAAATCCCACTTTTACTCTGAGTTCAATTGCTTTTTATGTATTATTTATGAGTATATAAACAATACCATGTACAGTACAGGTAAGGATGGTTCTCATAGCTGTAAAACAGACCTTTTTCACGTAGTAATTGCTGTCTTGTGCTGAAGATATTTTCTGTAAGAACAAACTGGAAGTTCTTTTCCACTGATGGAAATAACAGGGACTATTACTCTATTACTGAAAACAAAGGCCAAATCTGACTTCAGTTGAACCTCTCAGAGACCATTTCCTGGCATACCTAATTCATTACAATAAATTTCTTGCTCTAAGTTGCATGTGAAGTCTGTGGTACAGCAAGAGAGTACGAGATAATTTTATTCAGCCTTACTCTTTAGGATGTCTCTGAAACTGCACTGTTAGCCCTCAGCCATTTCTGAGATCTGGTTCTCTGGGCTGCAGTGATGCAGTATGGATGGTTTATTTAGTATTTAATTATCCTTATTGCCTGGAAAGGTACTGACCTTTCTTTAAATACATAGGATAGGAAAGTAGTCTAAACTTCCGAAGAGACAGAGTAAAACACTACTTTAGAAATTTGGTACGTAAACTTTTTCTCATGTCCTTTTAGAAAGCACGTTTACCTGAACCTTATCTTAGATTAGCCTGTTTATTATGTTTTCCCTGCCATAAAAAATAGCTGACTTCAGACCGGGATTAACTTCTTGGAAATACATTCCATAGCTTCTCTTCACATTTTGTGTGCTTCTCAAATGTAAGATAGTAAATGTTACTAGCACTGCTTACAGTATGATCTGTCAGCAATCCTATTACAGTAAAACTGAACCTTTTCTCAAGGGTCGGTGAAAACATACTAAAACTAGTTTGTAGCTGAAATTGAAATTACCACACCTGTTCCAGCTTGCTGTGCTTTTCATACCCATTAGAGAAACAGAACAGCCCAAATGCACCCTGTGTATAGAAGGAAACTGAGGAAAGTTGTGTCTGTGCTAACTGTAATAGGCATTATCAAAGAGTGCATTTAAGTCCTTCTTCCAAATGTTGCAGACCGGTTTACGGCCGTAGTGTGCCGCCATGCTGTGCTCCACAGTGGTTGCCTGGGCTGTGCCATGGTTCAGCTGCAGCATGAACTGTTACTTCTCCTGGAATGTGTCTCTAGTGTTCCCCATGCTTGTGGGTCACTTGTCTCACGCTCATCTTGGCTGTAGCTGTTGGTAAGCAGTGCAGACCAAGAGAAGGAGGTTTGTTCATGTAAATTTCCTGTTTCTAAGATGCAATGCACAAGTTCTGTGTGTTTCGGGGGATGTTACTCTGAACCAACTGCTCTTTAGGACCCAGTGCCCCTTAGCAGCTGGAACTTGGTAGGATCAGATAGCGCAGAACTTGTCTACAGTGGGAACCAGTGAGGATGACTAGGAAATCTGCTTCGGAAGCATATTCCTGATGAAAACTAAATGTAGACACACCTCATGCTATTCACTCTATGTAAGAGTCTGCGCACATACGCTTGGCCACTATGCATCACTGGTGTAGAAGGAGGCAGCTACCTGCCTGCAATTACCCTGCCCAGTGCTCTTCTTTGTGCTGAAAGGGCATTTGGTCTCCCAGGAGCATATTCCTCTGGAAGAGAGCCTTGCCATTGCCCTCTGGATCCTGGAAATCTTTCACCTGCACTGGTCAGTGAGGAATCAGATCAAAGAAAGACAACCATCTGCTGGTGGCCTAAGCTTGTGATGCCACAATTCACTTCCAGTGTGGTTTGGTCCATAACGGTTGCATGCTTGGGGTTAATCAGTGCTGGCGGTGCTATCAGGGATCTCTGCTGAAAAGGAGGACACATCCCTGTTTGCAGCTTTCATAATACAATTACAATTGCTTTAAGTTATTATTATAATTCTGTCATTTTACAAGGCCTGTGAATCATTGTGGAAGATCAGTGGTTTCTGTGATCCTCTGCAACAGCAGCTTACCGCTACAGGCTTCAGGGCATTTCTCCCTGCTGCTGCCAGCCTTTTATCCGTGGAGATAAAGTGTTCCTCCATAATATTTCTCCTGTCTAGCAGCCTGCATTTCTGTATCAACCCTTCTATGTGGGCTGCCTTCTTGGCAAAAAGCTTGCTGTTTGGAAGAAGAGTAGGAGCAGAAAACATTGAAACAAACAATTTTTTAAGATTTATTTTTACAGTTTTGGTGAGGATCCAGCATGTAGGGAGGAGACTGGGAAGAGATTGCCAACAGCCTTGGTGGCAATCTGCTTGGCCTCCACCAGGGCAGCTTCCTGAACACCTGCCATTCCTCTAGAGCCAGAGAAGTGTGTTGCCATGGGGTCTTCTGGGTGTGGAGTGTCAGATTAGAAAGCACGACCAAGGAACTGCTCTTTTCTTGGTAACCGTGACCTTCCTTTGAACGCAGTCCATGAGACAACATGTATTTCTGTTGTTCCTTCTTCTCTTGTTTGCAACATTTTGACAATTAACCTCCTAATGGATGACCCACACTGATTTGTACGTGCCAGCCTGGGAACTGGTGAAACTAAATTCTCCAGTGTTTTCATGGTGAGGAACTGTTTTAGTCTGAAGACACTCACTGTGGCCCATATCTGTACTTCACTTACTGGACCTCAAAACAGAGTGTTTAGTAAGAATGTTCAGTTTGCTATCATACCAAGAAAAGACTTCTTGGAGAAGGGCCTTTACTGAGATGACCTACTGACTACTTCAGTGTGGAGAGGGAGAGGATGGCAGTGCCCTCCATGCAGTCTGGATGATCTCCCTGTTTTGCTGGTAGCCTAGAGATGACAACCTGGAATGAGCTTTTCTGTAACTGTGGGAAACAGCAGTTGAGATGGGAGTGTTGGTCTGGGGCTGCTGTGTGAAGGGTTTGATGCTAATGGTCTGTCCCTGGTTTTCCTTGTTGCCTGCTCTGGAGGGATTGGATTGATTCCTTTGCATTGCCACAGGGATTTGCTCCATTGTGAATTACAATAGCCACAGCATCCTTTGGGGAGACATCCCCTGGGAGTTGCTGTTACTCTTGCTGCTTTTCAACCAGATCTGGGACGCAGACCGTGTGATCTGCTTCTCTTCGTGGTGGCAAAATACCTGGAGTGGGCACTGCAGGAAAAGCTGCTGATGTTCCTTCTCCTGGGGAGGTCAGCATCTGGGATCTGTACCAAGGAAAGGCTGTCCTTACAGAGGCCAAGCAGCCTTAGGAGCTCAGAGTGGTCTTGTGGAAGAAGATGGAGCATGGAGGGCAGGGAAGATGGCAGTGGGATAGTAATAAGGACATCTTCTGTATGGGATGATAAGCGTTTTGTGATGTCTATCTCCTAGGTGCCAACAGCTACTTGATTTCAAACCATACCATGTGTCCCCAGTGTGCAGCCTGTGTTGGCACATCCTCCTGCCCCCGGCAAGCACAAAGTAAAGCAACACAATTTTGCCTTACCATGAAGGACCTAGGGGTAAATTATTTATGATTGAGGCAGAAGAATGGGCGATAATGTTGTATTTAAGGCCTTCTATGGCCTTAGCACTCTCAAGGGTGGTGAATCCATGCAGTTACAGAATATGGACTACTTAGGATTTCCCAAACCCAAGGAAAGCTACCATGGAGATGGGGGTTCTGGTACTCTGGGGTATAAAATGGCAAACCTGAAGATCTGCAACTTCTGTCTCTGTCTCTTTTCAAGAAATATTGTTTTAGAATTGAGTGGGGTGAAGAAAAATCCAGCAAAATAGTGCAGAATTCCTGTCAGGAATTTTATGGTAGATAATATGGCAGAACAGATGCTGTTGGACTAGGAAGAAAAGTAAAAAGGCAGATTTGCTGCTGGAGGTCAAACTTTCTGAAGCTGGTCTGCGTCTCTACCAAAGATCTCAATTGTATGGTCTGAATGTTGTAATACTTTCATAACTGTTTGTCAATCGTTCTGTTTGGAAAAATAAGCTGTCATCGCAATTTGTTTTCTTGAGTATTTGTTTTTTAATATTAAAATGGTAATAAAAAAAGAACTTAAGATTATATTGCTCTTTCCAGTCTTTGGTGCCTGGTTGCATTCTATAAATCCACCACTGCAGTCTATTTAACTTCATTCTTCAGAAACAACAAAACAGTTGAATCGGTGAGGTTTAGCAATTGTGCTGGTTGCTTACAGGTCTGCTCACTGGTGGAAACATTCGAGGATGTTTCTAAAAATAAGCATCCTCTTCCTGCAAGGCTGTGGACACAGACTGTCAAACACATCTTTAAGGGAGGTACATGAACTAGCAGGAAATCAGGTCAGTCCTATTTCAGTTTACTAGTGCTTGGGAATGATGTCACCTTTCTAAAACAAGGGTTGGGTCCTGAGAATAAAAGTAGTAATCTTCATTCTTTCACAATCCTATGCTTGAATGAAATGATCTCTGGTTAGCTCTCTGGCTGAGCCAATATCCAGTGAAGAACAGGAAAGTAGGGTCATTTGAGCTTTCTTCTGGGACACCCATTTTTATCTTGGAAAAAAGTATGTACATTCATATACGCTTTTTCCTTAAGTGATGAAGCCAGTGATAAAACTTACATATTTAATGTTGTGTTCTTTATGCCAATACAGTTAAGGAAATTGTGGGTTTGCAGGTTCTTATTCTCTTCATTTCTCCGGTTAATGAAATCACCCGATAATGTGTGAGACACAAGTTAGCACTTCATTTCAGCTGTCAGAATTCGTATGTGTTGCTTAAAAACAGCAAAACTGAACAACCACAAAGAAGAAGAAAAATGACTCTATTGTCCCAGTAAAGGAAGTGCAGGGTCTGCTCAGTTACGTACTCTCCTCCTTTCTAGAGAACAATGGTAATGGTTTTAGCAGATGAAAACTGTTTCTTCTGAAGTGCCTTGACTCAAACTAAAGGTATTGGTTTCAAATGAAATTTGTAACCCATGAGCTTATTTAAAGTGGTTACTTCAACAGCCAATTATATTGTTATGTTAGGAGAAAGATTTGCAATTATAACCTATATTCCAAATTTCAGTGAATTTTCTTACTTTTGTTGGTTTGGTTGGGTTTTGGTTTGGGTTTGTTTTTTTTTTTTTTACTTGGTTGTTGGCTTTTTTTTTCTCCGAGGGGTGTGGTTAGGTCTCTTTAAATGTGTTAACGGCTGCACACTAGACTCCTAGCAGAAGTACAATCTCAAAAGTTATTGAATTTCAGTGCTGAAGAATCCCATGTTATTTCTTGCTTCCTTTTTTCAAGTGATAGAAATTTTTGCTAGTGTTTGAAGAGTTTGTTCATGTGTACTTTGGCACTAAGAGGAAGGATTGTTCTCATTGCATTAATAATTTACAGCCGCCTTTTGCACTGTGCTTTCTAAAAGTCTTGTGGAGTGTTTTACCTTAGTGCAAACATTTCATCAAGGTTCAGATGAATGGTGTCCTTAAATTCTTCATAAATAAATATGTTACAATTCGTACATTACAGAAATTATTCATAGTGCAGTGTTGCATGATTTATTCATATGAATATATTAATGTTCATTCAAAGTGCTTTATTAAAAGAAGTCAATATAGTTATTCCCTTCCTATGAGCTGGAAATGGAAGAAGAGAGTGAAAAGAGTCACTGGGGCAAAACATCAGCCTACTGTTAAAATCAGAAAGATTGTTCTGTTTCCAGAATCCTGTTTAAATGCATCCCATACCATCCACATAGGTGGTATGTATACCTACCACATGGGGTGATTCCAGTCTTCACAGGCAAAAATAATACATTCAAATACTAAGGGCTGTCACTGTTCTATTCAAAAGACAAACATCCTGCAGATGATGGCAAGTTTGCAGAGCAAAAAGCCAAAACCTGAAGTCCCCAGAAGTGTATGACTCCCTCTTTGGGAGGGCTTATTTTGGATATTTGAGCTGTTTGTGATGTTACCTGTGTCCAGTCATGTTGAATATGGTCAGGTGTCATTATATGTAATATTATTTCCTTTCTCTCTTAAAACGAAGTAAAAAGTGAAGTTCTGACTCTGTTCTGCCTAACACTAGGGCTCTTGAGAGTTTCTGGATGTCTGACGCTGACTCTATTCATCTTTTTTAATAAGTTACTTTGGCCCCGAGTGTCAAAAGCAAATGAACATTTACTCTTTTAGAAGCTGCAGGAATGAAAGAGAGGAAGAATTTCCCAGGGTGTCAGTGTTCAAATCTTAAACAGTGGAATAATGAGTATCCAGTGAAGGCCCCTTTATCCTGGTAGATCTGAGCTGCACATGCTGTTAACATGGGGTGCTTTTGGTTAAGTTACCGAGACAGATTCAACATTTGGGATTTGGGATCCGATATTACCAAAGCAAAGAATATTCCAGGTTTGTTGGAAACTTTCTTCATTCTTTGCAGCCTAATACTTTCAGTAACATTCAGAGGTGATGCAAGTACACGTGCTCTTCACTGGCATCCTTACTACTTTCAGGTAGGTTTGCTTATAATTCTGTCCTCAAAATATTATATTTCTGGGTTTGGATGAATCTAAGTGTGTGTGTGTGTGTGTGTGTGTGTGTATCATATGGCTAAATCATGTAACTAAACAGTCATCACAGCCAAAGTCTAACAAGAAGGGCTCCCAACAAGACATTTCTGTTGCTTGAACAATGCAAGCTGGTGGTCTTCTCTTTCTTTCCTAAAGACAATGCTGTCTTGAAAGCAGTGTGAAACCACTTATCTGTTGGGAGAGGAATAAATTATTTTTTTTGCATCTCAAGAGTAATACAAAGCCCCAAAACCTTGTAAAATTTTGCAAGACTTTCAGTAAATGGGGATTCTAGCTAAACAACCTCAAAATTGCTTTGCTAAATATGACTGAGATCTATGAGGTGTTAAATGTTTTTGAAGACAAGGATATCAAGTCACAGGCAGAGTTTGGAGAACTTTTCATCTTCTATTTACTGGGAAAATAGAGATGATCTAGTAGCGAGGGAAAGACAACCAGCAGGCAGCACTTGTACATACCAATGCTTGTGGATCTGGCTGCACTGGTACACAAATGGTTCCGTTAACAGCTCAGGCAAAGTGCTACATGCTATAAAGAAAACAGCTGAATGACATACAGATTTTGTGTGTACTGCTGAGGTTTGCTGTATATATATACCTGGCAGTTTCTTTGGGCTGCAATGTGTAACAGTAAGGGAGGTGAGAATAAAATGAGGAAATGGCCTTCTGAGACCTCTCTGACATGTATCTGGAGCTTAAAGTACAACAAATGTTCAGATCATTAAATTATTCGTAATGAACAAATTCAATGGCTTTCAATCTAAAAAGCCAGGCATACAGAGATACTTTTTTTCTTCAATAAACAGCTTTACAGCCTGATGTTAAGCCTACTAATGTTATTCAGAAGGCTTGAGTTGACTTTTGTATGCTTTGGATGTAACATTTTATAAACACAGTAATTCAGAGGTGATGAATCCCTTTTCTTTTAGGAAAATAAATACAGAAGTCACTTATGAAGCATTCACATATGTGACCGGGGACTCAAATATTCCTCACGACTTGGTTTCCTTCAGGAAGTCGAGAGAAATAGACACTGAACAGCCAAAGCCATTACAAGAATCATTCCCCTGGTGTTTAACTCAATCATCAACAGATTTGGAAATGTGGTATAAGTGACCTTTGAAAAACATGAACTACTATCAGAATATGCATTTTTTAAGACATATCTCAATGTTATAGGAAAGATGGAAATTGTGTCAGTAGCCAAGAGACACATTTTCCATTTAAACTTAACATTTTAGGAAGGCAAATTGTCTATTACCAGTGGAGATAGATTTTTGTGTCAACACTGACTGGTATATTCTTGCTGGTTTATTTCATTCTGTCCATACAAAGCAAGCAGAATAAATTTTTTTTTCAGCAAAGTTTATGGCTGCTTTTCATCTTTGGGGTAACATAAAGCAGGTAGGGTATGTTAACAAATCTGGACCTATATTTTAACAAAGTAAAAGTAAATACTCTAGGCAAATATTTACCGTGCCTAGCAATCAGCAATAAGAGACATAAAACACCTTCCAAAGTTCACATCTTTTTCTTTGTGCAACTGATCACTTGTTTTCTTCAAACCTAGATTTGCAGCAGCTTGTGTCTGTGGGAGAGGGGGGAAAAAAGCAAAGATCAAATGCTCTTTGGAGTATTCTAGACCAGACAATCCCTAAAATTGGCATACTTACCAATTTTGACATTTCAGGCTTTTGTGGATGACTTCTTTCTACTTTCTCCAATCAATATTCTTTTTCGCAGTAACAAGGGAGGTGGTAGAAGCAAAATGGCACAACTGCACCAATGAATGCAACAAAGGAAACTGGCCCCTTTTTTTTTTTTTTTGTTTGATACTGTAATTCTTCACAACAGACTTCCTTTCTGCTTTGGGTACTTTGCACACCTGTAGAACAACATCTGCTTTAAAAATTCTTCAATGCCACAGTGTGGAATGTGGAGCCGCTCCCTTTGCTGGTGATTAGAGAAATGGCACCGAAGATGAGTGGGTGAGTTACAAGCAACAGAGGTGGTCCTGTAGAGCTAACTGTCCTGTTCCCTCCGACGCTCCTGGGCAACAACACAGGCTCTTGCGATGAACCGAGCCACCTCCATAATGTGGGTGATGTTACAGAGGAAATATTTTCTGCCCTCATCCTCTGTTTTGTGGAAGGGAGAGTCTGGTGGGCTAGGTGGAATCCAACCCTCTCTGTCTTTCCAGGTTTTTTATTATGTAGAGCTGCTGTGAGAAGACAACAGGCTGCCTTTGGCCCTGCTGGGTGGCCCTACCTGGTATTGTCATCAGAGCTTCGGAAAGCTGAGGGAGGGTGCTGCCTGGAGCATGGTAGGTGCTTTGAAAGCACCCCAGGGCCATGGATCTGCAATCCTCATCCCCTAACCCCTTCACCCTCCACCCCCCCCCTCCACCCCCCCACCCCACCCCCCCCCTTTTTGGTCTCCTCCAAGCTGGATCGGGCATAATGGAGAGTCTTTTCTCCTGCCACCCTGTCAGCAGTTCTCCCAGAAGATTATCCACAGACAATCCCGTTATTGTTATGATTTATGATGAATGGCAGAAGCCTACCATGGCCGCTTTAGCTGAACAGCAGCATGGACAGCAGTAGTTAGCAGAAATAAACGTTGAGAAGTCTCTCGGTGCCGCACATTTGCTATGCATTGTACTCTCTGCTACAGGCTACTGCGTTGGGCTGCACGTGGGAAGTCTGGAGTGGGAAGTTGGGAGTTTCCCACCTAGGAAGGCTGAAATGAAAAAGTAATGCAAAGATGCTGACACACAAGTGGCAGGTAGCAAAGGCTAGTGAGTTGTTATATTTTCCTTTGGTCTAAACCAGTTTAATCTCAGAAACACGATTTAAACGTGGTCATGATGCTGACAGCTTGCTTCCTGGGGAGGTATACACAACTGTGCAGAATTACGGGTGTGTGTTGTAGCAAGGGATTAAAATTACACATTTAAATTTGATGCTCATCATTGTGGGTCTTTTAAATACATGGAGAGCCAAGTTGCTCAGCCAGGTAATTAGGTCTGGTCACATTAAATAACTGCATATTTATTGGGTCCTGTAAGCCAAGAATTTGGCTGAAAATCTGTTATCACCTTGAGTCTTGCAGTACAATATTGTCTATGTATTGTCATTTAAAATAGCATGCAGTGAAAGTAAGGCAGTGGAGAGGGTATTGTCACTAAGTCACAAATAAATGGTTGAAAATAATACAACCTATAGCGGGCTTAATGGATCTTGGCTGCTTGCCTGCCAGAAACCTTTCTTGGCATGTGATTTTCTTGGTTTTGCAGTGTCTATCACAGCTGGCCCCGGAGCAGTTTAAACAGAGCACACTGAAGTGTGCTTTACAAGGTCATTCATGTTGCCTTACTGCCCTGCTTCAGGAGGAGGAACGCTAGACTTCTTCCTGGGTTTGTAAAATGATGCTGCAAAATACATGCAAGTGTTGATAGCTAAAATCTACTTCTGGATTTCAATCTTTGTTTCAGGTGAAAACACAGCCTGCCTCAAAGCAATGGAGGAATGAACATGTTAAAGCATAGAAAGAGATTATGATTTAGTGAATTAGTCAGAAACAGAAGCAGTGGGTATTTTTGCAAAATAACAATGAGTCAGGAGCTTGGCTGAGAGAGAATAGAAACTGGCCTTTCACACATCCACATGTACTCAGCGGAGCAGCTTAGCTAACATAAGTTACCACTGTCAGCTGAGCTGTGGGATTAACCATGTATGCGCTCCCAGGCAAGGCTAAATGCAAAGTCAACTTCCAACGTGTTGTCAATTAATACGCTTTACAATTGCATCAGAGTAGCAGAGTCGTCTTACCTGGCTCTGCAGGCAAGTGGTGACACACTATATCCCGTTATTCTAATGTTTGCTCTAGTAGCGTGTGTTACATGTCCCTTAAAAACTTCTCTGAAATTTCTTGCTTTTATCTGAAAATTTATAAATAAAAGATACAAACTGGGTAGGTGAACATCCATTCAGGGACCTCTATTAGGAAAGTATATTTTAAAATGTCTTCAATGTTTTCCCTCCTTTTTAACGAAATTTCTAAATGTTAATGTACAAAAAGTTTTGTTTAGCTTTAAAAGTCTTTGGGGAGTCCTCTCTCTCCTGTTTTTTTTGTTGGTTTTTTTTTATGGTTCAGAATGCAATTTTATTAAAAAAAAAGTGTTCTCCAATAGTGAAAACTTCCCTATGAATTATTGCTGGCCTTCTGGTGTTTTATGAAGCATCATATTTTGCAACTGAAATATTTTTAACATTATTTTAGCACATCTGATTTCCCAAAATCATTAAGACCCTGTCTTGAAACAGATGGAAAAAGTGATAAACACCTGTAGGGGAGGCTGGAAATAAAATGGACAAGTTATGACTGATATTCTGTGTCAGACCCCCTTTTATTAACTTAATCTCCTTTGATCTCAGACTCGTTCTACGCAGAACACTTGAAGCCTTTCCCCCTCCCCCCCTCTTGTTTTTGCAGGGGGGGAGAGGGTGGGGACTGCAGAGGGGAGGGAATATCCTTTGGGATTTATCAAGAATTCATCTTCAACAGCGGAAGGCAGAAAGAAAAATCTCTTCTGACTTGGTTATTTCATAATTTAGCATTATTATAAGTTTCTTCCAACCTCCTCTAAAATATTAATTACTCTTGCCATAGTCCTGGCAGCACGATTCTGTGTATGACTATCTTTGCTTTTTCCCCTACTTACAGCTGCATTCAGATGCATTTAATGATGGTAATTTGCCGAAATAGACTCACTGAATTTGTCCAGGAGACAAAAATAGCATTCTAAATTTTTTTCTCTGCTCCCAAAACACAAACCCAGGGGTGAACTGAGTCCTCGAAGAAACTGTCCCGCCTCTCTTCCCAACTGCTCATGAGCTCTTGCTTGTACACCAGGTTGTTGTCGTGCATTTTTTAATTTTTTTCCCCAAAAGGAATGATTTCTGCGTGGGATATGTGTTTACTTCCTCAACATCTGTGTTGCGAAGACACGATGTGCATGTCACGGTGCTGCTGGGGCGCCGGGAGCGGGGCTGTGGTTGGATCCATGGCAGAGTCCTGGAGCAAAGCCCTGGACTGGGGGTACAAGGCTCTGCCCATCCAGCAGGCAACACTGGAAAGCAGGGGAGTCTGTATTTCACTCTTCCCAAAAGATGCATTAGGATTAAAATTCCAGCCCTGTAATTTCTTTCTCATGGTCTTTTCTCTCCCACTGAAATAAGTGAAAACAGGATCAGCCCTGACAGCAGTAATTATTTCCCACTGATGGAAATGGGCACAGTGGGAAAGTACTCTTGTAACAAAGATCGTAGTGCCTGAAGCAGCCGGTGTCTGTGGTTGCTGGGGGACTGCCTTAGTCCTCAGCCCTCCGGGCTGGGGCTATCCGTCACGCTCCGTCACCGCAGGCAGCTGGTGCACAGCAGGCCCCGGCTTTGTTGCTGCAGGCTTTTGTGTTGCTTTAAGATTTTTATAAATAAATATGGAGAAGCAGTTAAGTACAACACAAACTAGACAGGATGTTTTCTCAGTAAATCAGCGCAGTTGCATTGGCTTAGTTTATAACAGCTAGCCTGCTGGTGGGCTGGGATCCTTGCTGGTCATGCTGACTGATATTATTTCGCTGCTCTTTTACACCAGCATGTGTGTAATCTCTCGATTCTTGCTTTGTGCTGAGGCTACAGAACTTATTCAAGGTTATGGCGCATCCTCTCTGTTTTCAAAGTAGTGTTCTTCACGGTGTTTATTGGTGTTATGATAATCCAAGTAACAACAAGAATAATAAAAGCTCCAGGGTGAATTGTAAACTGAGGAAGCATGATGTAGTGCTTGGAGCCGGGTGTTTGTCAGGCTTCCAGGAGTGGGGTCCGAGCTCTGCTGGGGAGCTGTGCGTTAGGGGGTTGCCTGCTGTGATCCCTCAGTCCCTCAGATGGGGCTATAGCCTGATTTGCTCCATACAGAGGTGAAGATTTAGCAATGTTTGCCTTAGATTATCCTACCAGTTTGAGCAGGTTTGGCTGAAATCTTCCACTTGTTCTGCTCAGCTTCAGAGGTGGTTTTGTTTTACTGAGGGTATAGAAATGTATATCCAAGAAACAGCTTTGAGACAAAATGGTCTAATATCTGTTACAGTGGGTGGCTCAATGATTCCTGCCAGCATAATCACAGAAGCAAGCGTCATAAGTGAAATCATCATATTACTAGGACTGAGCTTTGCGTAAGACTGATGTTTGGCTGACTGCACTGTTTTCCAAAGAAAGGTGTTATACAACCTCTCCAGGTTCTTTAACACATATGCATATATAAAAATTTAACCCTGTGTAAGATAAAATGCATCCTAAGGATTTTCAGATTTAGTCTACTTTGATGTTGGTTGGTTTGGTTTGGTGTTTTTTTGTGTGTTTTTTTTTTTTTTAAATAAACTTTGGCAGGGAGGGTTTTAGCAAGAAGCATTTGTTCCGTTCTGTATTTCTTGGTTAGTTATCTGGTTTTACAATTTTTATCAGAAAGTGCAAGACTGTTGTCTGTATTTATACTTAGACCATATTTGATCACCCGTGCTGTGGTGCCGTTCTTACTGTGGCAAAGCCTACAGAGGTTTGACCCAAATAGCAAGTACCTCTCTCCAAGGCTCCCCCTCTCTCCTTAGCATCTCCTACCCCATATTGCATTAGTCAGCCACTGTCAGGAAGAGACCTAAGTTATGTTCAAGAATTTGTGTCACCGGGCCAATTTCACATCTGCTATAAACTTGGTGACAGTAGGAATTAATTGAGAGGCAGTGTTTTCTGTGTTCCCCTAAGTGGGGTCACATATTTGCACAGAGCCTGTCTCGAACAGTTTTAACTTTGTTCACAAGACAGGCACGTGATGGAGCCAGTATTTGTTGAGCAGAACAGTGAGGATGCTGGATAGTTTCTATCAGTAGCTGTGTCCATGACTGAGATCAGCGTCCTAATTGCTGAACGCTTTAGTCAGGACCAGCCACCCCTCTTCTTGCTGGCACTGGAGCACTGCTCTCCTCCTCTGCCTGGAGATGGCTCTGGAGGCAGAGCATCCCTGACTGCCAGAGCTGGGCTCCTGCCGGCTGCTTGGGTTGTAAGGAAGATAAACCAGTGCGGGATTGTTCTGCCGATGTACGTAGAGTGGATACCGGCACGTCTCAGTGTAAGTTCTCAATATGCTGTGTTTATGCTGCAGTAGTTTATAAGGCAAAACAGCCGGGAATAAAGCTGAAGATACATGAGTGTGTCCAACCAGGACATGGTGAAGACAGATACTATTGAAAAGTCTAAATCCAGTCTCTTACCCAGTGATAGGATTTGGACTTTTGACCTTGATTTTAATGGATCAGAGGGTCCTCTCTTTGTCTTACTTCCTTCTGTAGCTGGAGCTTTTTATGAAGATACACATGGACACAAATCCTTTTAAGATATTTTTGTTGGATAAGGACTTTCAGCCACTGCACAAAGTGAGCCTGATATCCCTCTGACACCATCCAGCGTGTCCTCCCGCAGTAACAGGGCAATAAAAGTTAAGTAGTCGCTACCTTGAACCTTCACCCCGGTTTCTGCTGTGGGCAGTACACTTAGCACTCTGTTTTCACTATTTCTTGTTTCATAAGTCTTCATTTTCTTTCTAATACACCTGAGGTGCTTGATGCTTTCTCTTCGTATTGAAATGAGTGGAGAAATGGGCATGTGAATCATAGCCTGGTTTCAATTTGAAAGGAATTGTAATGAGACGATAAAAAGAAGAGGACTGAAGTGTATGTAATCCACATGAGGCATTTTTCTACAAGTGAGACATTGTTACTAAAGCCTGGTTACATCATTTTGATTTTTTTGAGTACATTATGAGAAGGATGACATTGTCATGACGCGGTGTCTGGTGGCCTTTATATTACTTTACTGAGCAATTAGTTTATGGCTGCTATTCAGGCCTCCAGATTATATAGATTCCCATATTGTTTTCAGTGTGATTCAGATTATTTGTTCACTGAAAACACTGTGCTAACGCTACAGAAATGTAAATTATGCATCCTGCCTTAGCTCCTGATTAAGCGAGATGGCTGGTGGATGTAGCCATGATTGGTCTGGACATGTTGAACCTTTCAGTTCTTACAAGACTTTGGTCAGCTGCTTTGTGCAGACTTGTTTTTCTCTTGTATGACTTGTTGCCTTTAAACAATAATTGTGTAATTTAAAGCATATGTTTATTTTTCACTACAGAAAAAAAAGAAAAAAAAAAGACAGCCATAGCTAAGCTTAGTTCAGACACAAATTAGAAACTAATTTATTGTGATAGCCTTCAGAAGAAAGAATTTTATAAAAGAATTTATAGAAGGAGAAAGAATTTATAAAAAGAGGAGGTAGATTTTAGACTGTAGCAGCCTTCCTGCCAACTGCAGATGTGTTTTGCCTTCAGAAGATGTTCTGTAATTGTAAAGGTGTATAATTTCAGGGGATGTCACAGTTGTCATGGCAATTGCATTAATATTACATGGGCATAAAGTGTGCAATAACATCATGTCAGTTCCTCCTGCCCTCAAGCTACAAGTTACTAATTTTTTCCTTTAAAATGGTGTTAATTTTTCCCTATAAATATTCCTATTACCAATATCATCTAAAGTATCTTTTTAATTGTTCACTCTTAATTTGCATAGATAAGTTGCCACTCTATTTGCTGTAGGAAGACTCTTCTATAAACTTAAATGCATGATTCAGTTGCACGGCTCAGCAAACACTGGGAGGAAGGAAGAGTAGTAAATATGGTAAAAACTGCAACTTAAAATGAGGACAGGATTATTCTCCCTTTTATCTGCTACATCTATGTCTTTTCCCCTCATATTTTGGTCGGTTTTCTGTCTCAGGTTGGAACTTGCCCCTTTTTGAGTCAATGAAAGTTTGGCTACCGGTAATCAGGCAAACCTCTTGACGTCATCTTTAAGGATGCATGAAAACAGCCACAGGAAAATAAAAATAATAAGAACCAGAAACCCACAGAAATTCCCAGTGGTTCAGACCGTGTTGCTGTTGCCCATGTTTTGGAGCTCTGCCAGAGCTGAGGAAAGTTGAAGTTTGTGGGACAGGGGGTACCTTGCTTCCCCTTTCTCTTTAGTTGCCCGCAGCGGGCTTTACGAAAACTTGTAAGGATGCAAGCAGTGCTCCTGGTTCTGCTTTGGGTCTCCTTGAAAGTGGAAACCACCTTGTTAAGTCAAACAGCTAATCCCAAACCCAGGCATCTCTCGTGCACCTGCACTGGCTGCGCAGGGGTGCATGTGGTCTTGTAACACTTTAATAAAACCTGTTTGGAGACGGCAGCTGCTGCAGCATTCAGCTCCCCGCCTGCCAAGCACTGTTTGTCTGCGTCGATAACCTTCTGCTTCTCTGCCTGCACTAGCAAATCTTTGATTTGGATGTTCATTTTAGGACTTCAAAGCCCTGAATAAAGCCTATCTGTCCAAGCATATGTTTGCTAAGCAGCTCAGGAAGATTAATTTCTCTCCTGTTTCCATATGGTTACTGCCCTGGTGTTCCAGTGGCTGTAGCAGTGTCGGTAAAGCACACAGGAGAGACAAGCTTTTAAGACACATTTACACTTTTGATAGGGGCAGTGCGTTGTCTGCACTCCTTCATGGAAAAAGTCCATTGACAAAATGTCATGCCCATGCCATGGCAAAGCTGACACACCCGGCATCTCTGAAGGGTTTGTTAGGTGTGTCTCCTCAATATTTGTGAACACACAGCTATTTTTCAGCATGTAGCATGCTGTGTCCACCTAGAATATGCTGTGTAGACTCATATTCATCTTCTCCTTACACCCTTGTTACTCTCCACGCAGCTTTAACCCCTCTGGTAGGGAAGCGAGTGTGCCTGACTTGCCGTAGCCTTTCCAAGTCTGCAGCCTTGGACTTGCCTCCTCCTTCCTCTGCGCAAGCTGGACTTTGCTGTTCTTTAGGCTCTGTTCATCCTTAGCTCATCGAGAAGTTAACAGCTGTCTGCTCATGGCAGTTTTATAGCGCATTACAGTCGTACTTTTCGGTACCGGCAGATCTTGCCTGGAGTTTGGCACAGCGAACTATCTGTTGGATGAGGGTCATAAATACTTCAGTTAGAGCTCCAGGTGTAATGCTTTAGGTAATGAATAATGGGAGATTGTAATCAATTGACTTCTGAGAGTCTTATAATTAACGCTCCTAGGGGAAGGCATTTTTCTTCAAACTGTTTGGAGCATTAAATCCAAAGCACAGCATCAGAGACCTAGGAGGGCCCATCAGCGAAGCTGTCACATGCATTAAGCCAGGAGCAGAAAGCCTCTGCACAGCACGGACCGTAACATTTAAGAACATGCACTAGCTGCGCTCCAGGTCACTTACTTGGGATTAAAATTCAGCTTTGCAGCCTTCTTTTTTAGCACCTGAAATATTTCAGCTACTTTTATTTTCTGTTCACTGTCTATGTAAAGTAAATCAAGTTTATTTTTCAGTGCTAGCTTATGATTCACAGTTAATGGGAAGGTGGAGCAGGGCCAGAAATGCATTTGATTGAGAAGATCTGTTCTGCTGCGTTTTTTGTGAGGAAATGAAACCCATGAACTGCAATAAATTTCCTTATTAAAAAGCATTAAAGATTCTGTTGTAAAATAGGATTCTTCAAGATATTTTTTCCTGAGCTGGTTAAGTCTTGTATTTCTACAATTAAGAAAGAGATTAATGAAGTTTAGCCAAGGGTTTTTAATTGGCGATACTGTAAAACAAAAGGAACGCGTGGTCTCCAAACGCAGGTCAGCTTCACTGAGTTCAGAGGCATTACCACAGACCTGCACAGATCTTCCCTCATTCTTTGTAAGGGCTGTGAGGTTTTTAATATGTCTGAAGAACCAGAAAAATTAAAACCCCTTTAACTAAGTCCTTCAGGGAATTTCTGGCATTATCAGAAGTGGAAAATATCAGAAATCAGAGAAGATCTAGGTGTCCCTGGAAAAGATACCATTCTGCTATGCAGAATTATGCCTTGCTGACATCTTTCATAGGGAATGACTGCCCCAAAATGAAACAAGAAGAGGTATTGCTGTCACTCTGGCATGGACCAGGAGAGCTTTTATGAAGTATGTCCAAAATATATTGAGGGCTTCAATGCAAATGCTGCTCCTGAGCACATTTCTTGGAAGGCCTACGGGCAACCACAGCCCTCTACTTCATTAGTAATTCCTCTCCATATTTCTTCCTGCTGGATTGATGGACACAAACTGCAGCATGGATGTAGCCTGAAGGCTGTTGAAAATCCAGCCTTCCCATCCTAACAGTCCTTTCTTGCATAGCATAGACAGAGGTTGCATAAATCTGTTTAAAAATATGATAATGCTGCTGGTTTTAAAGTGTAGCTTATTTCCATTCAACATAGTTTTGGTACTGCTGTGTTCATGTTTAATATTAAAAAAAATGTATTTTGAAGATACTGTCAGATATTTCTCACTCTGAGAGGGCAATAACCTTCAAGGTTAGCTGTACTCTTGGTGACTCTTATTCCTAATACCGTTCCTGTAGGCACTGCAAGTGTGCATGAACAGTAACCACTTCATCAATGCCAAGCGTATATTTAGCAGAGACAACCTCACAGCTTGAATAACGAGGCAGTTTTGATACTGATGTGGCAAGTCTCTGAGTGTTAAATAGGCAGATCACAGGAATACCCATCTCTCCTCACTCTTACTGTCAGTGTCCAAGGTCCAATTTGATTTTCCTGTAATCAATAGTAAATACCCTACTTGCTGTGAACAGATTTGAAACTTTGGCTGTAATTATTTTACCCTATCCTGTAGATAAAGTCAATCTGTCCTAATCAAAACACGTCCAGATCTTTCTGTGTATTCCCTACTTGGCACTTTATCCATCCACATAACTCTGCCTCAAAATACTTCTCTTTGGTTATCTGATCAGCAAAGGGCTGACACTGCTTTGGTTCATCTCCATGAAACTAGCGTTTCCATCACAGGGGTTAGTGGTCTGTGGTGCATCAGTCTAGGGAGGGCTGAAGGAGCAGGGTCATGGAAACATCACTCTGGGTGAAGTTTAAAATGTAAATAAATCAGGAAATATTAAAATGTCTGTGTTTTCCTTTCTATGAAGTTGAAGTACAGCTGGAAAAGGATCTTTTGTTCTTCCTCTCTTTATAAATGTAAACTAATGGAAAATTTGTAACAAATTCTTAACCTTTGACAAAAAGCCTTATGTGGATTGATGAATAAATCGATTTAATTTCCCCAGAGGGAGCCACTGGCTCAACATCACCTACTGGGACAGCACTGCAGCAGAAGGTGATGCTGTATGGTAGTATATGTGAAATGAGTAGTTGGGTTTTTTCTTTTTGTTTCACCTAATATTGCTATCTTGAATAACGGTTCCTGCACTATGACCCTGGATCAAGATAATCTGCAAAGTTATAAGAGGTCTGCACCGCGGCAGAGCAGACCTGATGGATTTTGGTCTGGTGCCCCATGCTTCGGTGCAGGATGGAGCCTGTCACCTGTTGCACATCCTCCTGCCAGGTGATGGGATTTGCGTCAGGCCTTGCTGCTGGAGTGGTGACCCAGCTGGGGAGGAGGGATATTGGGAAGCCAGTGACACAGACTGTCCAGCAGCACAGACATGTGGGACCAGTGCCAGGGGCTGCCTTATTAAGTCCCTCCATTTGCCTGTTCTGTGAATTGCTATCATTCTTCCCATGGAGAAAAGACACATCGTCAAACTTGGCAGAGCGTGAAAACCTTACTCATACATGCTTGCTTTGGCTCTGATATCCAGCACGTGGAAAGGGTCAAAGTCCTCAAGTAATGGTTGATTGAGCTGAGCTGATAGAAGGCAAAAATGTTCATCCTCCTCTGCCCTGCACAGGGAGCCTGTAATATAGTTTGCAAGTAAAACTATGCCAAACATCTCACACAAAGTGCTTTCCAAGACAGTGATTGGGCTATCTGCTGCTCGAAGGGGTGCCTGCAATGCAGGTTTCTTTGAGAGGTGGGATGGCCGAGTTTTGAGGAGAGATACTGTGCTAGGAGTGAACAGAGGAAGCAATGTTCTGCTTTGCACTCCAGCCAGCAATAATCTCTTTCCCTGCTGAATACTGCATTTTTCCTTTACAAAAACATTAATCTGTAGGGTATTGGGACATGGTCAGATCCTGCCAAGAACAAACTGTTAAGTAGTTGTTGTGCTCATTGCCTGTTAAAGCTGTAACTGTTGGTTTTCATTTTGCAAAATAAGTATCAGGGGGCAAAAATGTATTTGCTATGACATTATAACTGTTTCCCAGAAAAATTAATTCTAAACTGAGTGACTTGGAAACAAATAGTTCTTAGAAGGCTCTGTTTGTCTAGCAGCTCCTGTTTATATATGAAACGAAGGAAATTTGGTAAAGATTCTGTGGCATGCCCTTACATTTCAAAAAAGGACCCACTTTAAAGTCCCTGTTTTCAGTTGGCTTTAGGTCATGCTACAATGCATGAGTTTCAGACAGAGAAGGACCTGGTTATACCTTCACAGCAGCTCTGAGGTGTCAGACACAAACGGCACCATCCAGAGGCAGCACAACAGCAATTCCTCTGCTTAAACTGTGCCCTCTGCTTTCTTTGGGGCCTTCAACTATTCAGCACTTCAGATGCCGATCTCTGTGACCCTCTGTCTATCCAACCTTCCTAAAGTACATGAAAGAAAGAAAAATTTCAAACAGGGATGTGCACAAGGTCATCATCTTACTTAAAGACACTTTCTGGAAATGCCAAAACCCCCATGCCAGGCATCTGTTGAGGGTGTTTCCAGAAGGTGTCCCTATTTCTTCCATGGGACAGACCTAAAAACCATCGCATGTATAAACATGCTCATTCAAATCAGTTTTACAAAGGAGCAATCCAGAAATGCACAGTTTGCACCAGTCTGAGATTTAGTACAAGCTGCCAGAGCTCCTACCAAGATCAGTTAAGAGTTACGGTCTTCTATAGCAAGATCACTTTATCCTTGAACTTTACTGACATTTTTTATGCTTTGTCACCTCCTAAAAATGAAAATACTGTCAAATGCTATATCAGCTCATCAGAAAGCTGATTTTTATTCCCCCGTGTAGTTGGTTACTAAAGCTGTTGCCAGTCACTGTAATGGAAGCTGTGTCAGACTGCTCATATTCCCAAGTTACTCACAATTTGAGAAAGTATATGTCTGTCTTCTTGTAATGACAAATACTGCTGTTGTGCTGGTGATAAATTCTGCAGTCATTTCTATAGTATTTTTGCTGTAATTTATAAATGTTTGTAAGGCTGAGACAGCAGAAGCGATCATAGGGAACCTAATTCGTAGGGCACATGTCTGCAAAAAGAGGACAGTTGTAACCTCACTTACCAGACTGGAATACTTTGACCCCTTTCATGTTTGGCTGTATGAACTTTCCAGTAATTCTAGCGTATTGAGAAAATGCTGGGTTTAATGACAAATGAGTTAATAAATCCTTTCCTTAGGCTTTTAGCTGGCTTCCACAAGAGAGAGATCTTTAATTTAATATGACATTGACCACTCTCAGGTATGAGGTTACCTCCACAAATCTTTTTGTACTGTCACCTCTTGGTTGGTTATTAAATTGGTGCTGTCTACAAATTTATTTGGTCGTAAATTATTTGGTAGTTACTGAGAAGTTCCTTTCACCCTATGTGTCATCTTTGGGTGGCTGGGAAGTAAAATGGAAACATATAATTTATTTTTAATGGTAATTTAAAAGTGCTTGTGACTAAGTGGAATATAAAAGAAATTATTATGTTCAATGTCTTTATTTTGCTTTCAGTATACCTGTAAAATAAGGTAAGCTGCCTGGACTTGACATTATACAAGATTTTTTTTCTAAATCCAACTTTTAAAAACTGTCATATTTATGTTCACAAATAACCTGATGAGAAATTTTGTATATAATCAACTTAAATAATGAGTTGTTACACCAGTCCTGTTTCTTTTATTCTGAATTCGGAAATGAATGTAAGCCTAAATGCCCTCAAAATATGTTTGCCTCCAGAAAACACCTTCAACTTCCAGGGTTTACAACCAACTAGCAGCATTGCCCTTGGGCTATTGACTTTGGTGCAGCAAACAGGAACAGTATTTCTGGTTTTCTTCAAATGCTGTTTGTGCCATCGGACACCGAGTATGCTGAGGTCCTATAGCTTGACTCACAAGGTCTTTGCATTGCAACCTACAAGTTTCTGGTGTGAAGAGTAGGGTATCTGAGCTGGAGGCAGTACGGGTCATTTACACGTGGTGTTCACAGCAGCACTAACACGATGCTAAGATGGAGCTCACCTACGGCACTTCAGAGCAGGTGTCACACTGCAGGATCTGCTGCCTTTGCACTTCACTTGTGTTTCTTGCCTGACACCCCCCCCGCCCCCCCCCCCCCCCCCAACAACTGCTCCCTGACCCTGCAGGAACCAGGCTCCTTCCTTATTCCCTGCTTAGTGTTAATGCCTCATGACAACCTCTGATCCCACAGCTGAGAGAGGAAAAAATCTCAAAGCTTTGGGTTAATCCTAATTTGCTTCTGTAGGGATTCCTATATGGGAAATGTTTGCATGGAACCTTCCTCTGTAATGCAGCTGACTGGGTTTTAAGTCCCACGAGACCCATAGTTCTTCTTCTTCTTGGTAAACAGATGTTCTCAATGCCAACAGCTTTCCCAGTTTTCATCATGGTTCAGCTATTTTTTTCTTTTTAAAATAGGCCTGGAAAAATAAACTAGTGCATATAAACCCAACCCTGAGTCAAAAGAAACAATGCAATGAGTTTAATGTCTGCAGCTGGAAGATGGAGTAGGACTCAATTCTTTTTGCATTTATATATTTCACTATTTAAATACAGAAAAAAATAATCAAAGAAACATGTGTGTATTCTCCCTTACCAAATCTCTAGCCTCTACTGTGCAAATAAGGTGTAAAATGTGTAAATAATTGGTGCATGTCATATAAAAATGACAAGACCAGAATGATTAATGTTTGGGGATGGAGTGTCAGAGTGATATATAGATAACCACTAGAATGACGTATGAGACTCAAAGGCTAATGTTTTAGCAGACATAAACTAGTTATAGACCCATGAGTTGTCTGGAGTGTACTGTATTATTGTTGGTCAAATGTACATAGGTGTTGGAATATGATACCGTTTTCAGTGAAACTTACACTCATTCACATACTCAGATTCTAGACTGGTTTCTCACTCTTTTCCTGTTTCCTACAGTGTGTTAAAAACCTGCAGTATCAACAAACTGGGCTCTAAAATCTCCTTTTCCTTCCCACTCCCTTTCTGGCCCCAGATACACTAGTCATGCTCCACTATTTATCCTGAGCAAACCTTCTGCATGGTACCAAATGGCCTCTTGCGTGTTTTCCACAGTCCCTAGGGTCATACTCTGCAAACATATTCTTTCAAACAAGGTATTTCTCACAGAAGAGAACAAAGATACTCTTGCTGGTATCTATGAAATATGTATTTCCCATCATTTTCTGCTTTGTTGATAAGTAATGTTATTTCTAAGGTGCCAGTGTCTCTGGGTAACTCGCTGTGTCCTTGTTGCAACAACTGAGTGGATGTTCTACCGCAGGGGATGGTAAAATATAGAAACTTGGGAGGTGGTGCTGCACAAAGACGATTTTCAGTATGATTTTTTTTATTATTTATTTGGACTTGCCCCCTTAAATCTTAATTTTTTGTATTTGCTGGACAGAATATTCCTTATTGAAATATGTGTATATTTCTTAGTCTGAAATATGCTAAAAGCTGATTTCAACCCTTTTTTGGCTGTTCCAGGTCCATGACATTTGAAGGCTTATGTGCAAAGAGGGTTAATATGACCTTGGCTTAGAGGAGAATTAAGTCGGTCACAGGGTGAAATCAGGCTATAAAGCAGGCACAGATCCATCCCTGTCTTTGCTGGTAGGATCTCTCAGACCATATGAATGAACATCATACGTTCCCCTATTGCTCCCTGTTAGACATGGCTGTGGAGGCTAGAACCTGGAGCTTATGAAAGCACAAGCTTCTTCTGTTAGGCTGTGTGGAGATGAAAGTGGATGACCTGGAGGTTTAGCTGCGCTGTCAGTTAATCCATATGAAGTTCATCTCAATTTCATGTAGAGGTTCGCCACAACTTCTGTATACCCTCCTCACCCAATCCATTATCACAGTACTAAGGTTCCTGCAGGCAGTGTGTTGCAGTTTACTTTCAATTTGGTTAATTTTTAGCCAGATCAGTTCTGGTCATACAGACAAACAGACAGTCCTCTATTGATCGCTTGTCTGTTTTTCCCCACCAGAGTTTAAAAAACAAAAACAAACAAACAAAAAGAAATAAAAAGAAGAGTGATAGGGTTAATGGTTTAAACGTGGGGTGTAGTTGGATAATCCTAAATAGAGTAAGGTTCTTGGCCATGATATGACTTTGGTTTGAATTTCATCTTATGTTCTGAAAACCTGGAGGATTTGCACATGGAACAGTACAGTACAGTTCAAAAGAGACCATGTTCCTCTAGTCATTTAGAATAGAATTAGATTTTACATGTAGAAAATATTGTTTCCTTTAATTCCTTAAACATCTCAAGTAAAACCAATGTCCCTAATGAGTTGCTATTCACAGAACATCTCTAATAAAGTAAGCAAACAAACAATGCAAAAAAGATTTCCACTCAGCCTGTGCTCTGCCTGTTGAAGCCGAGATGCTACATCTGCATCCCAGCCATTTGATCTCCTCGCTTTCTGCAATTGTTTCTCAAAGAAATATGAGATACACAATATATGTTTGTTTTAACAGAAGTATATCACTTACTCATGGTCTACTAGAAGTTGCTCTGGGGGAGGAATAAGTATTCAAGGTCTAAGTAACAAAGAACTGAGAATTTTCATATTGATTTCTAGCTTTCACAGGGGCATACACTTAGAAATTATCCTCTTTTTTATTTTTTTTTTCTGGCAGCCTAACATAGTTCTGACACTGTCCAAATACTGTAACTCTTCTGTCCACTTTTTCACCCCATTCTTCTCCATCAGTCTCTTTTCCCCACTTTTCTTTTCCTTTCTTTTCCTGCCTTTTCCCCTTTCCTTGTTTCATTCTGTTTTTTCCCACTTGATGCTCAGCACACTATGTATGGCAGTGGAGGGATTATTCAGTGCTGGCTACGTGGAATTAGGAAGCATTTCCAAGAAAGCCAGGAAAAACTATTAAACTTCTGCAGGAGAGGAAGACAGATGTAGAAAAGTTTAGGAAATGTTAAGAATCCCCCTTAGGACTGTAAATCCTGTTCTTAATATTAATGAGTGTTGGAAAACAGGGTAGTCGACACTGAACAGCTTTGTGGTGAGAACTAAGACTGCAGATTTACATTTTTTGACCTGTTTTTTCTATGTAGCAGGTGTCGTGTGACCACAGAATCACAGAATGGTTGGGGTTGGAAGGGACGTCTGGAGATCATCTAGTCCAACCCCTGCTAAAGCAGGTTCTCCCAGAGCAGGATGCACAGAGTCACGTCCAGGTGGGTTTTGAATGTCTCCAGCAAAGGAGACCCCACAGCCTCTCTGAGCAGCCTGTTCCAGTGCTTCGTCACCCTCAAAGTAAAGAAGTTCTCCCTCATATTCAGGTGGAACTCCCTGTGCTGCAGTTTGTGCCCGTTGCCCCTTGTCGTGTCGCTGGGCATCACCGAAAAGAGCCTGGCCCCGTCCTCTTGGCACTCGTCCTTAAGATGTTTGTAGACATTGACAAGATCCCCTCTAAGTCTTCTCTTCCCCAAGTGAAACATGCCCAGCTCCATCACCCTTTCCTCAGAAGGGAGATGCTTCAGTCCCCTCCTCATCTTGGTAGCCTCTGCTGGCCCCTCTCCAGCAGCTCCCTGTCTCTCTGGAACTGGGATGCCCAGCACTGGACACAGCACTCCAGGTGCAGCCTCACCAGGGCAGAGCAGAGGGGGAGATCCCCTCCCTCGCCCTGCTGGCCACCCTCCTCCTGATGCTCCCCAGGGTCCCAGGGGCCTCCTTGGCCCCAAGGGCACACTGCTGGTTCAGTTTGTTTGTATGAACTGCCTCTCCCCCTTTCCTTTCTCCCAAATATTGTTTGATCTGCTGGTTTTAACCAAATTCAATGGGAACATGGGTGTCTCCGTTGTTTCCCACAAATTTTTTTAAAAATATTTGGCTGGCTAAAAGTAATATCAGGATTCGAACATTTTCAATTATTTTTTTTTTAAGTATTTTTTATCTATTGCCTGACTGGGTCAACTAAGAGCAAAACAGAAAATTATCATGCAACCTTTACTTTTTTAATGATGCCAATAATTTTGTTTCATTTGTACCTCACTAGCAGATTGATGATGAATATAAAGTCTCTAGTGACCACAGAAATCTTCAAACTTGTATTGACAGTGAAGTTACTAACTTGATGTCATCTGTAGAGGAATTACAGAGGAATGAAGGCAGGTTAATGAGCATTGATAATACACAGCTGTGGGCTGGCTTCAGGGGCGGTGGGTTGGCTGAGGTGGATAATGTGCAGCCGTGGCTGGTTCCTGCTAAGTGGTTAAATAGCTCTAAGGGGTATGGAAGAGGAGCATGGGATGAAGAGTGCACTGGGAGAAGCAGAGGGAGGAGAGAGAGTGCCCTGGATGTAGGAGAGGCCCTGGGAGAAGAAGGGGGCCTGGGTGAGGAGAGGCTGGCTGGAAGAGGAGCCGGGACATGGAAGGAATCCAGACGCAGCAGAGGCAAGAAGCAGGGTGGGCTGGCCTGAAGAGGCTGGAGAAACAGCACGGGCAGTAGATGAACTGTGGAAACCTTGTGTGGGATGGGTGGCTGTGCTGGGGCAGGGTGCGGGAGCTACTTATTGAAGTTAACCTGGTATGGGGTGGTAAAAGCCTTGTTGCAGGGGGCTAGTTTGGAGAGTGCTGTGACAGTCATCATTGCAAATACTACATCAAAATCTTTACAGAAGAAAACATAACTATCATTGTGATAGGGTGACTGGTGTTTTAAAGACTCTACACTGTAGACAACAAACCAAATTAGTAATTTTCAGCATTTATCACTGAACCTCTTGTTGTCTGTTATCACTAAAAGTTTCTTCTGATCTTGGTAGCCATTTGTGCTACTGCAAAATGCTACAATTCTAGTGTGGTGGCTTTTCAAGTTACGATGGACAGGCTATAAGTAAGGCTGTGGGAAGGTGTTGAATGGCTCAATTAAACCCTAAAAGCCTCAAAGCCACATTGCTTAGTTTGGCAAAGCCCACTGGTAGTGGCAAGTAGGGTCAGATCCTGGGTGAAACTCAAGCATCCCCTTCGGTTAGCACTGCTTCTAAAAAGGTATTAACTCTCCAAGAGGTTCACAATATGACCAAAATGCTAGATTTGTCTTAGAACTTAATTCCTTTAACCTTATGTTTCATACCACCATATTTTTCTACCTTTTTTCAAGTTGGGGGTTTCCTAGTGGTGTTACTGAGCTGTTGGATGTTTCTTACAGGAGTGAGCAGGGAGGCTCAATCTGCATGTGTTGATAATATTTAGAGCCACAGCTCTTATGTCCTTTCTCATGCCTTCAGGATCTACGCACCACCTGCAGGAGCTGTTAGATGAAATCCTCGGACTTTGGTATGCAAACAAATAGTTCTGGTGCTAACATCCTTCAAACTCATTTCAATGCACTTGTTTTCTCTGAGGTCTATGTCCTCAGAGTATACTGCTAAATGTCACTGTCCTGCTGCACAGTCATAAAAATGCATGTCTAACATCAAAACCCTGTTTTATTCTGATCCTTTCTCTTTAATCTGTAAAATGCTGATTATACTGTCATATTTAGCTGAGAATGTGATAATTCCTTTTCCATGGATGGCACTTACTTGAGAGCAGTACTAAAACTTAGAGTTTCAGTATCTTCTGTAGAGACAGGAGTCCTAGGTCATCCTGGCTATAAGCCCTGACATCTATCACATTTATTTTTCACCTTTCTGCTCTACTCCTTTCCTGATGAACTGCTGATAAAGTATGTTTGTCACAGCTTTACAAAACTCTATTCTTCTTTTTTTCCATGGAAGAAAAAACTGGAATATTCTCAGGTAGCAAAAATACTACTGTCTCAGAAGCTTCATTTTGACTAAGATTATCCTACTGGGCAAATTCAGCAAATATTGATTGCAGATATCAATCATTGGTTTCAACTGATGTATTTTTAATTGTATTACTTTAAATTACTTTAAAAAAACCTTTCCTGCATACCTCTGCTTTGTTAGACCTCAGATGGCTGTGGTTCCAGCCAGCTTCTCTGGAGGGAAAAGCAGCAAAACTTGTGCATGCATCTTCCTTTCTGCCATAGAATATTGCTTTTCCTCAGCTTTCCTGTAGGAATTCCATAGCTTCTAATAGCTCCGGTTCAGCACAAAACCCCAGGTGGGCAGGTGGGATGGGGAATAGAAAATATCACTTCTGATGTTTGCCATTTGCATCCTCTTTTTATATGTCAGTTTTCTGGAGAAACTGGGCCAAACCCGTTAATCCCAAGGCCCCTCAACTGAAGAATGTCCTGAATTTCCAGTGTTTTCAGAGTGAATTCTACACCACACAACAAACATACAACCCAACAGCAGCCCTGAGCTGGCTCATGCAGGGTGTCCTGCTTTGGCTGTGATTAGCAGAACAGCTTCCAGCTCCCTGTGTTATTCATTCATGTCTTATCCTTCATCCCATCCCATTCATCTCTTAACATGCTTTGCTGCACCAAACTTTACCTCCTCCTTCTACAGCCCTCCTTTTAAGCCAGCTGTGAGTTTCTGAGCTGATTGAACTCTTGCTGGGAGATAACTGCATATTGTTTTCCTGATCAGCAAGGCCTCTCGCAGACCAGCTTGTCTCACCAGAAAAAAAGAAAATCTGCAAAATAGTTACCACATATTTAGCTGAAGCCACACATTGGGCTCGAGCATAAAAGGCATTATGAAAAGAGAGCTTTTTTCTCTAACACCCCACCCCCCGCCCCAGACTGTAAATGATCCACCCAGGTCCACCAGATGAAAGGATGGCTTCAGAGCTTGTAGTAGCTATAAGCATTTCTGTCTTTACAGACGCAGCTGTGAAATTCTTAATGTACGAAGTCAAATGTATCTGTCCTCTCACAAGCAGAATGGCTTTTGCCAGCAGGCATCCTCTTGTGCAGGCCTGAGGAGGCAAAGTGTTTATATCTTAAGCAGTACTTTTCTGTGACTAATTTTAGAGACCTGAGGGTGGACTTTTTTCTTTTTTTTTTTTCTCTTTCCTAAGTGATGTTTAAGAATGCCTCACTGAGTTTTAACTGTTTTATTCCTTATGTCTCTTCAGCTATCGTTACTCCAGGATGATTCATGTTGCTTTCTAAATGCGTGTGTCTGGATGCCTGTTGTGGAGAGCTCAGCAGCTACATCACCCCGAGAAGCCCATGCTGGCTGAGGCATGTTGATGCTTAACCTTTACTCCTCTCTGTCAGGAAAAAGGTCATTGCTATGAGCTCATGACCAAGCAATGTTCTGCAACATTGGATTATCCTGCTTTGTACCTCTGCCAACCTTCTTCTCACTGTCTTCTCCTTTCCTGGTCACTAATGTTTCTTTTACCTTCTGACCTGTTGTCCTTCTAAAAAGATTTTGCAGCATTAACAGTCATACAGCAAGGCAGCACAGGTATATCAACAGAACCCTCACTCTTGGCCACTACTTCTTCTTTTGAATTATGTATCCAGAAGTCATGGGCCAGACTTCCCATTGCCGCACCTGAAATGGCTCCAGTATATTTTACTGACTTTTCATTAAGTAAACTGAACGGATGGCCTTCAAAACTCAGGGCTTAAATCCCAAGCCTTGCCTACAAGTCACTCTGACAGAAAGTTGGCCTAGACTCAATTCATCTAATAGGCTTTAGTCATATCTTTTATTAATAACATACAGTTATTTTTTTGTTTTTCTTTTTAAACCTGCAGGCAAAAATAATTTCAGATAGAATGTGTTTCATTTCTAATGACTGAATGGCAGGTGACTTCCAGAAAATAAAAAAAAAAAAAAAATGGGAAAGAAAGGAAGAATTTAACTATTTAAAAGTAGGTCTGTGTCCTGGTTTCGGCTGGGATGGAGTTAATTTCCTCCTTAGCAGCTGGTGCTTTGGATGTGGTGTGAGGACACCGTTGGTGGCACACGGATGGTTTGGTTGTTGCTGGGTGGTGTCTGTACCAAGCCAAGGACTTTTCAGTTTCTGGGGCCCGGCCAGCGAGAGGGCTGGGGGGGCACGGGACACTGGGAGGGGACACAGCCAGGACAGCTGCCTGAACCAGCCAAAGGGATGTTCCATACCATAGCGCGTCATGCTCAGTTTGTAAACTGGGGGGGTTTGGCGGGGCCTGGGGTTTGCTGCTCAGGGTCTGGCTGGGCATTGGCCAGAGGCTGGTGAGCAGCTGTATTGTGCATCACTTGTTTTTCTTTGCCCTTCCCTTTGGATTTTATTCCTCTCCCTTCTCCCTCCATTTTGTTATTTTTATTGTTGCTGTTATTTTTTTTATTCTATTTCAATTTTTAAATTGTTCTTATCTCAACCCTCAAGTTTAACATTCCTTCCCTGTTCTCATCCCCATCCTGCTGGGGAGGGAGTGAGCAGCTGCGTGGTACTTAGTTACCAGCTGGGGTTAAACCACAACAGTCTGCCATTAGTATATACTTGTCAGTCTGCTCAAAAGTAACGGCAAAGAATAATGCAGAAAGGAAAGCTTGTCAGATTTTGAACACAAGCAAAATAGTATGTCAAACTGCTAAAAGTTTCAAACTCTGTTTTTAGAAAAAAGGTCTTTTAGAAAACAAATTTCTACCACATTTCATACGGCTATAGAATAAAAGCTGTGTAATGGGCCAAATGGAAAAGGTAGGCATGATTTAATGGGTATTGCTGGAAACAACAGAGGCCGCATGTTTCACTTGATTTGCATGGGAATTATGAGTAATCAGTGCTTCAAGGAAAGCTTCACATACTGTGCACTTAGAAACTGAATTTACAGGATGTATTCTTCAAGCAATTATATTCAGACACTTGCCATAGCAAAGCCTGGAGGCTTTCTGGCCAGCATGCTCTTTAAGCCATCGAGGTGGTGATCCTGGGGCTTTGGGCACTCACTGTTCTTCAAGCAACCCTCTGGGGTGGGGTGGCAGATATCAGATGCTCCTAGCTGCACTCATCCACACTGCAGAAAAAAATGCTATATTTTCTTTATCTACCTTCAGCATTTTACTAGTTTGCTAGATCAGTGTAATTAGGTTTATCCTCTTTGCCTGCTGGTGGCTTAGTGGAGTATGAAAAACATAGCAATAATAACAAGCTTACCTTGAGTCAAGTTCAAATCGTTCTTGTTGCAGTCAAGGCTCTACCAGTTGGCAAGGAACAGTCACGGCTTCAACGGCTTGTGAGAATCCCCATCACAAAACAAAAGCTTTCCTTTCAAATTTCTTCTTTTCTTTACTTTCCTAATCTGTTGGTATATAAATTCAAAGCTCCGCACCTGCAAGCCCAAGGGTCAGCACTGAGCCTGTGAGATTTGTTCCTCTAAACTTTGAGAAACTAAGTCTCTCAATACCTCAGCAGGCATGAATTCCCTATATGAAAGATCTTTCACCTTACTGAAAACACAAATAGAAAGGCTTGAGGCAAGATAAAGGAGGGTTATAAAATTTGGAAGATGCTAGCTAGGTAAGAAACACTATAAGCATCAAACTTTGTGATTTATGTGCAAAACCATAATTTCTTTTATAAAAGGAGGGGGCTTTTCACAACTTACAGTGAACACGAGAGTAAATATAGAACTAGACACTGGATGTTAAAAAATGTTTGTGTTTATGAAGAAATACATACAATTGTCACGAATACCAAGAAGTATAATTTAGTTCATTTTCTGGACAGAGCTCAGTGAATGACAGCGATTGAAATTTAGGCAGTAAAACCTGCAATGACACATTAAGAACATTTTGTAGCCTTGTCTTCTGTTTCAAAATGTAATTACTGAATTTGTTTATAATGAAACTAGAAATCACAGACCTGCTGCTCCTGCTTTTAATTACAGCCTGGAAGTTGTGCAGTGTTCTGTGCTAAATTTGTCTGAGGAAGGTGAATCCTTGCAGTTAACAGAGTTAATTTCACTGCAATAATGCAAAACCTGCTGGTTTGCATATGGAAGCACATGTAATGGTTCAACATGAGTGTTGCCTTCACATCTGTTAGTATAGTTAACTCTTAGTTAACACAACTGCCCCCCCCCCAAAAAAAAAAAAAAAAATTGGTAGGATTAAAATCATGAGACTTTTAGAAGCAAAAAGCCTTGTTTTTTATCCCCACCATTTTAAAGATTACTGATACTGAGCTTATTTTGTAGAAAACGACCACACTTAAATGGAATGTGAGGATGTCTTCTGATTAGTACTTAATGGAATAGGAGTTTTTGTGGGTTTTTGTTTTTTCTTCCAAATGTGGCAGACAGGACACAGGCTCTGCATCCCAGGCCAGGTGTCCTATGGCTGGGTCACCCGCTGTGCCTGAATAAATTTCTGCCTCTCTGTTTGCCTGCCTCCCTCTTTCTTTCTTTGCACTCTTCCTCATTTTTGTTCTATCCCTAATCACATGTTTCTGCAAACTCTTAATTCTACACACATTGAGTGTCACAAGATTATTTGGTTTAAGGTCATGGGACTTCAAGTTCTGCTTTTTTTCCTATTTTTAATGGGCTTGTTAGAATTTGCCCTGTTAAGTAAAAACAGAAGGGTTCAGTATTGGACAGACCTCAAATCTCAAATGAAGCTGGTGATGAAATATAGCATTAAAAAACAATTGCTCGAGTGAGACCTCTGAAGAAAAACTCCATTTCTTGCAACCCTACACTCCTCCATCCCTGTAGGGTCTGAGACACTGCTCCTTTTTCTCCTTCTGATCTGAACCACTGATTTGAGTGGAGTTATTGCTTGATTAGGTGAGCAGGACAGAGCTGAAGGCTGATGCTTTCAGCCTTGTCTTAACCAACCCAACAGCTTCATTGGTACTTGTTCTCATTTAGATTGAAGATGTTGAATTGTGCCAATGAAGTCTCATGTGCTAAATTAAATTATCTCCTGAAATGAGAAAAAGGACCAACATCTCAGGAAGAGATTCATGATGCTTTTGATAGTTTGGATAATATTTGGTAAAGTTACTAATGCATGTCACAGCCTCATAAGGATGGGTTAGCCAAGACAGCAGCAATTTTAGCACTGAGGTTCAGTCTATATCATGCAGTGATTTCTGAAAACATCCCTACGTCTCAGCTGCCTCTGAAGCTAAACATCAGCCTTGTTAGTCCTCTTAGCCCTGCTGCAAGACTGGGCTGAACGGCTCCGGTGCGCCTCTTCATGGACACAACTGAGCTGCTTTTGTGGGCTCTGCAGCACCGTGCCGCATGGACCCCCCCCGCGCCTGCTGAGGCTAGCCCAGGCTGCCCAGACAGAACAAATAGGCCCAGATTTAAAACTCTGGTGGAATTCAAAAGCTTGAGTTGGCGGGTTTAGTCAGGATTTTTTCACATTAGTTAAAGAACAATACCTCTCACTTCTAAATCCACTTGTGCAGCTCTGTTTCTGTTAGCGGGTCTAAGCTGCTCTGTGCCACCCATGGGTAAGGTCTGTAAAATGGCCTGAAAGTAAATGCGATGTTTTCAAGACAGTGCCTCCACCTGGGTTTTTTAATTACTTTTCAAATTTTCTTTACAAATCTTCTGATTCTGCCTATTGATTTTTTTAGCACTAATATTGCTGAAGTGCATGTGAACAAATCATCTTTAACAAGCTTCATTCTCAAAATACAGTCATGCATTCTACTGAACCAAAAAGATGGTTCAGGATTTCCATTGGCAAATCTCATTACATTTAATCTGTCCATATAAATCATGACACATCTTTTGATGCAATAGAGTAAATAATTATAAGTTATAGCAGTTATTAAAAAAAAACCATCAAACACAACAACAGCCCTTGCCAACCCATACAGTGCTACTATGTGAGACCTGACATTGCTGATGGACCCTGTCATTAACCTGCCTTGCTCAGAAGGCAGCTATTAAGCTTCACTGATGACTGTTGCTGAAATGCTCTGACAGAAACTTGAGATTCCTTGCATAGCCTTCGATAAGTGCCTCTGTTTAGAGTCCCAGACCACACATGGTTTGCTTGTTTCGTTTTGTTTTGTGGGTTTTGTTTCTGTTTTTTTTTTTTTTAATTGAGATCACTGTTAATAAAACCCAGTGTTGTGTTCTTGCTATAATATATTACCTTGTCTTTCCTTCACATCATTCTTTTATCTTGTATTTCTGCGTTTTTCACTTCTAATAGTTAAAAGAATGGCCTGCAGTGTAGTAATAGTAACCAGATATATCAGCTAGATAAACTAGTCCAGCAGAAAAAAAACCCTCCCACTTTCTTAATTATCCAGGGAAATAGACGCTGGATCCTGCATAGATCCTGGATGAGATTTTATCCCAAGATCTTTGCATGCTACCCTGATGCTCCAAGAGCTCATTCAGAGCAAACATGTTGTCTGGAAAGTGAAGGGAGAGCAGCCTATTCTTGCCAAGCCTCAAATATTTGCTCTGAGAAAGCCCTGGTCAGCTGCTAGCACAGGCAGCAAAGGGGCCAGACACTGAAAAGCTGCTATTTAGGCTTGGCAACCAATGATTGTGGGACTGAAAAAAATCATACATTTTTTTTTCAGATGTGGCCACAAATATTTATTTTCTTGCTAGGGCAATGGCTTGAGGGTAAATTTGCTCAGACTTCTTAAAAACCTCTTTTCTTAACTTTTGCGGTTAGATGATTTTCAAGGAAATTTTTTTTAAAAAAAGAAAAAGAAAAGAGGCTTGAAGCCTCCCATGGCCAAGCAAGTACAATAAATCTGTCAGAGTAATAATGACCATCCCAAGACATGCAGGCACTCCACAACCCCTGCTATGGAAAGCAGCTGCTGAGCATGGAGCTCCCCGAAATGGAGGTGGAAATCTCTCTTCTGCCACAGCATTCATCTTCCAGAGCACCCCAGAGGAAGCCGTGAAAGGCCTCCTCATATATGGCACATCTGGTAAATCTGGAGGTCGGCTCTCAGTAAGAACATCAATAAGTCACCGCTCTGTGCTAAGCCATTCCTGCATGCAGGTCAGGAGCCTCTTTACCCACACATCCATTTGTGGGTGGTGTTTTTGTTAATAGCAGCACAGCAAGCATAAACACAGGTTTCATGGAAATTTGATGATCCTGATAAAATTATTCAGCGCAGAAGATAAGCATTCCATCTACCATTCCCTTTGACTTTTAAAAGTGTGAATGGAAAGGAAAGAAAACTCCACAGAACAGCAACCTTGCAGCCAAAACAACACATTATGATCACAAAGTGGAAAATTTTGGTTAGAAAATGCCACGTGGTACTCTGAGAGTTAGAGGCAGCCCATGACCACGCTTTGTATAAGGGATGAAACCCTCCCCACTGTGCTTCCAGCTCCTGGCATCCCGCTTTTCTGCAGCAGGAGAGGTCTGGCACCAGAAGCACGAGTGGTCCAAACTGCCATCCCCACAAGGCACACACATTTCTGAATTATAAGAGTACAGCCTATTATTTGATTTTAAGTTTTATGGAAAGCAGACACTTTTTAAATAGAAAGAACTGGGTTTATTTAAAGAGCAGATTTTATATTGACTTTGATAGGTAGATTTTTGATGGGTAACAGCCTTAGTTACCTGTGGATACTGAAAAACCAATGAAGTTTTGCAGAAGTGAAGGTGCTGAAGCTGCAATTTAGATCACGTTTCGATGAGGGTAATAGCAAAGTGCATATCAACGCTCCTCTGCTATCTTATCTTTGCAGAATTTCTTTGCAGCTGTTTTCATGGGTGTGTGCTGGTGAACAGCATAGTACCATGCCTTTTAGCAAAAGAAGTTTGGTTTTTGGCACAGGAGTTGTTCAGTAAAGGATGTTTTGAATGTTAAACACATAATAATTAGATTTCACTTTATTATTGTGGAATACTAGATTTTTCTTGAACTGGGATAAAGTTATCAATCTAGATGTATGAATTCCATTTAACCTGATAGCTAAACATAGAGGAAGTATCAGGTACCAAATCCTGTTTGGACCTTTGAGCTTTGCAAAGCCTCAGCCACGAAGCTGTATTTCAGGGTAGACTTCGACTGAGGGATGGTGGGCTTTTTTAGTGGGGAAAGCTAAGTTTCTGGCTATTTTTTTGTTAAAAGACTCTCAAGGTGGAATTCTGCAGCAAAAAGCAGATTAATGAAGTCGAATCATTTTCTTCTGCTGTGCAAAGGATGTACTGATTGATTCAGCCCTCCTCTTAACGCCCATGACATATGAAGCAAATTGGAGTCAATAACCCTATTAACAAATAAAAGATATAGGGGATGGTCCCTTTAAGTAAAGGATGGCTTACTACCTTAATAAGAGACATAGTGTGATGCTTCTGCCCTTGAGCACTCTTCTCCTTTGATGCCTCCTATCTATTTATAAAGTGCTCTGAGATTGCGAGGATGAAGCACTCTATATAACATACAAGGTCTTTGTCTGTCTGTATTAAAATAAACCAAGACAATTTATGTTTTAAAAAAAATGGGAAAGGATTCAGCAAAGAAATCAGCCTGCCGCGTTTTGTTGTGAGATCTGAGAAAAATTTCTGATAAAGCTGACACTTTTCCATTGCAATGTAAATCACACACATACATAGCTTCAGAAAGCTTCATCTGGCTGTCTAATCAGAGCAAAAGAACCTGAAAACTTAGGAAATAAAACTAAAAAAAAAAAAAAAGAAAAGAAATCCCTGAAAGTTGAAGTAGATGCAGAGTTCTTGGTTCTAGGCTGTAATTACAGTCTAATTTAGGCAAACTGGAATTATACATAAATAACAAGTTGAAGTAGCCCTGCCCCGTGGAGACGAAGCACTGAAACCAGTCTCTATTTTAAGGGAAATCTGCTATGCCAAGGTGGAACATAATATGCTGAAACAACCGTAAAAATGCTTGGTCTGCACAGCAGGCTTTATTTTATTAAGCATGTTGAAAGTCATATACCTGCAAATGTCTGAAATAATAGTTCTTTGGGTTGGTATTGTGGATTTTTAATTTTAAGGAGCAAATCAAAAGCACAGAAGATAATTCCAGAATCAGTCCTATACCACACAACTTTTCAATGCCGCTTTTGAGGCTGTTGCTTTGTATTTCTAGACTAGACCTACTAAACTTATGGTGCCCAGATCCTCTTTGGCTGAGGAAAGCTATGGAGTTTTTGAATCCGATGAGGGCTGGCAGGAGTTCTGCTTTGGCTGAGCTTCTGATCAGGCTCTTAACTCCCGCTATGTGTCACCGAGTTTGGGAGGCCAGATGCTCTTCACTGTGTGCAGCAAGTCCTCAGATGGGGTCTCACACTGAAGACCATCCCATGCTGGACTGGAAAACATGGGACATCTGCCTGCCAGAGTGTGCAATGCACCTCGTCCTTTCCAGTTCACTGTTTTCACTGACAACAGGCAGGACAATCTGGGCAGTCCAGCTGCAAAATACTTTGAATACTGGCATTAAACATTCCCAGTTCAGCAAAGCTGCCAAGTGCATCCTTAATTACCATGCTGAATTTCAAGTGAGTTCTGCTGTCTCATGCATTTGTACACCTAGGTCAATGAGACTGACACGATGCCTGTCATGTTGGGTTAGAAAGAGCAGATTGAAAATGAGACCCTTTTTTCTCATCTCGTGTAGCTGTGTTCCAGTTCCTTTATACTCAGCAGTTTGTGGGCTGTTTGAGACTGGCTGCTTCTAACAAATCCAGTTAGCTGATCATCTGCTAAAAAGCCACGAGAGGGGAAAAAACCACCCTAATAAATACTGAAGTTGTTTGGGTTTTTTTTGAGGGAGGGGAAGTTGTGTTGTCATTTTTTGTATTTAAAGTTTTGAGGCTTGATTAGTCATTAGCCATCAGCCATGCATCTGAACTATATATTACATTAAATAGCAGAAACTAGCTAATCATTGGGCATGGTGCTCATTTATTCTTGCCTAACTCTGGGCTCTGTGTGAGCACAGCTATTATTTCGCACATGGCAGATATTTGATATGGTTTGTGACTCTCTAAAGCTTCTGAGGATTAACAAAAGAAAGGCCATAGAAATATGCTGCCTCAAATGTCAAACACAAAAGAAGACGAAAATGTAAAATATAGGGAAAATGGACACATTTGTACCTAAAGCTCTCAGGGAATCGGTTAATGTAGATTTAATTTTTTATTCCGCTACCAGCTTTTTCATGTGACCTTAGGCAAACCACTTAACTTTTCTCTCTCCATTTTCTCTTCTGTAAAGTTGACACCATACTTTGCTGAAAGGAAGGGGAAAGGAACAGGTTTTGCCCTTATTTCAGCACAGAGATCATCCCATGTGGACAATGGAAATATGAATAAGTTTCTTTTAAGAAAATAATTTCTAATACATGTTCCTCCTGAACTAGTCATACAATACACAGTGCTCAAAATTTCCCTCTTTTTGTTATATATCTCATATCTGAATAAAATAAGATGTACTGAAAACTAACTGCCTATATGCCCCCCAAACCATGCACGCAAATGACAGGAGACATTTGACCTCTTGAAGCATAAAAAATAAGCATCCCACTCATTTTTTTCTTTCTCCAATAAACTGCTAGAGTTTTTTTAAATCTTCAGAAACTATGGCAGAAGTCTGCATTGTAGTTTTCCATTTATTGGATCTGAACAAAGTCTTACACATTTCAACAGCAGCTATAAAACAAATTGAGAAGATTAAGGTATACCTCTTGTCACCAAGTAGACTTTTACTAGCCCTCCCTTGGGCTGACAGTGCTTTTAAACATTTATATAGCCTAAGATTTATATCCTAACTGCGTGCAAGTAAAAAATTACCCTAGTTGGTATCAAAAAGCCTTAGTGAGTGTGTTATTTTGGAAATCAGTTATTTAGGTTCACGTTGAACTGAAATCACATGTTCTGCTGTGGAGAACTGCTTCTGTTCTACTGTTTACATATTGTGAATAAATGTTTGAAACACTCCTTCCTGTGAGCAAAGCTCAAAAGGAACAGCTTGGCCATCCTTTACAGAAAGCAGGCGAGATCTTGTTCTCCAGGCTGGCTCCCAAGGGCTCCTGAGGAGCTGAGCTTTGGCCTGTCCCCGTCCTGCTGTGGTCGGGGAGAAGGTTTGGTACCCTCACTCTTCAATGCTGTGCAGATACCCTGGGTCCTCCTCTGCAAACACGTGGGATACAAGGTTAGCTGCGGGACAGTTGTGTCAAAACGGCACTTCTATTATAAAATAAGGATGCACATTCTTCAGCAGATTATTCTGGATTGCTCGGTATTGCAGGCAAAAGCTGTAACCTCCTTCCTGCCGATGGATTTCAGAAATACCAAGAATCTGACCTGCAAAACAAAAACTTGCCTCTAAGCAGAAATGAGTTTATGATAACACAAAATAAGGGCATTCCGAGCTCTTGTAACAGGGGTATCTGGAACATCTGAGGAAAAAAAATGGCATAGGATTATATCATTACGATTATCTAATATTGCATACACATAAAGAAGCTGAACTAAGACTCTTTGGGTCTTTACCTTATTTCTATCGCTTCCTAATTTTTTTGTATTTAACTTGGCATCTTCACTTGTGTCCTTAGTATTCTTTACAAGTCATATGTAAAGTATCTGGGCAGCATATGCTCTCTGAACGAACAGATTTTTTAAAACATGATTATTCATAGTTGTATGAGCAAAACCCCCTTCTCAAACATCAGTACGTACAAAAATCACAGTCATCTGAGTACTCACAGGAAAGGAACTGCGATGGTACGAAACGGAGAAATTACACTTTATCTCACCTTTCATCAGCTCATTCATTCCACCTACAACTTTATTTGTGAACCTCAGGCCCATACAAATATCTATTAATTGAGAGAAAGCACAGTTCCCTTGTTTTCACAACACTGATAAAAGACAAACCAGATATTTTTATGTGTTCATCACATTTAAAAATCACTCTTTTAAAAAAAAATTATTATTTGATAAGCCATTTCTAAGGCTTCTGACCTTTCAATAGATCCCTGTGTTTTTATCATTATGCACTAACCTAACACAGGGATAAGGCTGAAGGGCTTTATCCTAGGAAAATGCAGCAGGTATAGGTTTATTGCTTTCCTGATACAGTTTTAGTCTTCCTTTAACATTTAAGGGTCAATCCCTGAGGAATACCTAAGGTAATATACACCATGAATTGCACACAGCATGCTGACCCATTTTTATATACAGTCTATTTATTTTTCAGTTGACAAATCCCTTGAATTATTTTTTTTTTCATGTAAAGCTTGCATCCAGGCCAAAGATATGGCAGCACTCAGTGAGTCAGGCTTATGAGTTATTCTGCCGGGTTCTGCCTGGTTAGATTCACACACATCACATCATCTTCTTGACCTCATTTACCTCTCGGGAAACCAATGCCTGAAGCAAAAGAGATTTAGTTTTAAAGCAGTTGGTTTTGCTTTGTATGTTTAAAGCTATTGAATAAATAGGTCCTTTTTTACAAAGGGCTTGTGTTCCTGCAGCTATTGTTTGGTATGTAGATAGTACCAGCAAGTGTTACACCGCACTGGAACTGCAAACCGGCAACTTTTGACAAATGCATGAAAAGAAAACAGGTACATTAGCTACAGCCATTCATATTCTTAACCTTTTGTTTCATCTATCAGAAAGAAAAAAAATAAGGTTTTAAAGCAGCAAATGTGCAGGAATGGCACAGACAGGATGGTTTCCTGCAGGCTGTGAGTCTAAATAAAGATGGGGGCTCTGGCAGGCGTCTGTTACCCCCTGAAGTGCAGGAGGTCTACTGTGGGACTTGCAAATTCCTTGAAGAAATGCATTGAACCCATTTGGTCAGGGAGAGGTTGGTTAAATGGACAAGGCACTCAACAGTGTGGCTGGTTGAAAGGGGACCTATACAAATGGATAGGTGGGTAGGGAGCACTCAGGTGAAGGTATAAATGCAAAAGAAATTGCATACTTAAAAATAGCTCAGATAACATACAGCTTACTGCCCTCTCTCAAAATATTACTTCTGTCTCTGCAGCAGCTGGAGGACTCAAGGCTTCTTCAGTAGGATTTCTTCAGTGGTTCCATCAGTCCAGAGGGGTGGATATGTGTATAAAGAACAGGTACAGAAAAGATGGTGTCTACAGACCAAGCTTATTTATATGAAAACACATGTTGCTGACTCCATGTGATACCAGCACTGCTCCTCAGCTCAGGGGAGACTGAGATAGGTCTGACCCTCCTCCAAGAACTGCTTATTAAATGTTTGTATAATAATGTAAATTAATCTTTCTCTCTCTTTTCTTTTCCTTTTTTTTCTTTCTCTTCTGTCTTCTTTTTCGCTCTTTCTCTCTAATTCGTTCTCTCCTTTCTTTCTCTATTTCTCCTCTCTCCCTCTCTTCCCCTTTCTCCCCTACCACTGCACGTTTTGTTTTGCCTTTCTGAGTTTCTAGGCCATTCTCTATGTTTGTGAAAGCCAGGGCATTTTCATTATTAAAAAAGGAAAAAGGAAGTCACATACCCTGCAGAACAGTCTGAGGAACTGGGGCTAGAAAGCTAGTGAAATGGTTTGTCCAATTTAAGGGACAAATCCAGAACTGCAAATCAGTGTGACTTCCCAGTGACTCCAGTTTATACATGTGGCTGCCATTAGTTGTGGAATCAGAATGAAATTGTGCGGCATTTTGAACAAAGGTCCTTGAGGGCACAGAAAAAGACCAGGATTTACTCAGAGAAATCATACACTGCAAAACAACTCCCTTCTGGCAGACATGTAAAGTCACTTACTCTTAATTATTACTTTACTTACTTTTTTTTACTTGTCTGAAGTATTAATACATTTGAATTACTACCCCACATTCATGATTTCAGTTTATTGCTGTTGCTATTTCTGGCACTCGGTGTCTAATGCTTTGACACATTTTTGTGGTTTAAATCTTACAGTTTTTCACTGCTTGCCCCTAATCAAAAATTGTGAGAAACACTGACTCGAGGCTTTTGTATTTCTACTCACTCTGCACGTCGTTCGGTTGTAGTTTGAAGGAGTTTGGCTAACTATGAGCTGGTGACACACTCCCATAACAAAATACACCTTGACCACCTCCATACCCATTAGGTGGCTATGGGAATAACCTGAAAGCAAAGTTTCAGGGACTAAGCAGAAATTATGGGAAACAGCAGGCTCTGTCAGTGAGGGATAAGTGTATAGGTTCAGCATCCTGCCAAAACCTCAGGGATGGAGTTCACTAAAGGGTGCTTCAGGGAAACTTTTGGAAATCTGGTCATTATTAGATATGTAAGGCCACTTGTTTGTGAAAGCAGCCTGGCTTTAGGCACAGAGGGGAGGATGGAGTGGCTTTGGCCACAGCCAGCATTTACAAAGCGTTTGCCATCATTAACTCCTAAGCCTTCACATTTTCACCGTCACAGCTGTGTCCCTTTAGCAGTGTTTCTGTTCCATGCACACACACTTTGCCAGGCCCTAAAAGCACCTGCCTTGCTGACCACTGCCGTCTACACACAGAACCACAGAAACAGCCTCCTCTCTGACTTCAGCCGCTAAGTTTCACTCTCCTGCCCCCAGAAACATCCGGACTGTTGTGAACTAATGCTCAGGATTGCTTTCTATGGCTGTTGGTGAACAAAAAATTCTTCTGAGAAAGATGATGGTAGAAGTCACTGAACCTTAGTCCCTCCGGCGGAGGTGCATGCTTGTCGTACATGCTGTGGCCCCTCAGCAGGGCACACGTAAGACACAACTCTCCCAGCCCATCCGTGGCGGGTCCTCTCCATGGTGGCCTTTCTTTACTCCCTGGGTCTCCTCATGCCAGGACACCCTTCTTTTAGAAATTACTGGGGCTGGGCAAAGTGAAAAGGTAGGCTCTGTACAAATCCCACTAGTCAACTTTGGATTTCTCTAGGTGTGCTGTATCCTTAAACCCCACAAAGATTCTAGCACAAAATGCTCACTATACACTCTGGAATTTCTCACCCTAACCTAGCGCAGACTAATTCACAGATTCGGGGAGAAGAATGAAAGACATGCCCTCAAATTTAATTCAGTTTTTCCATGCCCTGTTTTCATAAAAATAGTGCGTGATTCATGGAGTATTGCCTACATACTTTCTTTTGCAGCAACCCATTCTGCAGCCACTTATGGAAGTCGTTTCTGCTTAAAACTTGCTTCCAGGGCAGTGAATTTTCTATTTTCACTGTCTGATCCTTTATTTGTGGTCTGCTAATGCCCATCCATTATGTAAGTCAGTTTTACAAGCTAAAACACAAGCTGTCCATGAACCAGCATCCACTTTTACACAATGGAACAATGAAGAAATGGATGCATGCTTACTGCTGCATTGATGATCCGTCTTTGAGATTCTTTCACATTAAGCTCAGTACAACACAGCGTCTTTTACTGAAGCTCAGCTTTATTGCCTTTTGCATTTCTGCTAACCATTACTTCTGGTAAAGGCAAAGTGATGAGACTGTCTGTATGAGAGCATTTAGGAGAAAAACTCTGGGGATGTCATTATTGCTTTGAGGTTAAAAAATAATCAGAAGGGGACTCAGAATGTTTCCTATTTGTACAGATATTTCATCGTAATTTCATTCTGTTGGTCTCATAGTTCCCAAGATGTCCACTTTCAGGGACCACCAGTTGTGAACTTGCTAATGATAGAATGATTTTGCTGCTTTTCAAGCGCATTTCCAGAAGCTGAAAAGCTCATTGCTCCTTATATGATTTTTATTTGTGCCCCAATAGCTCTTTTCATTTTTTTTTCAGAGATTTGACCCACAGATGATTATTTTAATAGATCAGTGCTTTTAAGAAGATATGACATTGTTAATTATGTAGTAAATTACATTGAAACAAGATTAATAATAATAAGACAATAATAATGGGAAGCTATTATTTGTATATTCCAAAGGCACAAAAGTATAAATTAATTCTTATTTGGAAGTATTAATTAATTATTCTGCTGATGTTGCTAATACTGAGCCTACAAAGAGATGGAATATTATGTCAATGCAGTGCATGGGAAGTGATTCAATTAAAAGTATAAATGTCTTCAGGCTGTGAGCTGGCACTGTAGGTTAGAAAGAAAACATGGAGTTTTGAGGCTGATAATTTGAACCCAGATAATTTTACAGAGAGATCTTTGTCCTTTTCCATGGTGTCCATTTTTCGTCAAGTCTTCTGATGATTGCCTCAGAAACGTAAACACAAATGTGAAGGTGGGCATGAGTCAGCATGAGAGTGGGCTCCTGTCTTTTACAGAAAGACACTTCCCAAACAGGCAAACACATCAGCAAGATCTTACAGCTTTGATTTTTTTAGTTTTCTAAGCAAATGGCAGCTAGTGACCAATTCAGTGCTGAGACAAGACAGCAGTGGCACTCTGGGGAAGATGATGAGACAACGTGCATGGTGGCAGACCTGTGGAGTGGGTTGCCACAATTGCTTTGACCTCTTCTGTACAGCACACTGAGATGAAAACTGCTGTATCAAGACTCAGGGAAGCAGGATTTGTTTCAAAGCATTGTATGAAGGCAGCCACAACACAGGGATCTGCTCTGTCCCCAGCATGATCCTAAACTGTGGTTGCTCTGGCCTGCACCAATTGAAATCAGGCTGGGAAGAAAAAGATAGAGAGGATTATTTTACTCACAGACATGTAAGATTAGCCATTAAAACTACTAAGGCTTTTCAAACCCCTGACAAAGTCAGTGGAAAGACTCCAGGTTTTGGAAAGGACTCGTATATATTGGGCTGGTCTTTGTGGATGCAGAGAGATCCATGATCCAAGGAACCAGGTTAATCAATGCTTATAGCACTTCAGTATTTCAAAGGCACCTATTGGCATTTTCAAATTTAATGGAGTCCAGATTCTTAAAGATTAAGCCATTCTTAGTATTTTCCAGACTAAGTTTAAAGATTAAGTCTTATCCTGATTTGTAAAAAGTATGGATAACACGTACTTCACGCACACACACCTGGCCTCTTACAGAAGAAGCCACTTTTGGATCTCACTTGCAATGTAGTTGTGGTGTTCATAAAAATAGATGTGGTACATGTTCCTCTGCTGAAGCTTTCCGTTATGCATTTATATGCACCAGTGAAGGGTAAAATCTTTGTTATTGACATCAACAGTAGACTCTAGCGGCTTACTTGGGATTCAGGGTTTCATTTACTAATGCTTGTGAGTGATGCTGAGCCTGTTGCAATGTACCTGTACAAATACAGATGGCTGTACACGCCAAATATCTGATTCTTCACATGCCTTTTCAGTCTCTCTTGCAAATTATGTTGTATTGTGCAATGGCTCAGAAAGTTAGCCAAAATTCAGTTGTTACTGTTTGCACCTCATGGTTTTGTTACTGGGGAAACTGGGGACCTTTGCTATGGAAATGTTGTTTTCAGACTTTGAGATATTGGCAGGGCTACACAGACTTATTTTGATTATTAAATCATTTTTAGAGATAAAAATGGGATTAATGGGCATGCTTTGAGAAAGGACTGGAATGCTTTGATGTAAACAGCTAGACCAACTATGGCAGCAGTTTAGCAGCAGATCCACAAAATGGAAGTAGAACAAACCTCCAAGCCTTTTGACATAAATAAGATTAACTGTCAGAAGGGAGAAAATCTGCTTTAGTAATATGCTGGACCGTGATTTCAAATCCAAATTTGCATCTTAAAACTTACTGCTCCTAAAAGACTGTGGAAATTAAAAGAACCTGCAGAGTGCCAGCTGTATAGAGACCTGCCCAAATCTTTCATTTCTGTCAATAATGCTTCCTTTCCCATTTCGTTTGGACTGATACTGATTTCTAAGACACCATGATGGGTTAAGAACCAAATCTCAAACCTCAGCTTCTCTCTGACATGCTATGATTTTGTGACAGAACAAGAGCAATAGTTTCAGAGTAACAACAGTCCTGGCTTGCTGGTACCACTGAAGTCCAGACTTGCTGCTCTCCACCTTCAGCTGCTGTTAGAGGTCTGCAAAGGGCCATGTGCCAGCAGCCAGACATAGCAGAACCATCTGTGCTCCTGCCAGGTTCTTCTTTTACTCCCAAAGCCTTTTCCAGGGAGCTGCCTGACTTGGGATGCCCAGTGCAGTTCTCTATTGATAACTGCTGGTACTCCAGCTGTTACACAGCTCCACAGTGGCTTTTCCTCCCCTATTTGAGGGATGAAACATGCAGTACCAAGGAATGAAGAGAGCGGAAAACTTCCACACTTTTTTCCACATCCTTTCCTCAAAATGTTCCCACAACAAAGGTGGCTTAAGTTTAAATACTAGTTCCTTCCTGAGCTACTGTTCAAACCGAGCTCAGGCAAGTTATAAGTATTTGATGGGAGAAGAGAAAATAATAAGACATCTCATCTCAGTTTATTATGAAGAAAAATGTGATTAGTATCCCCTTACTCTAGTTGTCTTCACTATAGCTACTTCCATCAGAGCTGGTCATCCTTGGAGCTCCACTTAAAAGCAAAGGAGAAAAATAGGCACCTTTATAGCAAGTCACCTGGCCTATTTTATCTTTATTAGGCTGCTCCAAAAGTGCCTCTTTCTCCCCGTGACCTAGACAGCCTAAATGACTAGCTCTGTGCTGGGGATGCCTGCATTAAATGAGATGAATTCCACCGCTTCTGACATTTTTTCGACACGTAATGAAGAGTCTCCTGATGGAGCAGACACCAGTACCTGTTCGTCACTCACTGCTGTGAAGCATTGTGAGGGGGCAGTGGAAGGAACTGATCACTCCCGATGCTATTTCTGGCACCAAAATGCACGCCTTACTTGGAAAATGGCAGTGGGATTTTTATCTGAGTAAGGATGTAGGGAGAGGGGAGAGCCAGCCAGTTATGGATAAACAAAGGATTTGTATCCCTGTCAGCATCAGTCTGACATCTCTCACCTTCTCCTGTGTTCACCAGAAAAAACACACTTGCAGGGAAGTCAAAAAGCATAGAAAATTTAAAACACTGCATGAAAATAAATTGAACGGTTGTGAGAATTTGTCAGAAACATGGTTTCCAGAGCTAAGATGCCTGTTGTTACCTATTCTTATCTCTAACTGATGCTTTTCTCTGAAGTACCCAAGTATACTGTTTCTCACTAGGTTTTCTTTCATATTTGCTAGATAACCATCCACAAAATCCAGCTTCTGATGTAAGAAACAGGAAAAAAAAAAAAAAAAAAAAGGTTTCCTCGAGTTTTTGTTATGCAGCTCACAAGCTGGTTCCAGCTGCATGTGAATCATTACTTCCTGGCTGGGCACAACCCATCCATGGCTTTTTGTGGGAGGCTTTGTAATTTGTTTTGCGAGCCAGATATGAAAGACCCTGCCACCTCTGTGTAGGCAGAGATTTTCCTGGGGTTCAGGTAAACTGTTAAAAAGTACTTCTAGGTTTTGTTTTGCCAAGTGTAAAAAGTGCCCTAGAGACTGCAGAGTACTGCTGCATTATGTAATTAATATTTAATAATTAATATTAAGTGGAGTATTTCTCATGGAAGATTAGGAAAGAATCACTCCCATAGTTTGCTTGCAGGGACAAGCCCCTAATGCTGGTGCTCCTGATCCCCAGGAGCCTCTGACCCTAGGTTGCCACAGCCAACAGGAATGCTCTTAGCATACTGAAATCAGTATGTTTTAATAAAATTCCAATTTTCAGTGAAATTTTTTTTTCCAAAGCTTTTCAACCAGCCCCACATTTTGATTCCACTAATGGGCCATTGTGGCTCAAGGGTATTTTTCATTCAGTGGAGAATGTCTCCTGGGTTTCAAATGAGCGATTCAAACATAAGGAAGTGAAATAACAGCTTGAAAAAGATGATGCTCTGCAGTGACCTTTCTCCTTAGCATCCTGAACATTGTAGCCAAAGCCTAACTTGCTGAAGAAATACATGACTGGCTGATTGATCGATAGCCTGAAGACAGCTTTTTTCCTAAGTTAATTCATCCAGACAGATTCTTCAGGGAGTTCTTAAACACTGTGAAAGTTTCCAGGAAGTAAATTGGATGGATGAATCTTCAAATGTTACTCACATCAAAATGATCTAGTTTAAATTTGTTCTCTGTCTTGTACTTGCTGTAATTGCCTACAGACAGAAAATCGGATGTCATATTGGAACATCGGTGCAGTGCATCTCTTTTATGCAGATAACAGTGCTTATATGGAGCAGATAGCATGGAAAACTCAGTCTGCATTGAACACCCACATGCCAAGACTGGAAGCACAGAGCTTAATTTAATACAAGTTGTGACAGTAAATTAGTGACAGCAGGGTTATTGTTTTGTTTCACATGTAGGAATTCCTGGCCTGCTACCAAAGGAAGAATAAATATTCAGGGAGAAGCAGCCAAAAAAGGAAGTGGTTGTATTTTGTTATTCTTGATTCCCTCAACATGTAAATGCAAAAGGGGAGAATCCTGCCCTCCTCCTCAGAGATGCTGAGCTCTGCTCTGATGGCACCTCTCGCTCTGGGCTGGGGTGGCTAATGGGTGAAGGCAAGAGCTTCACTAGAGTTCAGGCACCCAACCCCCTGATGTGCTCAGCAGCAAAGGCAGCCAGGATGAGCTAGCCGAGTAAAAACGTTTCTCAGATCAGATGAACCAGGTGACTAAAAGCAAATTTAACTGGAACAGTGTCTACTTCTCTTCATCACAGGAAAACATGAAACAAAGCAAGATAGTTATTTTCAAGTAATTCTCTATGTAGACTAGCTGGAATCTCTGAGTCTCAGACGTGGTCCCCCACTTAGAGAAGCTGTTTGGCTCTGGTACTTCAGCTTCCCTGATGCACCAAAAGGGAATAAAACCTCACCTTATTCAGCTGAAGTCTTGTGCAGTCCTCAAGGAACTGGCAAGATGAACTTCCCCAAACCAGAAGAGCAAAGTGAGATGATGCGGGGCTTGGCAGGGCACTGGTGGCTGAAAATAAAGCCCCTAAAATTTATGTTAATGTTGTGGTCAACTCTTGTGGTATTTGGATTAAGCTTTTAGTGCAAGAGTCACTGGCTGTGTTGTGTCTTAGGATATAAGAGTGCTAATCCTAGTGCTTTGTTCAGGGAATTCAAGTGGCTAATAAGGGACTCAAAATATTGGATTAAAAGATCTGTAGAGATTATTTATGTAGTTGTACATGAAAGTTTAAAAAGGATGTTGTGATTTCAGGCAAATCCCTACTTGTATTTCCCTTAAATCTCAGCATAACCTGTGGAGGAGAACAGAGCTGGAAAGCTCTATCATTAGGGATCCCAAGCAAACCATCATCCTCTCCCTCCTCTAGGCAATTCCCGGGGGCTCACTGTCAGAAGTATGCCCACTGGCTAGTTTTTTCAGTGTCCCTTTAATGCATTAAAGCTTTTTCCCAGCGTACATAAAGCGGTAGTAAAATAGCCTGGAAAATAGAGAAGTTGAGGGATGGCAAAGGACACAGTGAGCCTAACACAGGAACCAAATTCAAGCTTTAAGTCTTAAATTTGTCTTCTCACAGCCGCGGCCACAGCAGAGGGTGGGAAGCAGCGACTTCAGTCCTGGTATAAGCATTTAATTTCCACGTGTTCTCACAGGAAGAAGTTTGTTCCTCGGCAGATGTCCAGAGGGAGACCTGATTCACCTGTATTATGTACCCATTTCACTGAGGATGTAGTGAACCCATGTGAAACTTTAGATGTCATATCCAGCCAGCAGACTTCTGAAAGCAGATGTGCAATGGGGAGAGCTGGCTGTTAAAAAATTGTGTCTGCACCCTGCTGTCATTCCTGTAGCTGCCTGGGAGACATTATTATTTGGGGGGGTTGAACCTACACTTGCTGCCTTTTAGAGCAGTGCCCTGATGAGGAGGCTGATGAAAACGTTCACAGGTATCCCTGTCTGCCACAAGAAGCTCACACTGCTCAAAACAATAGTTACTCAGTTGAAGGGAAATGTAGGTACAGCTTAGGTAGCTGTCTTCTACCCAGCTTGGAATCACAACACATTCTCTACGTAGCAGGTGACTCTGAAACCCACCAATTCTGGTGTGATTTGGGGTAAGCGAGGGAGCACCTAATAAGCTGTTATGTCAGTCTTCTTTCCAATATCCCCTTAGTAACATAGCCAACAAGCCTTGCTTTAAGCTTTTTCATAACCCTTATTATGTTTCTAATTATTCTCACCAAAAGAAGTCAAATTTAGTGATTGTAATGATAATCCTTTTGAGATTCTGATATTTTTGGATTTCTGAATTTCAAAATGGATAGGAAGGTAGATATTGATGGCCTACATGAAATGATCTACAAGATAAATAAAAAACAATTGTCAAGCAACATGCAGTTGAGATTTATCACAATCTGTATTTCTTTGCAGTTCATGAATACCACACTTCTGATATGAACGAACTATTAATTTCCTCTCTGTTTTTACCTAGCAGTAACATTCAAGCTGTGATCAAGTAACCTTCATTCTCCTTGTTCAAATATCCATTAACATGGAATATGCTACACAAGGGATTTGAACTGATTCCCAAAACTACCTGTAGATTGAACATGCTTCAGACTACAATACAGTACCAAAATACAAATAACAGTTCCTACAGCAACTACTGTTTACATGAGGAAATCATCTGCCATAAACAATCCATTCAGCAATGCCTGAATCAGATATTAGTAAGAATTACAGCATTTTATATTACATTAATTTAAAATCCTAATGCTTTCTCACTAAGGCTAAGATCACACTAGGTGGACTGGTGGACACCAGACTGTTTCCTCTCTGAGATGCATTTAAAAGACCATATCTGTTTGGAGCAAGGATGCTGACAATTCATTCTAATAGTATTTGGCAATTTATAATTCTATGTTCTGTCTGAAGACCTTCTGTCATATTCACATAATCTCCATCAGAGATTTCCAAACAAAATTAATCATAAAAGAGCCATAACTAACTGGAAGAAAGCCAGATATCTAAACCAAACACTACCATTAGTGTCTCCAGCAAGCCCAAAATAGCTTCTAGAAATGCCACTGTCACAATGAAAAAGCTTTCAAAACAGTATGAAGATGTATTCTACATGTTAATGGAATGATTCTGCACAGTCCAAGACCTTGACAGCTATATTTAGAACACTGTTTTGTGAAAGTAAGGTGACTACATCATTGCTGCTAGCTGCGTAGCAGCTGCCTCTAATTTAAGGACCAGGTCATGGCACACTTCTTTGGGCCAAAGCACAAAGGGAACCCAAAATGCCACCTTAACCCAGCTGAAAGCTAAAGCCCATGAGGGCAACATGAAGGGAGATTTAACCCGATCACCATTTGCCACCATCTCTGTGTATGTGGGAAGGTGTGAAGAGTATGGAAGTTCAACAGCTAATCTGGGTGTGCGAACGTTAGGGTGCACTGTAAAGCCTATAATCAGCCTTACCATATCCTTCTCCTGTCTATCTGAATTACAGGCAAGGGCGTGTACCTTGGATAAGTACATAAGCATGTTACTTATATTAATTCAGGAAAAAAAACTATTAGTAATCCAGAGACTATTTCACAGAAAAAACCCACAGGAAAACAGCACAGATAAGTGAGATGGAGGGTGATGTTCAAGACTTGTTTAATTGAATTAAACATGCTTCATCAGTAACTTTTCCAACTAATAATGATACTGAATATATACATGGTTCATCTTTTAATATAATGGGCCAAACTTCTACTTCGGCAGCAAGAGCTGTAAGGAGCAAGTTATGGTTTCCTGGTCCTTTGCCCAGCGCTGGCTTGTGAGCTGGTTAGGGCACCCTAGGCACTGCTCGTAAGTGCATCTGCTGGCCAGAGTCCCCAGCGGAAAATTTAGAGCTGTGGGTTAGCTAAGCGCACAGTTTTCTAACCACATTTCCTCTCTGCCCCTCCTTGTGCCTGACAGTGACCCTGCCATTAGAGGAGGTAGGAGGGAGGGGTGAAAATTAGCTTAACCTGTTATATGCTTAAGTGAAACTGTATATTACTGGCTTACCTGTAAGCTCCTTAGGGTAAGAGATTCAGTCTTTTTTTATAGTCTGTTTTATTGACTCAGAGACATTAACGGTTTTGTAGTATAAATAATTAGGAGTCTGATTCTGTAGATAACAGGGAAAGCTTTATGTGCCTTCCCCATCTTGCGAAGTAGGTACCAACCAGACTGTTCAATACCAGCAGTGAACTGGAACATTCAGTTTTATCTCCTTAATTTTGGAGGCCTGAAATGCACCTGAATGAAGGCCAGCATTGTCTCCTACTTCTATACTTTTTGCCGAATCAGACAACCTCTCAGCTCTCAGCTTTGAAAGGCTGAGAGGCTTCTGTGAGCATGTGCTCTACACAGCATCGTATTCTAATCCATGTTTCCATCAACAATATAGTTACTATAAGTGGGTCTTGTGAAGAGGTGCTTTCATGCCATGCTTCTTCCTTTCTGAAAACTTATACAATATTGGCTATAATGAATAAAAGGGGGTGAAAGGAGAAAGAGCTTTATACGGAGCATGCATACTGTTTGACAAATGTCTGAATTAAATGGATACTTTCTACTCAGGAAGACTAAATCTGAAATTCCTCCCAGACTCTCTGTGCACCTAAAGGAATTTAAGATATGTTTAAGCTAGTGACTGAAAATAGATTACTCCTCTCTAGTTTTCTGATATACTAAAAAAACCAGGTTCTGTGGTAGATCTGCCTGCAGATATGTAATTTCATACAGCATGGTGCAGAAAGAATTGCATATAACTGTTTGGCTAAGGAGGAAAGATAGGTGACTATGGGAAAGCTGTGAAGTGAAACATCCTGTCCTCAATTAGTTAAAAATCTTCAAGTCTGTGTTGACCTATAGGTGTGAACATCCCTCCTTGAAAGCAAAGTGGAAGCCCTAGCAGCAATCAAGGGCGATCCTGGAGATTGAGGAGAGAAGCCTGTTATTACCATTGTCAGGAAATGTAATTAAGCACTACCCATCCCATTAAAATGGGATGCTAGTCTGCAATGTAAACATGCTAACCATCAAGGAGTAAGATTAGCTGCGGGGGGTTGGTGGATGAGTGTGCTGATTAGCAGGCCTACAAACAAAGGTTCTTTTAAAAGTCTATTTTCCCTCCGTGCTGCTGTCAAGTTCCCATATAGAAATAAAAGAAATGGAGTAAAAATCAAAGGGGATTTAATTTCTAAGATCAGTGTTTCATCCATTTCTGTACAGCTTTCAAGATACATTGTTTTGATAATGAAGGTAATAAAAGCAGCATACTTTACTTCAATGAGCTGCTCCAAGGGAGGAGCTACTCTCTATGTGGTTCTCTTTATCTGCATGCAGTAATTCACCTCCTCATCAGGCGCAGCCTCCCTGTGTTCCCAGTCACCTCTTCCCATTCCTTGCCTGCACCCTGCATGCAACACCACCAGCCCCCTTCAGGAAAGCTGTTACTTCCCTTCCAGGCACCACTAGGATGTGTATGCATGTTCCATATGCTGTGACCCAATCCTTTCCAATTCAAAATAAAAAGACTTCAGGGTAAGTAAGCAGACAAGATTCCTTCAGGAGTTTCAAGAGTGTTTGACTAGCTAACCTGAATGAACTTGAAGATTTCTGTCAGAGTCCACTAGCTCCACCTGCCCTGATCTCTAATCTCTTCAGTGCAATCCTACACCCTATGCCATTGCCCTCCTCGTACACCAGCAGGAAAAGCTACATGAAAATGACTGCTTTGCACATGCTCATTCCCAGCCATGGAAGTACTTTCTTCTTGTTAGTAAATTAAAAGCACCTAAAATCACTATTAGTTTCTATGAGAAGTGCTTAACTTCTACATTGCAAAAATTAGAAGGAAGTATTTCCCATTTACCTGCTGCATTTACCCTGGATGATAATACTGCCTTTTGTACTCTATTCACCTTCAGAAACCACAGAATTAGTCCTATTGCCATGTCTAGTTCACTAATGTGTTGGCACTGGAGCTGTCTCCCAATAAACACACCTGGGAGATGATTCTGTGGAAGGTGTTTGGGAGATGTGAAGTCTAGGGGTAAGCCTCAGAACATGCAGATATCCCAATATGATGAAGAACCTTAATCTCTTTAGTTGGATCAATGCATTTGATGGACCAAGTGGACACGGTACTAGCTGCTAGTAGCTATTCCTTTATGGCTTAATGGCATAACCAGAGCGACATCCTCTATTATTAAGATGATTAGGAAATTGGTTTTGTTTTGAATGATACTTGATAAAAGATAACAGGAGTAGAGAGCCACAGAAGGTATTCAATAATTGAATGGGTGGTCAGCAAGGTGAGCAAGACATGCAGAAAGCTGGAAGCTTCTATATCTTATTTACTGCTCACTGCAGTCTGATGGTAAGGACAAACGGTTCCTCCAGCACAAGGCTTTTCCATGACAGTTGGCTGGTGGAGGTGTAGGTAGAATCTGGGTGTCTGTCTGCTAAAATCAGACCACACTAGAGATCTTGTTAGGAAGTAAGTACCGTCCTCCCCAGAATTGTAACCTTGGAGCACGTATATGCAAAAACTACTCACTTAGGATTGCATTAAGCAGGGACCTACTTACAGAGTTACTGCTAGAAAGTTGTCAGATGAGAGCTAATTGGTCTGGATTCTTCCATTGTGTTAGCCAGGATAGCTGAGCACTTGAAAACTGAGAACTGATTAGCTTGCTTGTCTCAGATCTGATATGCTTATCTTGCTCATCTCTCTCCCTTTTAGGCCTAAGAAGGTGTCAAATGTAACTCACCCGAAGAGATAACTTTAATTTTTAGTGGGATGTCTCTTTGTATCTTAACACAGAAAGGGACCTCTGAGGGGGAATTGAGAATTGGTATATTTGTCTATGGAGTACGTGATATTGTTCAGAATTGCAGTGGAATGTGGAGGTATTTTTTTCCACTAGCACAAAAAATGAAATTCTGTGATGTATATCACATTGCTGCCTTCCATCTTCATTTACTTGTTTTGTTTAGGGATCTTCAGGGCGGCTGCCTTGCAACTGTGGCTACACTGATGTCTCCTGTCAGAGTGAAAGACCCTGTTGTGCCTGAAAAGATTTGCCCTTTTCAATGAGGAATTGTGCTGAATTGGGTTATCTTTCAAATCCAGAAAATGTTAACAGGATATCTTCTGATTTCATCTTGCTTTGCTCCAGATGATATTGCTTAGGCAATGACAACATTTAGACTGTGACCTTTCCCCTCTCTAGTATTTGTTGGTCTTTTTTTATCATTTTAGCCTTCTGATAAGAGTAAAAGCTCCCCATACCTTTGTAGGGAGATGGGAAGTAAAAAACAATTTAAACGCTGCTCTTGCCAATAGAAAGGGAAGAGAGTGAGAATCTTATTCACCTTATCTCTAGTGGGCCACTTTGTGTCTGGACTAGAGCAAAATGCGATAATCAGCATCTCACGTCGTCTTATCCCCTAGCTGAAACAGATAAAGAATGATAAAGCAGCTGTACTCCTGCACTGAAAGGGGAATTCAGCTCTTCAAATGGCCTTTTACATAATGTTTCCGTATGCCTTGCTTCTAACAGTGCATTTACCACAGCTTGAAGTTCTGGAAGAGACTGAAGACTAATGTTAATGAGCCTTTGATAAAAATTCTCACTCAGGTCCAGCTATTGAAATACCAAAGAGCCAAAATAACATGCCAGGAAGTATTTAATGGCAGTAGCTCTTCAATGATTAGGAGCAAATGTTAAACACATTGGGTAAAGGCACATCTGGTGGAATGGCATCAGTCAGTCACACTCATGAAAGCTTTTTTCAATTGAAGAACATAATATAGATGCAGAACCTAAGTGAAATGTTACTAGAACTGTGATCTCTGTGTCCTGTGGTATCATTCATGTCATTGTAGGTATTCAAGTGAAGTGTATGCTTTGCTTCATTTTTCCTTTCTTTTCATCTACAAAGGGAAAAAAGCACTAACTAAAAATCTCAGCTCTGTCCATGAGGAATACAGTATGTAGGCCCTTGTACTCTGAGATCCAAATGTATCAGACTGTGAAGTTAATTCACCTTTGGAAATCCAATTTAAATTCAAATTGAGCTCATACTATTTTAGTATGCAATAGTAGTACTGTTTTCAATTTGAGTCTACTAATCACTCTGTGAAGAGTTAAAACAGGACTTTCCAAATGAAACTGATCATAAAAGAGAGAAAGCTTTTCTGGTTTTTTTTTGCCAGCAGAAGCGAGTTTTGATCTTACCTGAATACTCACACTAGCTCTTCTTAGGTTTTTTGTTTCTGCTATTTTTATTTTTGGAGTTTGGATGTCGTGGAAAATATGAATATGGAAAAATTCCATTATGATATACTCTACAATAGAGTCAAAAAAGAGCACTAGATTCTGGGGAATGCACCACAACAGAAAACAAATCCCATAAGGCTGTTGTTTACCTTACAAAACTACGTAACAAGTAGATATACCTGCATATGAAAATATATTTTCTACCTTCTCAGATAAAATAATTACTCTTTAATGTATAGACATTTATACATATGAAAAGTTTAATGTGCATATATATGTACAAAAGTTAGTGAAAAGCATGATAGTCATGACCAACTGGACAAATATGGCAAGTATCACTTCGCGTCAGACTTTGCTCCTAGTGCTTTTTTGACTCACCATTGGATCAATTCCATGTCCAGAAACATCGTGTCTCGTATTGGTAAACAGGGGAATGGCATGATGGAACAGCATCAACATCAACAGCAGAGGTTTCACCAGCACAGCAGAAGAGCCTCAGGCATGCAACTTTTTAGAGCCTGGAATTAAAAGCCAAAGTCTCGTTCATTGATTTTTGGCCTGTTAGAAAGGACAGCAGAACCGCTGGTTCCTGTGGGGTCTCTGCTCTGAGAAGGGCTGAATTTAACAAAGTCCCAGTCACTGTACCAGGCTTCATGCCCGGAGGCAGAACGGCTATTCTGGGTCACACCAGCCTCTAGCTAAACTAGAAGCTTGACTCCAGTACTGTGATTTTAACCTTGAGATAAGCTAAGAAGATAAGAAGAGCTACAAAGGATGACAACAGCAGGATTAACATTGCCCACAGCATGCTTCCTTCCAGTCTTTCATACATGGAGGTGGAGTGCTCTCCTAACAAATCAGATCACCTAATAGATTGGATCCTTTCTCAGACTCTGATTTATTTTGGGGCTGTTTTTTTTTAAAATCATACCTGAGAATATTGTTTTTCACAAAACTATATCAGTGTTTTGACTTGCAAAGTATGATTTTATATGCAGTTGCAGTTGGCCGTGCTCCTCCCATCCATACACATGCAAAAGCCAATCTGAGATCTGGAAGCTGTGTGAATACAGGTCATTTGCCAAAGAGTCTGACCTAATTAGCCATGCTAAAGAGGAATTTTACTAGCTGGTGTTTACTATGACAGTCCAGAACACAGATGACCCAGTTCTCATTTGCTCCAGTTCCCACCCAACCACAGCAATGTCTGTTAGGTGACTTCTGATCTCTGAAACACCCTGTCGTTCTTTGATTCTTTTACATTATATGAATGTTCTATCTTTTATTTTCAAGTAATACCTTGCTAGTTTTGAGAGTCCTTCTGAGGACTGATTGTTTTCCCCTTCTTACAAAACAGGCAGAGCAGAAGTTTTTACTTTGCTGTCTGTAACGCATACTTTTCTGCCTGCATGTGTTTGCATGTACAGTTTGGAGGTCATGGAAAATATGAATGTGAAAAAATCTATTATGAAGTAGTTTCTCTTATTCATTCTGTTCCTTCAATAGACATTACCCCACTCTTCATACACAAGTTATTTTGGAAATAATACTTTCCCAGAGTACTGACACAGAATTCTGACATTCTTATGAGTTAAGGATAACAATAATCACGTAACAGGAGATTTACCTTTTTAAGTGCACTGAACTAAAGCAAGGTTGGATGACTTTTTCTGTTTCCACTGTATTTTCTCAAGTTTCATATACATTTCAACAAAACAGACAACTACACAAAAAGTTCCTTCACTCATAAAAAAGCTTTCAAATTTCTTGAGGAAAACAGGATATAATTTATAGAAAGTCCTTGATGCCTACAAAAACATATATACTGAAATTCTGATAACTGAAATGGAAACACAGAGGTCAGACCTTGAGATCTGTAGAAGCTTGGAAGGAATTCAATTGCTAGGAAGTCATATATTTTTAAAGTTACTATATAAAGATCTTTTGAAAGGATTTTGAAGAATTTCATATAAAACACTTTCTTAATTTACCTTGCTTTTATTGATTTGAAAAAATGTCAGTTGCTTTCTATCCTGCAAATGAAGTTATGCAGTTTAACCACTGTGCTACTACATTATTAACACATCAAAGATTATGCCTGCAAATGCCTATTCATCCATGTTTGTACATGTGGGTCATCCCATGAAAATCAATAAGAAAGTTCCTGGATATGCAAAGTTTGCCATCTGTTTGAACTTTCTTCAGAAATCTATTTGCTTTACCACTTTTTTATGCTAGAGGCTAAAGGAGAGCACCTTGCTATCAGCAAATTTAGCATAAATGGAAGATAAATCTCCTAACTCCAGTGAAATCATCTGGGATTTACACCAGAGTGTACAGGGAATGGCAGCGCTTCACTAAGGCCCATAGCAGGAGGATCCCACAAGCAGCACTGCGAAGAGCACCTGGGAAAAAGACAGGAGCAAACGTGGGCAGTCACCAGGGTGGCAGGTCCCTTGGATCTGGTCTGTGCCTCCAGCACGACTCCGGCGGCTGCTCATAATGAGATAAGGCAGCAGACTCTCCACACAGCATCTTCCTCTCAAGGAAAATGGCACAACAGCAAACTCCCCTGCTAAACTGCATGAAAATAAACCCATGAGCAGACTTGAAATATTTTTATGCAAGGTTGGTTTCACATTCTCCTTTCTACAGTCTGGCTGTCAAATGTCATCAGCAACCTGCTCAGACTTCATAGCTGGACATTTGTCACCATACCCAGAACAGTCCCCTAAGGAGTATAGTTTGTGTGATACAGACAAAATCCCCAGGGTGTGACGGGTGGCTATCTGTCTAGAGCACCTTCCCAGTGATTCAGATTACATTCTGCAAATGAGAAGAAAAAAGGATCTCATCGTAAAAACTTCTGCCATGAGAAAGAGTCCAGCAGACGGTAACAGAGAAAGAAATTTGCAGTGATCTAATATTCCCATTATGTTGTGATTATCTACAGAGCTTTGTCTCTGCAGTCTTCCTCTTGTTCTTTCGCTCCAATCTATGTGGGCATTTCTATTATGCTTGTCAGCACAATATCTGAACACCTTCCAAGCAAGAAGAAATACTACCTCTTTTTTTCCCTCCATAAACAAAATATGGACTTTCTCTCAGCTAGCATGGAGTTTTCTAAAAATGTCAGTGTGCTGAGAAGGAGAGCATGGAGATTTATCATAGATACAACACCTCATTCTTCAGTCTGTTTTCTGTTCTGTTTATGCATTGCATTGGGTCTCTCTGTGACAATGAGAGCAAGCCGATGATGGTGGCATTTATATAAGGAATAATTCTTTAAGTATAGCCACAAGATTAAGTGTGATATAGCAACTCAATAAGTATTTTTGATAAACTAGGTAACTCCTCCCAGAAGAGCATCATCTGCTTCATGTACATTGCAAAGGCACTTAAATGGAAGATTCTACTTGCAGTACCGGGTCTGTCTTCTACATGGTTTTGTCGTACAGTCTCAGTAGAAAGACAGAGACCTACCATAAGCTGCAGTGTAATCACAAATGACTGTGTAACAGATGATTTAGTTGTGGTTTATATGATGTAAAAATAAAGAGACACTCACAGTAAGTTATACTTGACAGGGCTTTAATTAAAGTTTCAGCTCAGCCTCGGTTCTGCTGCTGACCAGCGAAGAAGAGCAGAGCCCTCTCATCTCCATTCGCATTTCAAAATACACGAACCTGCTGACACTGCTCTGTTTGCATCTTCACTGAATAGGAGAGCCAGAGAGGTAGTGTGTAAAGGTCCTTATAATTTTCAAAACATTTATTTTACCGTCATACTTCACATTAAGGATTCTAACTGTCATACAGTATACTTCAAGAATGAGACAGGAAGGAGCTTGTTTACTTCTTTGTGCATTGGTGTTTTTTTTTTTCCTCAGAACAGTGCTTTGAAACCTTATTTGCATTGAAAATACTTATTGAAAAGCTGAGTCTCATGTCAGGGTTCCTGTTCTACTCAGAGGATGTAATTTTGCTTTGTAAATTGGTCTCTCATCTTGAATGAACAAATAAGGATCCTGGTGGATGCCAATTAGATGAACTTTTGTATCCCAAGTAGAACTGCTGAGAGCAATTTTGATGGACTGATTTTGCATTTGAATATGCTTTCAATTGGATCTAAAACACATTGTAAAATCAGATTAATCTCTCCAGAGTTTCTCCAATGAAAAAGATTCCGGTAATGTTTAGACATTTTATTTGGACAGATTCAGAGCAAGACATTTTAATTTCTGTTTAGTTCCTAAGGCTTTTCTTTTTGTTCTTTTAACTACCCAAATATCATAACTTAAAAAGTCAGTGTGAAAATATTTCAATTTTGTCAAAAGTAAACATTGAGAATGGCTCCAGCTTTTTTGTTTGTGTGCTTTTGAGACTTATCTTCAAGGAAAAATCTGGAACACTGATTCCTATCAGAATGAAGTCAAACATTGAAATCCTGAAATTCTTTTGAAATGCAACTTCCATTCTCACAGCTCATCTGTAGAGGGAAATGCATTGGTTGCTTAAAATGTTTCCAGCTGCAATAGTCTAAATCAGGAATTTAAAAACACTTTTGATAGATGCTGCCTTTGGTAATGGCAGAACTGGGTATAATCACTGGCAGGAATAGCACTGATTACTGGTATCGGTCAAAAGCACTTCCAGCTCAGACTGTCTGTCTATCATTTAGAGCCAGCTTCCATACCCTTAATGTTTTATGTAGTGCCTCCAGAACTGCTGGGACCTGTACCAGGGTTTGTGGTTACTAGAGTGTGTACTAACCTGGACTACCACTGCTTCCTCACACCTGAGGCTGATGTTAAAGGGAATTCCAAGTAGGCTCAGGGAAAGTTTTTCAGGAGGAAGTGTTGATCACCCTCCTTCCAGGAGCAGGCAGAATCAGCACTCGCTTTTAAAACCTGTTCCACTGCATCCTAACCCTCCTCACCCCAGGCTCCAGTGAATGCACGTAATTACTTCATCTTGCCTTTGAAAAAATGATATAACCAGTCTTTTGCTGTAAAAACACTTTTCTCTCAGCTCCACAGAATAACAGACCAGTGCTATTGATGTAGTGCTGTAATTCTTGTTCATCTGGACTCACACATGTAACACCAAATCTTTTTGGAAGCAACCAGGGAAGATGAAAGGAGCTGTACTTCCTACGAAATCACTTGTGCATTGTTAATTCTGCTTGGATTGAAAAGATCACTTTCAGAAGCGGTGGGTATTGCAGCATAAGGACAGGCACTGGCCAGTGCTTTGTGATATGGGATCACACCTCCTAGCTGAACAGAAGTTACCCAAGACATCACTCTTATGTAGTTCCTGAAGCCTAAAATAAAATCCTGCATCAGTGAGGCACTGAGTCCAGCATTGCATGCTAAAATCAATCACTAAAGGGAAGACAGCTCAGTAAACATATAGGGAGCCTCCTGTTTTTTAAAGTAGCAATGGTAAAAGTTACAGTGCTTCACTGACACAGAGGGAGAGCGATCAGGAGACACCTCTTCCTTCTATCAGCAGTCTATGTCAGATGCTTTTCTAAGGATTTCCCAGCACAGCCAACCTTATCCCAGTGCTAGACCTGATGGGAGCCCTGGTGAAGACATTTGGCTACTATTTTATGTAACCCTGATCAGAATAAACATAGCTGCATCAGTCATCAAAGTCAGCAGCCAGAGGCTTCGCTGGAGGAGCCATTCTGCAGGAAGCCTTCTCCTGCATCAGGCTGCAAGGATCAGCTAAGGGACTGCTCTGCAACACAGAGGCTCCTGCAAGTGGTCACCCTCAGATGGCCACTGTGTCCCCCACAGGCTCAATTCCCAGCCCCAACATCCCTCCTCTGATGGGGTTTGCAGGAGGTGGTGTGTAACGTTGTCCCCAAGGCATTGTGCTGCTTCTACTGCCTCTTATAGCACCTGTGTGCACTCAGGAGAACTGGGGAGGAAGGAGAAATGTCCTTCCTAGCTTTTTGCCCTCTCTTTTGAAGGGAGCTATTTCTTCAGTCACCACCTTTACAACTGCCCCATGCTCCTATGCCATGAGCTGTTTCTTTGTAGCCAAAAGGAGGGTGAATTTATCAGATGATGTGTGTTCAGCCACCAAGTCTGCACCACGGTGAACGTTTCTGTGGGCACCTGGTGTAATGACAGGGAACCTTTGAAAAAGCTTGGAAGGGAGGAAGGAGGGAGGACTGCGTCATCTCGATCCCCCTTACCCTTTTGACAACCCAGCCATCAGGTCCCAGCTCCCCAGACCCATCTCCCACAAAGCCCTGGCCTGTGCTGCTCTGTGAAGGAGAACTCTGCATTCTTCACGGTCTTTACATAAAGACCTGATGCACACAAAGGCAGGCCTGTGGTTATAATGCCAGCTAGCCAAATCCTAAACAATACCTCTCATAACAGCCCAAGTTCATATGAAATCCTAGTCCTCAGGGGGCTGGAGGATAAACATGAATCGGCACTGCTCTTTGCAAATGCTGAAGAGCAGCCTTAAATAGAAGTTGTGCAGCAAATGACAGCTTTGTTTCTTTACATGCCTGCCCTGCAATTTTGGGAGATAAAGTTTGAGTCTTTATTATAGGTTACTAGAAGCACAAGAAACACTTCTCTACAGCTAAGAAAAGCCTTTAAATCATTAAGAGTTTAAAGCTTCATGTTGCTCATGCTGCTGGGTTAGCAGCCTCCTAACTATGCTGTAATTTTTGTATCTGCAGAAAATGGTATGTTGCAGATCAGAACTGTTTGGGAGAAAGTATCTATTGCATACAGATGGAGGTGTTGGGATTTTTTTTACCCTCAGGAGGACTTTATGAAATGGAGTGTATCAAAAGCAACCCATAAACTTTTCATATTCTCATATAAAGGTGCTTGCAAGTATGCACACTTGCACATTTTGGCATATTGCTTTGTTCTGACTTACGTCCAGCACTTCATCTTGTGGGCCAAGTTTACTTTAGCCATTTCTTTTCTAGACAGAGCTGGCCTGACATCTTCACCTCACTTGTATTCAGCTAGCCTGCTGAGAGGTCAAAGTTAGAAGTATAGTTTCCAGAGTCTCTCTGTATAACCAGTGCCAAGGTATAGTCACCTTGAGCAAAATTATCCAAGCCATCTTGCCTTTCCAGAAGGTTCAAAAGCATTTGGATTGCTTGTCACAAGGTGTGTGGGAAAACACCATCCTAATGCTTTGCTTGAGCTTCTTTTTGTTGATGGTCACCAGGTGTTGCTGACCTGGACCCCTCCTTGGCCAGCACCTGGCAAATGTTAGTACAGTGCTTTGGAAACATGAAATGGAGATTTGATGCAGTCCCGCTGAGGGCTGTAGGCTTGTCTGGGGGAAACTGAAGGCAAGATCTGTCCTTATTACATTGCATGTTTTTCCTTTCATCAGACAAAATTGCCAAAGTGCTGGGCAAATCACCTTCCTCAGAGGAAGAAAGCAAAGCTAATGAACCTGGGAAAGGAGAACTCAGTGTTAGCAATGCCGACTCTCTCCTATTCATGAGGAAACCCCTGTTTCAGCCTGCCAGATTAAACAGTCATTATTAATTTCATTTCACAACACTGATTATATTAACGTTTTTTCTTTTGTATTGTACAATACTATATAACACTGAAACATCGAGGAGATAGAAGCTAAACAGTGAGGCTGACAAGAAGAATCCATTACTCCACAAGCTAAAAAAATCTGACCTGTGGCTGCTGCAACTTGAGCAGGAAGGAGCCACTTCCTAATAAACTATTCAGAGAGAGGGAGAAAGAGCAAGGGAACAGGCTGAACCTTTGACAAGATGCTAAGTGCAAGTTTTTTCTTGGTTAACATTTTTTCAGTCATGATAGCTCTCAGTCAATTCCAGATGAAAGCAGCTGCTTCCCTAGAGTGGGCTGCAGCTTTCCTGACTACTCTCTCTTGGCCTTGGAAAGTAATATACAAACTTTCACTAAAAAGCATATGTCAGCCTTTTAATTTTTGTTATTAAAATATTCTTGCAATAATCTTTAAAGCTACCATATGTTCCATTGCCTCAGAAATGTGTTCTCTGTAAATATGTTTTTTCAATATTTTCTTTATAACAATTAATTGTGCAGCTTTTAAACTTATTTTTACTTATTTTGATTGTATATGTAAGTTCTACGATACCTTGCTGTTCTCTGTCATAAGGTGGATGTTATTTTATTATTAATTAATAGTAAGAAAACGGAAATGTTGAGGCACATTCAGACTTTTGGCACTTTTGCTTATTCTCACAAATCCAAGAACATTCACTGTTCTTGCTGCAGAACCCATTTACAAACGTTTCAGGGCACAATTCTACCACATGCTGAATACTGCGAGCAAAGTGCTCATTTCCTTCACAAAGGGACCTAGGTAGCAAGGTCTTTTTAGGTATTAGATTCTCCTTCAAAGAGGTGTCCGTGTTCCCACTTCTGTTTAGAGAAGTCAATCTCCCTGCAGCAAAACCTTCCCTACAAGATTTCCTATTGACTGCACTGAGCTCCTTCTGCAGCATGCTGGCTCTTGCTACCTCACCCTGACTTGCTGAACCCTTTGTCTCACTTTGTAGGGAACTTCACCACTGTACTCAGGGGAGTGAATTTTGCTGCCAGAGCCACTTGGCTGTGTCTAAATCGCCTTGACCTGTATAAACTACAGAGCAGAAGCACTTCCCAGCACACAGGTCCGGATGTCTGTCTGAGCTACCTGGCTATGCTGCAGTGAGAGCCACCACCTTGTTTTGGATGCTTATGAACCAAGAAAGCTAAAAGCAAAGCTAGCCTTTGAATATGCTGTTCTTTAAAATCAGCGAGTCTGTTTGCATTTTGCTTTCTGCCTCCTACTCCCTCACAATCCATCTGTTGGATCGGTACCAGCAGCCAGGACCACATGACTTGCACCACAGGACGAAATGGCTTTAAATGGCAACGTGGTACTAGTACAGCATTAACATCTCAGCAGCAAACAGTGTGAGATTAATGTCACAATTAGCAAGTGGGTGTTTGATATCTTAAACTCAAGGATTCATTGGACTTGTAAATCTGTAGGGGCTCAGTTGGGTGCCCAGTTATTACAGATCACAGATATAATGTAAACAGGCATTTATCGGGGCCTGGTGGAACCAGAAGGTTTCTGTTTGCATGAACAGCCTTTTTAAAAGGTAGAAATCTTTTTATAATATAAACACCAAAGTATATGTATATAAACATTGTTTTATGGAAGAAAATTTAATAAACCTAAATTCAGTACACAGGACTTAAAAGCAGCTCTATATTAAATATTGAAAGGGGAAACCAGCAGCTCCTTCATACTCGTGAGCTTAGAGATGCTAAGTTTAAGCAAATATTGTGGGCTGAATTCCTTGCTGTTCCTGTCAACCTGAAGAAGAATATGAATGAGAAAAGCAAAGTCCTGAGCGCTATCACCCGTGTGGACCCTGAGCTGGGAGGACTAAGGCATAGCAAGCACACCTGCCTTTGGGAGAGCTTTCCAGGTGCCACCTGTAAGTGCCCACAGGCCCCGTTGTGTGCCTAAACCAAACAAAAGCCTCTGAGATCTTGCAAGGTTTAGCCCTTAATGGTGGGGGGTGCTGCTGCTCTCTGCTGGTGCAAAGACAGACTTAGCGAAACCTTGCTGAATGCAAACCGACTGAGAAAATGAATGCTGCTACCTAGAGCTATGCAGAGAATGAGCATTCCCCTTCAGGGAAGATCCTGGGATTGTGTTGTTCCTGTTTTTAACAGATGCTGGTAGTTCTTCACACACGAAAAGGAAGATAGTTGGGACCTATCAAAATACTGTATTTCAGAAAAACAAACTGTTTTGTCTGAGCTTTGAAACTTTTCATTTATCATATACAAAATTAAAAAAAAAAAAAAGTTTTGAAAGGGAGAAAATGAGTGCTATTTAGTCTGAAAATGTACCTGTCCTTCATTTAATTCCCTTTCCTTTGAGCCTGGCTGCTTTCACCTTGTTTCTCTAGTTCCTGTTCTCTGAAGCCCCCAAATTGTTATACAAGTATTTTCTCAGCCTCATGTGGCTTTTCAGAGAGAGATTTATTTAAAATTTCTGATTACTTATAGTATGAAAAACACTGGTTGTAAATGAGCTTTAAAGAAAATGATAGCTTATGTATTCCAAAAAAGAGGTATAATGTACTTTAGTAAGAGCTAGCTGTCATTTTACTTTAAGTTCTACTCAGTCTCCATTTAACTCATGTTTTCTTTTTTTTTTTTTCAATGGAAGAGTCACTGTTTTTTCTACCTGTTCTCTACTCTAAACACTGAATTGAAAATTGAAGTACATTAGATTAAACAACAAGACACATTATTCAGCAGGGTTCTTATTGATTTGGAAAGGGAGAAGAAAATAAACTTAGACATTCACACACACACACACACACACACACGCACACAAACCCAGTGGAAATTCTCAAAGAGCCAACATACAAACTAACGGCTAATTGCTGTTCTATTACTAATACAATATATGGTGAACATCAGTATAAAGCAGAACTCCTGAACAAGGTTTGTATTGGCTTTCCAATAATAGCACAATATGGGAGAAAAAACTTACGGGCTCAAACTAAGCACAAGGAAGAAATATCCCCAATAGTATGTCCTGTTAAGCAGAATAATCCACTAATTTTTAATCCATGGTGAGCTCAGATCAAAACTCAGTGGCATGATGTAATCCATCTATAACTACAGCAGCTGTAACTCACAAATCAACCAACTGCCTGCTTTACAGGACAAAAATACACTTACGAGAGACATTAAGGTTTCCTTTTTATAAATCTCTATTTGTAATAGGAATGAACATGATGTGCCCTTAAGCTGCAGCTCTTTAGCACAGCTTCAATCAACATGCGCAACTTGTAAAAATATCCTCAGCTCTACTATGTTCTTTCCCCTGATATTGTATCAGTGTATCAGTCCATCTCATTCCTCCCTACACATCCTGCTATCACAAACACAGCCACTGAACAGGGATGCTAGGTAGCAAATTGAAATTTTGTATCTTTTGAGTAAATGCCATATGAATGGCATCTCCCAGCTGTGTAATTTCGTTTTACACCTTCTTGCTCCAGGATTTGCACCCACACTGGGTGGATTTACACTGGGTAAACACAGCGGTTTTGATCAATGCATGTTCAGCATGTAAGTGCCCTTGGGTCTTAGGTCTCACATGATCCTCCTATGTGCTTCTTCAGAATTCGCAAGTTTTTAATGCAGTGTACCAAGGATAAGGAGCTTTCACAATGCTCATCAGAGTCTTGCTGACCTGTGATTTATATGCCATTCCTACACTTCTAAAATGTTTTAGAAAAGGGTTGTATTTATGGCAGGTTTTCTACAATGTTATAGGAAGTAGTTTTAGGACACGTAATGTATCTTATAGATACACATTATAAGGAGGGTATATTATCTTTTCTGAGCGTGGAACCTTCATTGCGACTAATAAGATTTACATGTCCCAGTGGATGAAAGAATGGACTGCAGAGTCTTTAATTCAATTTATTAGAATGAGTGGCTGACTCAGAGTTGAGAAGGAGCATGACCTTTCCACATCAGTCATTTGCTCCTAGGGCCAATGCAGAAAACCTCCTTGTAGTCACCAGGGAGAAAAACATTCTCTGGGTGTTTCTTGAGTGTTTTTTCTGGCCATTTTGGCCCCAGTCCAGCAGCTCTACAGTACAGCAGTTTCACTTGCTTAAACAGTTCTTTTCACGTTCTCAGTGACTGACATTTTTGTTAAAGCAGGGCCTTGGGAAGTGTTTCATCTTCAAAGGTAAAGCAGTACATCACAGGATGACTTGATTCCTTCTCTAAGACTTTGCTTATCTCTAGTTCTTAAAGGAAGAGTTAAGATTTTTTTTTCCCCTCTGTTATGATAAAAGGAGTCAAACATTGGAGCAGGTTGCCCAGCGAAGCTGTGGACACCGAATCCCTGGAAGTGTTCAAGGCCAGGCTGGACGGGGCTTTGAGCAACCTGGTCTAGTGAAAGATGTCCCTGCCCATGACAGGGAGGTTGAACTAGTTGATCTTTAAAGATCCCTTCCAACCCAAACCATTCTATGATCCTATGATCCTTAATGCCTCTGGATGCTTCCTGGGACTAGATGGAGGAAAAAAGAAGAATGAATGGGGATGCGGTAAAAGGAAATATTTAGTTAAAAGATAAAAGAGAAAGATGACTGGCTGAAACCTAGGAAAACGAAATCCAGAATGCATGCAGAGATACGTAGCTGCTGAAGTGGTCTTCCACTTCCATGGCTGCTTCCTCCTTGCTCTAGGGGCCACTTGGGTCCATCTTTATATATTTGTTAACATGCTCTACACTGATTTTTTTTTCCCTTATGTTGCACCTAACTTTATGGTTTAAGGTAGGGATTATACACATAAGACACTTCTTTTTTTGTTATGCAGAGAACTGGTTTTACCCAGCTCCTAGGTTTGCAGTGCCCTCACAGGTGTGCTACTGATAGCCCTGGGGCTTCTGGTAGTATGCTATGCTCAAACCTTTACAGCCACCACTGTCACAACTGTACTTCTTTACACTTCATCATTAGTCTAGGGTCACAGTTCATTCTACACTGCCAAATTACTTATTAGTATTTATTAAAATAACCTTTTAATAGAAATTACACCAATTACACAATACTAAGCAAAACTAAAATAAAGAAGGGTAAATTAATTAGATTATTATCATTATAATTACCAAGATAATACTATAATATTAAGATAATTATCATCAGATAATTGCTGATCCAGATAAACAAGTTGAAACAAAGCTCCAAACTAGTTGAGACTAGCCCAGGCAAAACCTAACAAGGTCTCAGGCCTATGTTATCTTAACACCAAGCCTGAGGCTTGTTACCAGAAACAGCAATACTGTATTTACTAAAGCATAGAGCTACACAGGGTATTCTTATCTAAGAAGGATAAGAGACTCCACTGGATCTGGTAAGAAATTCCAAGGGATCCAGTCCTTTTTTTACTATTTAATGATTAATTTTACATCTCTGTAATGTATAGTACTTGGAGTGAAAGTCAGGGTGACAGCTGATGACAGGATTAGGATTTGGACAAGAACCGTTCTTAGAAATCTGATTTCTCAAGGTATCATCGAGAAAAAATGAAAAGGGCTACTCTTGGTTTAAAGCGCTACTTTACCTTCTGTCATTCACTTGTCAAGGACTCTACCCAATTTCCAGCCTAAGGTAGATTTAAAACCAGGAGTAGGGCTAGGATTCGGGAACATGCAGGCTGAGAAGCTCAGATTCCTGCTGGTATTGTAAGTCCCCTGGAGCTGGCAAGAGTACTCATGCCATTTTCCTCAAAACTACTTTTCCTTAACCCCTTGTTGGCTCCTGTTTCATGCCTACCTTTACATTTTGGAACAAGGCAGGACCAAGATCAGGGATACAATGAGGGTTTTGGAGAGTAAGCCTATGAGCCCAGGTTCCTCCTGCAACTTGGAGGTCCCCGAGTATGTAGAATAGGTTTCAAACTACTGAAGATGCCTTTTCTTCATCATTCTCTGTTCATGGGATCAACTTCATTTCTAGCTAAGGTATAAATTGCAGTTAGAGTTAGGGATTGGGAAAGTTCTGTTTTGTTTAGTGCCTTTTCTATGGAAAGTGCAGACACATTCCTGGGAGGATTTTCAGAAACCTCCGGCTATCTTTGCTCTGGAAGTCATGCTTCATGTTTCCACCTGGTCTAAAAGATGTATTTCCCTTGTGAATAATAACCTGTTTTCAACAAAAACGGGAAGGTGGTTTTTCTGTCTATACATGGACAGAAAAGTATAAGAAGTCTACCACGTATGAAAAACACATGGGTGGGTATCAGGGCCTTCCCTCTTCCTCCTCCAGCCTGGCAGAGCCTGCTGACTGTCATCCTCCTCCCGCCAGGATCTTCAGCCCTCCCTGGGAGCTGAGGTGGAGGCCAGGCTGGGCTGAGGCCTGGGCGCCAGCGGCAGGTCTGGCACCGCTAACCGTGGGCCCGCGCCCGCCTTTAGAAGCTCAGTAACTCCGCACGGTAAACGCGGAGATACTTCAGGGACTTCAAGGATCAGGCAGCCTGGAGAAGAGAGCGGCTCGCCACCTGGGGCGATCCAGCGCCGGTGGGGTGCAGGTCACCTGGGTTACACCCCACGTAGCCCGAGCTACCTGGCCATGCCAGGTGTCCCCCCCAAAATAAAATTCCGCAAAAGGAAAGGTGAACACTGTCAGCACTGCGGGCTCCCCCTCCCCGCCGGTCCCTGCCTCCCTCTGCCAGCGGAGCTCTGGGTCCGTCTGCAGGAGGAAATCGGAGGGGGTGACACGGCGGCACTCCCGGCCCTGCCCGACCCGCTGCGACCCCCTGGCCCCGGCCCCACTTGGCCCCGGCCCCCCGGCCCGCCCGGTCCCGTTCCCGGCCGCTCAGCGGCGGCGGCGGCCGTTGGGCACCGCGGTGCCACTGCGGCCCCTGGCGGCCTCGCCTGGCGCCGCTCAGGGCCGCCGGGGAGGCGGGAACCGGCGGGCGGCCCCAGGCCCGGCGCCCCGCGCCCTCCGGGACCGGGATTATTTGGGGCGCAGCCGCCAGGGTTGCCCTGTGTGTCCCCAGCAGACGGCAGCGCACCTGCGTGCAGCGCCGGTACAGGCGCCCCGCTGGCTTCCCCGGGAGCCGGAGCGGCCGGACGGGCCCGGGGGGCTGCCGGCCACCCCCCGGCGGGGCCCTGCGGCCCGGGGCGCCCCCGCGGCCCGTTCTCCGGGGGGATCGCAGAGCCCAGAGCTCCGGCCTGCCTCTGCTCTGCCAGAGCCGCGGGCAGGCTTGGGCCGGCACAGCTGCTCGCTGGCTCGGCGGCTGTGGCGGGGACTCTGTCCGGTTTCTTAGGCGTTTGCTTGAAGAATTCATTCAAGAGATCTCTGTGTTCATGGATTCGTTTCTTGAAGACCTGGGCTTTTAATAATATTATATTTTATATTATTTTATTAATATGTTTATTATATATGGGCCGTCAAGGCACCCAGAGATTTATGTTGATGTCACCATAGTTCAAATTAATAATTTTAAATGAAGATTTATTGCTGGAAACAAATCCAGAAACCTTACCACTGCAAATCCATTATTTTCAATAGAAACGAGGAATTAATGAAGAGAAGCAGCAACAGAAATCCAGACAATGCAAAATGTGTTTTAGCTCTCCACTTCCCACTAATGCTGGCAGACCTAACCACACCGATGGCCTTGCTGGTGCAGGCCACTTGGAGGCCTCTGTTGGGCCGTGACCATGCTGATTCTAGTGTTTTCAGTAACTAGATCAACCAGAACACGACGAGTCTATGGTGAATGTTAGATTGAAGTGTCTTTAAAAAAAAACACAAAAAAACAAAAGAAAAAAAAAAGAGGAGGGAGCATTTTGTCAGTGGTCAGATTTCAGAAGTGACCGGTGTTTCTAAGATCAAAATTTCAAAATTCAGTTGGATAGATTTAGAAGTCCCAATCTTTTTAACGTAGTTAAATGTTTTGTGTAGTTACAGTCATAGCAAATCAGGAGGAGTTGAAGGGGAGTGGCTCTTCATGAGCAAGTTCTCTGCACAGAGAATGGATCTCTGCGCCAAAGTCCCAAGGATGTGTTTTTGCCAAAGGCAGTGGTGGTTTTACAGCTGCTTTGCATTGGTAGAAGTGACTGTTGCAGTCACAGGGCACTGGAGAAGCTGTCCAACAGCAGAACTATTAATTCTTATTATTAAAAAAAAAAAAAAAAGGCTTATCTTTATTTGTTAAAAAACCCAAATGTTTCAACTTGCCTTTATAGCAGGAACTGACAGCTACTCTAACATTTTTTTCTCCCTTAAAAATTCAAAAACCTTGCCTCCATCTTACTGTGTTTTACTTTTTCCAAACTGGATAGCAGCATTTGTCAATTTTATACATGTGCAGTTTTTATGTATGTATTCCTCAGCTCTTCTAGCAAAACAGTATAATTAAACATTTAGATTTGCAATGCTCTTTGTGATACACCAGTTAAGTGCAGGGGGTTTACCTTTGTTGAATTAATGGTATGCCAGTTTTAGTGTGTAACATTAAAACAAGAGAGTACTGAATTGAAGTGATATATTGATGCTGTTTAGCACTTTAGCTTTCTTAAGGCTTGAAATATAAATAAAAGTCAGTTATTTGTTACATATTATCTTTCTTTTCTCCCATCACTCGAAAACACAGGATAGTGAGGCGTTCCCAGTCCCCTGAGAAGTGCTGATTTTCTTCAGCTCATATTGATTAAATAGGAGTTTCTTTTTGATTCCAGTAGGATTTATCAGCAGCTGGCATCTCTGTGGAGCAGGAACATTTTTTTCAATCTTCTTAGGACATGCAGAAAGTCAGTGTTGGTCTGCAATGCTCAGGCTATACCCAAAGCTTCAACTGAGAGCTAATAAAAGCCTAATTCAGGTGTCCTCAAACTTTTTACCCAGGGGGCCAGCACGCGGGTGAAGGGGCAGGCACTCATCTGCGGCTGCTTGGTTTTTCCCCTCCAGCCCCTGGTGGGGGGATTTGTAAATATCGGGGGCCGAATTGAGGACCCTGGGGGACCGTATCCGGCCCGCGGGCAGTAGTTTGAGGACCCCTGGTCTAATTGATATTGTTTCTTCCCTAGAGTTCTTATTTCAGTCAGCACACAGGATGAAGAAAGTGACGAGAGATGAAGTCAGGCCATGAGCAAGGGGCTGAATTGCTAGAAAAGCCCACAGTCTTTCAGATTTTCTTTGATTATTATGTCTGTGACTGCATCAAATACAAACTTGACATTCTGGGTGTCTGTGGCACATGTCAAGTGAGAATATATCTCTTTATCTTCTTTCCTTATGTTTAAGTCTAGGAATTGTTTCTTGATATAATTTCCAGCATCTTCAAATGTATTTAATCCTGGTGGAGAAAACAGTAAAAGGAAGAGAAGACACTTCAACTGGTGGTTCCTCACAGCTGCTAAGAAACAAGAATTCTTTTTTTTTCCTTTCTTTTTTTCTTTCTTTTTGTCTGAAGGGAATGAACTTCATGCATTAGGTATGAAAATTTTGTATCTAAATTGCCCACCTAAATTGAAATTTTAATGTCTAACCAGAAGTCTATATTTCTGAATTGAAATGCTCCTGAGTAAGTCAGGGTGAAACAGTTAAAGACCTTAGAGAGAGAGCAGAAAGTGCAAAAAACAAAAGAAAAAAAGGAAGTAGCTTAAATTCAAAGGGAATCAGGTGATGAAACTGGTGGGACGTACAAAAAATGAAGCGGTAAAGAAATGAAGAAAGAAAAAGGGAAAAAATTAGATGCTTGAATGTTCAGTCATAATTTCTTCACACAGCTTTTCTGCCTTTCAGTAGTAGTCCCTTAGAACAACAGCAGGCGTGGACACTGGCATGATGGAATTGCTATGGGTCTGAAGCAGGATGAGGCTCCTGGAGGCAGGCTGCTGCTGAGAGCCCTTGCTGGCTCCCATCCTGTCTGAAGCCTCAGGCAGTGTAAAGTGGCATAGCTCCACTGAGTCTGGCACATAATGTTTGATTATCCCAGTGAAGCACTGAGCAATTTTGGGTTGCAGTGTTGATGCGTCCTCAGCAACAGAGCAAAAGAGCTGGTTTTCAGGAAGTGCACAGAACCCATTTTATAATAATAATAATACTAATAATACTAATACTAATACTAATAAATACTAATACTAATACTAATACTAATACTAATACTAATACTATTGCTTTAAATATGTTTAATTCTGGACACTCCCTATCCCAAATACATTAGGTCAATACTAAAATACCAACAGATTTTGTTTTGTTTTCTGGCACTTTCTGATATAGCCTCATATATTCTTTTGCATCAGCTGGGAACAGCTGCTGTTTCTTATTTCCCATAGACACCACCGTGGCATACAGAAAGAGGCAAACTTCCTTTTATGGAATGGGTTTCCAAAATAATGTCAGAAAACTTGGATTCAGTTATGGTGTGTGTGAGTGATAAGCCACTGACTTTTACTGAAATACTGGCTGGGTTCATGACACCACCGTTCAACCATCTGAAACTTTTAGTTCTCTCAGCTTCCTCTACCACCAGTGGAGAAAAATAAGCGTCTCCAGAGATAACCCCACCCTAGGATAAGCATGATGAGTAGGTGGGACTAATTGGGTTCTAGCCATGCCTGTCCCCTACCATTCTTTTGAGAGAAAGGCTAGTAGCTTAAATAAGATGTTTAGGTTTTAAATGCTTATAATATAGGTGACCTGAGTCAAAGTCTCAGTCTTGAATGCACGTCCTACACCAGTCATCCAAATGTATTTTCTTCTGAAAACCCCAAACTTACCATTATACTCAGGAAAGCAGATGTTCAGATGAACTTTTTTTATTTTCTCTTGAAAGAGGTCTTTTTTATTTAGAAACAGCACAATGGAAGTGGCTGCGAAGCACTTGTGGTTGCAGATGCTGTTGAACAACTGAAGGCTTTCATGCATTCTGTTCTGTTGACATGCAAAAGGTAAACATGAGAGACTGACAAATCTCATCCCTATATGTCGTTTTTACTGTAATGTTCTTTACTGGCTAGAACCAATACAGCATAATAGCCTTTAAATGGTTATCAGGGAACAGGAGTAGTTCTGATACGCCATCAGAGAGTACATTAAAACTTAGCAGCAAAAGGGTTGTTTGTCTCTTCTAACTCACCACTTCTTTATCTTCCACCAGAACCATGTCATAGGCACTGAGTGCAGCACAGAATATGATGCAAGTAACTCCCTCAAAGCAATGAATCCACTTTTTTCTCTCTGATCGCTGTCCACCCACATCAAACATCCTTTGGAGAAAAAAGAACATAAGTACAATGTAAAGCACTGTCTAATAAAGACATAGTTGTGCTGTTAATGTGCAGAGTGCAACTGGAGATGAATGACAGTCAAATATCTAGCTTTTCCAAATATTGGTCTGTTTCTATTCCCAGCAGGTCAAGGCATACTATTTATAATTTGTGGCTTTGTAGTGGGCATAAAATGAAACATAAAGGCTTAAATACCTGCATGTAGGAAATAGATTCAGTACTTTCAGGTGGCACTCTGCGTTGAGGAAATAGGGCTTTACGTAAGAGCTCAGTGCAGAAGTAAGCTCTGCAGGCAAGGATTTGTTCAGGACAGAGTTCATACGTGAAACAGCGACAAAAGACCCTCAAACCCACGGTCATTTTTTACTTCATAGTTTTGCTTGTAGTGAACTGACACATTGATCCGTAAGGCATGCGACTGGAACCCAGTCACAGGCTGACCCACTGGCTATGTTTAATTGAATAAAACAGTCATCCATTCATTGCCCTGGTGCGATCACTTTGCTAGCTAAAGGACTTGCAGCACATGTTTGTGTGTATGTGGTCTTTGCCTATCAATCTCATTAGTTGCTGTTTAAGAAGGAATTCATGGAGAGCAAGAATCCCTTTATTTGCCAAGAGGAAAAAAATGTAGGGCTGTCCTCCTCTGCATTAATTTCCTTCAGTCTTTGTCAGAAATTACTACTTTGGGTAGAATCATACAGACTTTTTATGGACTTTATATTGCAGTCCAAAGCCAGCTGAGCATACCTAGCTGGGACCTAGTTAGGACCCTAGTTAGGGCCGAGCTGAGATGGAGCTGTTGTCAAAGCTGCCATTGTTCTGCTTAGCACTAAAATTCCAAAATTCCAAAATTCCAAAATTAAAATTTCAAAATTCCATTTAGATTTGCAGTTCTTCAGTGACAAGGGATAGATTGTGCTTTCTTTTCACCAGTTTTCTGAAATAAAAGGTGCCAAACTTGAACATTTTTCAAGTGCATTAGAAAAGAGGAAAAACGTGAAAAATCAAATTTATCCTACCCTTACTTTTTCTGTTTTCACTTGTGTGCACAATGACTTTTCCCTGTGCTGCCTGTTGTTGAACTTATAACTGTAAAACCTAATCCCCTGTTGCATTATCTCTTCCTTCAAGAAAATGCATTAGATCTTACTCTCTGGATGTATCTCCTTCAGTATCTGAAAATGAAACACAACTCAGTTTTTATAGCAATGAAAATATTGGGATTCAGAATGAAAAAAATCATGTCAGTAATAAACAGAGCAAGAATAATTTGTTACTGAAACAGCATTTTTTGCAGTATATTGATCCTCTGTTTTCTTCACCATCAGCACTGCAGCTGGTGGAAACAAAAGTTATTGTTTATCATATTTCATCCTGCTTAGAAGAAATGAAACCCTTCCCAATGCTGGAACTGTTTCTGCAGCTGAGGAGTAATTAGAGAAAAAAAAAAATCTAGTACATTTTGTCTCTTTATCTGATCATTGGGTGTCCATAAATGTGAATTATTAGGAAATCAGAAAGCTGTTGTGGAGCAAGGTTTTAATAGTAATGGCATTCTTCCAAGCATATCTTCACTGGGTTCAGTATGCCTACTGAAGAATGACGTCAGTATGAATAAAGGGCCTTGACTTTTGGTTGTGATTAGCACCCAAAAGTCACCTGCCATTACATGTCTTCCTTGATTTGTGGTATGTAACTGAAATCAGGGTTATGGGGTGGGGAAAAGCTTCAAAATTTAATCTGCAGTGAAGTTTTGCAAGCATACGTAATCATACAAATCTGTATTCACTGCCTGCAAACTTTTAGCATGTCTCTGTGAATATTTATGAGAAGTCAGTTAAAATAGGACAAGATCAAGGCCAGAGGCAATGCTTATGAGCAGTTTTTGTTGTACTAACCTTAGTTTGCTTAGCTCTTCTCATGTCAGCCCAAAACTTAACATAAGCACGTGTAGAACTGAAGTGCCTCTGCGACTGGTAGAAAATGTATTTCTGAGATGATCTTTTTCGTTTACCAAGACAGTCAGAGTTAGCCTTGAAAGCTTTATATTTTTCCAGCACTGCTCTTGGAAAACTTAGGTAGAGATATGGTACTAGTTGTATATTTGTCCTAATGATATATATAGTGAGACCTGAAGACTGAAGCTTGCCTGATTTTAGTAAAACTCGTCCTAGCACATCAATGGAAACAACAGCAGGAGAGGACCTATGAGGATCAGACCTTCTTTTAAAAATATTTTAGTTATGTTGTGAGCTCTGGAAATCAAAACCAATGTTAGTGAAATAAACTGAAGAG